>NC_062546.1:194054596-194363178 GCF_016906955.1 Phacochoerus africanus
CACTGCAGGCTTCAGAAATGTCTGCAGGAAGCTGCCATTACTTAATAGCAAATATAATTATTTTTTCTTTCTAGGGCTGTATCCATGGCATATGGAAGTTCCTGGGTTAGGGGTCAAATCAGAGCTACAGCCAATGGCCTACACCACAGCCATGGCAATGCCAGATCCCAGCCACATCTGTGACCTACACTGTGGCTTGCTGCAACGATGGATCCTTAGCCCACTGAATGAGGCCAGGGATCGAACCCACATCCTCACGGATACAACTTGGGCTCTTAACCTACTGAACCACAACAGGAACTCCAGCAAATGTAATTTAAAATGATCAACTTAGGGGTTATCTTGTGACACAGTGGTTTAGGAATGCAGCATTGTCATTGCAGTGGCTTGGATCACTGCTATGGCCCAGGTTTGATTCCTGGCCTTGGAACTTCTGTATGCCAAGAGCATGGTGGAGGGGGGGGGGAGATTAACTTAGATTCTTCTTAAAATTTTACATACATAACTTACAGATATCTATATGCTCTTGAGGTATGTGTGCTACGCCTCAAATGCATAAAGTTATGTGTGTTATGTCTTAAACACAGAATAAGAAAATTTATCTAGAACCACTTTGCAATAGCAAAGACAATAAAATATAGAAATGCATGAATTAAGGGAGGTAATGGGCTTACAATTTGAATAAATGCTTATGCATTAGAAGTGGTTTCCCTGCATTCTTACGCGAAGGTACAGGGATGGTCTTTCTCACCCTTCACCTCTGTGGGCCAAGGGCCGACAAATCCTTTCTCCTCCTACAATGAATCTGACCTTTGGTTAATAATCTAGTTCTGTTCTTCCGGAATCTGCATAAAAATTGGATGTCAACTACATTACTAGACAACATTGCTTTGGGTGAAAATGAGCCCTGGCTGCAAAATTTGCATATGGCCTGGAAGAACTACAAAGACTCAAGTGGAGCCTTTGTTGGGGCTTCAGTGAGTGGTGGCTTATGTAGCTGGCAAGCTCCTGGTGGGGCTCCTGCAAGCTGTGTGGCGGAGATAACAGCTCCCGTGGGGAGTGAGGCTTTCAGGTCAGGACACATGTGAATCTCATAGCTTTCCTCCCAACTGAATGAACAGCTGCAAAGGCTCTTGGCTATGAGGCATACCTGACACTGCCCTGATGTCAAGTTGAGGGTCATGTCTTCCACCTTTCTGAGTGGCCCGGTCCCAAACATGGTCTATGATCATCTTATGAGTCTGGCTTGTTTCAGTGAATCTAGAAAGATCCCCCAACGTGGCTTTTACAGAAATCCCTCTCCCAATTTGGTCTATAAAAACACTTGAATTTTACACAGTCTGGTTGGTCATGATGACAATGGCCACTCAGGGACTTTGGTTTCTAAATACAGTAGCTCCCCCCTTATCCATGGTTTCACTTTTCCAAGGTTTCAGTTCCTCACGGTCCAAAAATATTACATGGAAAATTCCCGACATAAACAATGTGCACGTTTTAAATTGTGCTCCATTCGGAGACGGGATTAAGATGACGGAATAGAAGGACTGGAGCGCAACTTCTCTCCTAAAAACAACAAAATTCACATCTAAAGACGGAGCAATCTGCACCCAAATGGACCGGAAACCTTAAAAAAGATATCCCCCTCCAGAAGAAAAAGAGGAGGCCACATCAAGAGGTAGGAGGGGCGATTTCGTGATATAAACAACCCCGTACCTCCCGGGTGGGAAGCTCCACAGACTGGAAATGAACTGGTTCACAGAGACTCACCTACGGGAGTGAGAGTTCTGAGCCCCACATCAAACTCTCATGTGTGGGGATCTGGCACGGGGAGAAAGAGCCCCTGAAGCATCTGGCATTGAAGGCCAGTGGGGTTTGTGCACAGGAGCTCCACGGGACTGGGGGACACGGAGACCCCATTCTTAAAAGGTGCACACAGACGTTCACGTGCACTGGGTCCCAGGGCAAAGCAAAGTCTCCATAGGAATCTGGGTCAAACCTGACTGCGGTTCTTGGAGGACCTCCTGGGAAAACAGGGGTGCACGTGGCTTGTTGTGAGGGAAGGACATTGAAGGCAAAGCCCTCGGGAATATTCAGCAACTGCCTTTCTCAGAAGGGGGCCATTTTGGCAAAATCTGGCCCCACCTGTCAGTCAGCTGCTGAGAAGTCCCAGGATAAACAACAACCCAGGTGGGAATCACAGCCCCGCCCCTCAGTAAATGCGGGGAGCCGAGAAAATGCAGGGACTCAAAAAAAAAAGGACCTTGCCTGATGGCAGAAAAACCTGAAGGCAGGTTCTTAACCAAGAAAGGGAGCCCACCCGAATGGTACAAGCCGAAGGTGGGCCTCTGGTCAGGATGAAAGCCTGCCTGCCTGCACGGTACAAGCCGAGGGCAGGCCTCAGGTACACAGCTCTCACTTTGGTGTTGATGGGGAAGAATTAAGGCTTTCCTGGGAAAGCAATTTCCATGTTTGCACTGAAGAACATGGATTGTTTCTCGGGTGACCTAGTCTTTCCTGTTGTTTTATTTATTATTCAGTTTTTCTCAGTCTTTCCTGATTATTTCCTTATTATTCTTATTTCCCATTCTTATTGTCCTGCGGTGATGTGTGACTTAACAAAATTACAACAATAGTATGATAAAAACTTCATCCTGAAGGACTTTTCCCCTATTTAAATCCAACTTAGTTAAAACATAGTGTTTATCTATTAACTAATTATATAGTAACTTTAGAGTTAGGATTTTAATGAGGTCCATAGAAGTTAGCCATATCTTATCCAAAAAACCTAGCTGTGAGTTTTGTCTTTGATTTTAAAAGCTTTTTAGTGATAGCTAGTTTAATTAAGTTGGTTTATATTTACTCACCCTGTCTCCCTGCCATAACGCTTTGAAGATAAACACCAGTCTACAAAGTACTCACTAAGTTTAGTTAAGACAGAGATCTTAAACAGGATGCATAGCTGCTATACCATGTAATAGTTAACCAATGTACTTTGAACACTGTAATGTAACCTGTAGTGAAAAACTGTCTATATAATCAACCACTGTTGCCAATAAAGTTTGAGTAGTCCAGCGCCCTGAAAGAAGGGACAAAGAGGCTGTCTCCATAATTGTACATTCGCCGACGCCGTGTCCCTCTCTGATTGGAAAAAGCTTACACTCCCTGGCTGCCAGAGTGGCCTCCGGCAAGTAAACAGGCTCCCTAAAGACCCCTCACGCACACAGCTGCCTCTAAAGTCATCCAGAGACTAAGCCCCACCCACCAGAGGGATTAGAATTGGCTCCACCCACCAGTGGGCAGGCATCAGCCCCTCCCATCAGGAAGCCTACAGCAAGCCCCCATACAGACTTCAGCCACAGGGGGGCAGACATCAGAAGTAAGAGAGGCTACAACTCTAGCATCTGTAAAAATGTCACCGCACCAAAAACCTATAAAAATGAAAAGACAGAGAACTATAACTCAGATGAGGGAGAAAGGAAAACCCCAGAAAATCAGCTAAGCCATGAGGAGATTCTCAGCCTCCAGGAAAAAGACTCTGGACGGTTGATGCTGAAGATGATGCAAGACATTGGAAATAAATTGTGCTCCATTCGAAGCAGCATGATAAAGCCATCCTGCTCCGTCTCACTCAAGATGTGACTCACCCCTTTGTCCAGCATATCTGTCCCTTGGTCACTTAGTAGCATCCTGGTTATCAGGTCAACTGTTGTGGTACCACAGTGCTTGTGTTCAAGTCACCCTTGTTTTACTTACTAATGGCCCCAAGGTGCAAGGATGGCGATGCTGGCCATGTGCCTGTGCTAGAGAAGTGCTCCTTTCCATGAAAAGGTGAGAGTTCCTGACTTGATAAGAAAAGGAAAAAAATCATATGCTGAGGTTGCTAAGATCAGCGGTCTAGAAGGAGAAAGAAATGCGTTCGAGTTTTGCTGTTGCTCCTCAAACTGCAGAAGTCATGGCACCGTGCTTTTTAAGTGCTCAGTTAAGACGGAAAAGGCATTAAGTGTATGTGTGCAATAAGATATTTCAAGATCACAATTGTGTAACTTTTATTATAGTATATTATGTTCTATTTCATTATCAGTTATTGTTGTTAATCTCTTACTGTGCCTAATTGAGAAATTAAACTTTATCATGAGTATGTGTGTATATAGAGGAAAAAACAAGGTACTATGGGCTTGGTACTACCCACGGTTTTGGGTGTCTCCTGAGGGTCTTGAAACATATCCCATGGATAAGGGGAGACTGGTGTAGTTTCTTAAGTGGAAGGGTGAATTAATCAGGGATTATTAAATCTAAATAGAGAAGATTATTTACCCACTTGATATGCACTGAAAGACGAGAAAGCTACAAGTATCATCTAACCCGATTTCCAAATTTCTGTCTCTTATTCACAGGTATTTTTAACAGCAGGGGTTCCTATAAAATTAGAGCATGGTCACTCCTTTTCACAACACTCTCAATGGCAGGCAGCACTCACTGGTAGAAACAGCATGTACTTTGGAACAAGGCAGACTGGGGTTTTCCCTGCTGTGTAGCCTACTTGATAGACAGTTGACCTTGAGTCATGTATCCTAAGCCTCCATTTCTTTACTGTAAAATCTCAAAGGTAGTTGCTCTTCAGAGGATAACTCTTAGGAGTAAAACATCTATCTCAGTTTTTGTGATATTGTAAACACTCACAACTACGTCATGTGCCAAGATTATTTTAAGTTCCTAAGAACTGGATTATGTCTCATAGTCTTTTCCTAAGAACTTCATTAGAAACACATGGTCTCCAGCCAAAACATGTTTGAAACATGGAGAAATATCATTTTTCACTGGGCTCTTCCATCAGCCCATATGTCCAGGCAGCGGACTGACACCAGCTCATCCTTTCTTGTTTGCCGCTTCCCCTCCAGTGCTTCTTTATCAGGGAACAGAACTAAAGGGAATTATCAGGACCTGTGTGCTATTCTGCACCCTACGGAGTCAACTCAAGACTCAAAATCCCGGGGGGCTTTGTAGATACAAGAGCTCTAGGAGGAAATAAACACCACGAGAATGACACAAAAACGAGGGGCAGAAAGTCTTGCTATGATGAACTGCCACTCAGGATTTCAGACTATCTGCAATATGCCATATCTTTCATAACAACTGTCTTTCTGTGGCAGTGAATCAAAGGTGACTCTGATTGACAGCACGCTGACACTTCACTGAGTTTAGCTTTTTAAGTTGAAAAGGGGGAAACAGATGCTTTGTGACCATGTAAGAAAGAGAAACTCGATAGCAGGAGAAGAATTATACATACCGGGGGTCCTGGGTCCCCCTTTTCTCCAGCATATCCATCTCGACCATGCTGTCCCTGCTGCCCTGGAAATCCTGGGGGCCCATCAGGGCCTCTTTCTCCTTTGTGCCCTGGGAACAAAGGCCAAAAGATTCAAGTCCTTCTCAGCAGTGGGTTAAGCAGAAGGAAACAAAGGACTAAAAATAAAGGCAATGACCTTGAGTCTGTGTGGGCTGGTAGGGATTCCCCTGAGTGTCCTAGTTGACTAAAGTCACACAAAGACAATCATGCAGGTAGTTCCTATTGAGGCACGGTGAAAACGAATCTGACTAGTATCCATGAGGATGCGGGTTCAGTCCCTGGCCTCCCTCAGTGGATTGGGGATCTGGCATTGCCATGAGCTGAGGTGTGGGTCAAAACGTGCCTCAGATCCTGCATTGCTGTGACTGTGGTGTAGGCCAGCAGCTGTATCTCTGATTCAGCCCCTAGCTGGGAACTTCCATATGCCATGGGTGTGGCCTTAAAAAGCCAAAAAATAAAAATAAAAAAATAAAGAATCACGCAAAAGTCAGAGGGGAGATTGACAATTGCCAAACCCACTGAGTCTCTTATTTGGGAACTGTTCCTTTCCCCATTCAGACAAGGAGGTTGTGTGTGGAGGTGACAGTCACAACAGCATCTTCCTCGGCTTGTATGATGCCAAATACGGTAATTCATGCTCTGGCCACAGTGAATGGGGGAATGGTCCTTGGTTGGGCACATGCCCCAACCTAATCCACTCCTTCCTGGACTTATTTTCCTAACTTGGGTGGAAAGTGGAGTTCTCTTTTATCTCTAGTCGTAAGTGCTTGGAGCTGCCTGGAGGCATGAACCCACAGTCCAGAGAAAGCCAGATGGGGAGAAAATGCATATGGTGCAACAAAAGATGCAAGATGCAGGGAGACTCACTTATCCTGGTGAAAACCATATATTTAACCTTTCAGATTTTGTTTAGGTAAGTCAATAAATTCCTTTTCTAAAGACACTACTTCAAGCTGAGTTTTTGTCACATACAACCAAAATATTCATGACTCATACAGGATACTGTAATGCCGTGCATAAACACTAGGCAAGTTAAAGGAGATCCTTGTTTCAAAAACCAACTCACAACAATGAGGATTTGACTATGTGACTAGAGTGTTTATATTTTCAAACAAAGAACAGAAGATTTAGGCTCAACATTCACATGACTCTGAAGGGCAGGGAATATTCTTTTAAGCAGCCTCAGCAATCCCAGATCTTATCAGGAATTGATCTGTAGTCAGGAAATTAATGCAAGAGAAAGGCTGATGTGTCGTTCGTAAAATAGCGATGAGCTAAGTCATTGTTTATGCTCACCTTTAACTCTTGATACAACCATGTCACCTTTTTCTCCTTTGCTGCCAGGTGGTCCTGAGGCACCAGGTTTTCCCTCGGTGAAAAATAAGAGGAACAAATCAGTTTAACTGTAACAGGTCAAAAGTTAGCTGTACACATCTCATCTCTCTCTTCTTTCCTTTTAAATCGTCTGTTCCAGATTCTAGTTTGGCACTGCTGGTGTCATTTTCTTCCCTGCCTTCCAAGGCAAATTCCAAAATTGAGACTCTTAAATTCCGTATAAAAGCTGGTGGAATCTGAATAAGCTCTGTGCCTGAGTCAATAGAAATGTATCACGGTCAGGGTCTTGGCTTTGGTGATGTACTCCTGTTATGTATAATATCACTGCGGAAGCTGGAGGAAGGCAGACGGGAACTCTCTGTATGATGCTGCAGTTTCTTGTGAGTCATAAAATAAAAATGTATCTCAAAATAATTTATAATTTGGAAAAAATGAACTACCTTGGGTGTTGTAATGTAGAATTGGGAGGAAAGGAGGGGGAAGTTGACCTCAAGGGCTGTCACTAGGGCTGAAGGTAGAGCTTTAAGGATGAGCATGTGATGAAATACACGGTGAGAATGAAAAATGCTGGCGTTCCCGTCGTGGCGCAGTGGTTAATGAATCTGACTAGGAACCATGAGGTTGTGGGTTCAATCCCTGGCCTTGCTCAGTGGGTGAAGGATCCAGCATTGCCATGAGCTGTGATGTGGGTTGCAGATGTGGCTCGAATCTGGTGTTGCTGTGGCTCTGGCATAGGCCAGTGGCTACAGCTCAGATTAGACCCCTAGCCTGGGAACCTCCATATGCTGTGGGTGCAGCCCTAGAAAAGACAAAAAGACCAAAAAAAAAAAAAGTTGG
Organism: Phacochoerus africanus; assembly: GCF_016906955.1. Taxonomy (NCBI): domain Eukaryota; kingdom Metazoa; phylum Chordata; class Mammalia; order Artiodactyla; family Suidae; genus Phacochoerus; species Phacochoerus africanus. The sequence continues at coordinate 194,062,113 of NC_062546.1, forward strand.
TGAGCAAGACATGGCAAAATAAGAACCCTTTCTGTAATCAATATGTTTCCTCTGTATGGCAAGTAAACAACTAATTTTGGCCAATGGGCTCATCATCTTTTGACCTCAGCACTGCTTTGGGTTTGGACTATTTGGGTCGCAGTTTCATAAGTGTTACATTTTATTAAATATTAAGCCATATCCAAAAACCTGTAATCCTACTTTTGGTATAGTAGAGTGACCAAGCATTACAGTACATACAGGTAGAGAAGCACTGTACATAGCTTATTTATCTGGTGATAACTAAGAAACAGACAAGAATTTGGAAAGAGGTAAAAATGACTGGGCAGATCATTTGCTTTGCTTACACAGATGCCACTTTGTCTTATTTTCATACGGTCTCACAACTTGTGCAAACAAGCGTACTTGTCCTTTTAACTGGCCTCTATTAGTTTATAAGCTTTATAAAGTGGAGAAGCGATACCAAAAAAGAGAAACACAATGGCAGCATCAAACAGTAAGAGCGAAGAAAAAGCCTAAGATGATCAACAAGGACCTCCTGTGCAGCACAGGGAACTCTACTAATTAGTCTGTAATAACCCATATGGAAAAGAATCTGAAAAAGAATGGATATATGCATATGTATTACTGAATCACTTTGCTGTACAGCTAAAACACAACATTGTAAATCAACTATACTCCAATGTAGAATAATAAAAATCAAATTTTAAAAAAAGGCTTAAAGTGTACACAAGAGGTATAAAAACTACAGTGGACAAAATGCTTGGAAACCATTTCACAGTGAGGAAATATAGCTTCATACACAACTCAATGCTCCCAAGAACATCATTCTGCTATTATCTTCCGGGGTGTAGTATCTGTGAGGCAACAGAAAGTTGGGTGGAATGAATTTCTTGGTTGAAACAGCCAACTAGGTAAGTAAAGAGCTTTAGAAATTATGCAGTGGGAATATAGGTTGAGTGTTGTCTCAATTCTTATTTTCACTGCATATGCTAAGTCATCAGAGACAAGGGGACAGAGCCTAGGTGTATGGCATACCGTATCCAATCCAAGAGATGGTAATGACAACGTCTTTCTAATGTATCAACTATCAAGACAGAAAGCTATTTACATAGCGTGTGAAAGAAAGAAAACGCCAGTGGTATGCTTCAATGAACAAGACCATGGTACCCTGAAAAATGCATTCATCCTGGGAGTCTGAACAGTTTATGAGCCAGCACACTGGAGACTTAGGATGACTACAAATGGCTCTCAGGCTCTGCAGATGTGGAATTTCAAGTGTTAGAGTCAGACTGTAGACTGAGTTGAGCTGCTAAGCAAAAAAGCTCTACCAGCACTGTCTTTGGATTTGGCCACAGAGATTTACTGAGGGTCTACATATTGCCATGCATTTTTCGAAGCACTGAGGACACAGCAGTTTACAAGACCTTCTTGCCTTCGTGCCCTTAGATTCTAGTGAAAGACATGTGGGACCTAAGAAATTCTTGGGGCAAAGATTCCCAGCTGCCTTTGGATAGAGACCTAGTCTAAGACTTGAGAGCACTAACACAGCAACAAAATCTCAGCAGCAACAAAGAAGTCCTCTCTGCCAGGCATGGACAGTTTTATACATAGTCTATCTCAGGGACTTCAAGTGTAGATGCCCATGGTAGGGGGGCAGGATGCCCTTCCAAGGGAGCAGGTGGGTGGGAACACCTCTAACTGTCTCCTTGAACCAGAAAGATGGATCCTGGGAAAAGTTACTCACTGTTAGCCCTGGAGATCCTTTGGCACCAGAAGGACCCGGGTAACCTTTTTCTCCAGGCCACCCAGGGAGCCCCAAGTCTCCTTTACTACCTTGCCTTCCAGGAAGTCCTGAAGGGCCTGGTGGGCCCATGGGACCGGGCTGGCAGGCACAGAACCCCAAACTTCCTAGACAGAAGATAACAGGCAGCTTTATCATATTTCCTGAAGAAATCCCAACAAAATCTTTACCACACAAAACAAATAGTGCAAATAAGAACAAAGGGTCTGATGTGCACAATTCTTACCCCGGATAACTGATAACATGTGACTTGGGGGCATGATGTGGGGGTGGCTGGGCATGGTCCACGTGGGTGGACGTATCATTTCTAGATAAATGGGCTGTTTTAGGTCTTGGTAAACTCATCATGAAGAAATCTAGGGGGGAAGTTGATGTCCAATTCTATTGAAGAAACTTTAAAAATAAGAAAGTTTCTTAATTGAGAAAAAAAATTTTTTTTTTGGTCTTTTTTGTTGTTGTTGCTATTTCTTGGGCTGCACCCGCGGCATATGGAGGTTCCCAGGCCAGGGGTCGAATCGGAGCTGTAGCCACCGGCCTACGCCAGAGCCACAGCAACGTGGGATCCGAGCCGCATCTGCAACCTACACCACAGCTCACGGCAACACCGGATCCTTAACCCACTGAGCAAGGGCAGGGACTGAACCCGCAACCTCATGGTTCCTAGTCGGATTCATTAACCACTGCGCCACGACGGGAACTCCGAGAAAAATTTTTTTTCTGGCAGCACCCAAAGTTACAGAGCCAAGGATGGAATCTGAGCCTCAGCTGTGACCTACGCACAGCTGCAGTAACACACGATCCTTAACCCACTGCACCACAGCAGGAACTCTATAATGTTTCTTATTTTTAAAAGTTTAGAAGTCTCTTATTTGGTTCCCACTTAAAAAAAAAACAAAAAAAAAACCCCTCTTATTTTGGTTCCTGCTGAAAAAAACAACAACAAAAAATTGGTTGGAACATAAACTCTGAATATTTAAAGGATCCAAATAATAGGTGAAGAGGGACCGTTGGCTGCATTGCATATATTACAGCTGATAATCCAAAACAACATATTTGCTAATCATCAGGACTTTGAATCTAAAAAACATCTTCAGCATAATCAAACTCCTCTGCTCTCATGCCCCCGACCCAGTTGGTCAAAAAGGCAGCAAACAATTTCAGGTGTAGAAACATAGAGCAATAGGCATTTGAGGAGTCTGGGAAATATGGGACCCACAGAGAGAAAGGGAAATGAAAGATCAGTACTGTCCTATCTGCTTTTTTCAAGGAATTAAGAGGATATCATGGAAAAAAGTCATCACTTCAAGGCAAATTTCGTGGCAGGTAAAATAGCCCCTTTATATTCCAAGATATAAGGATTTGACTTTTTGGTAAGTTCTGATCACATCCTAAGCATACACTGAAGTATGTATTCATAGGGTGACAAAGGTAAGTAGAAAACTCTAAATGAAATGCCACACTGTACATTCCATAATGCCTCCCAACCTGCCTTGTGTTGTGTTTCAGAAATGCTACCTTTGATGCATACTTGCCTTTTTCTCCTTTGGAGCCTCTTCTTCCGGGAGGACCTGCTTTGCCTTTTATTCCTTGTGGCCCAGGTTGGCCAATGCTACAATGCACAGCTTTACAGCAGGGAAGGGGGCAGGCAGAGAGAACACACAATTTTTGTGAACATCCATGGAACAAGCAGAAATGTCTCTCACATTCACATCATGCCCTCAACCCCACTCTTTCTTCCATGCCTTTCTTATGATTCTCTCTCTCTCCGAAGAATATGTACATCTGCATACAACTAGAGATGCTCATGTTAACTGAAGCGAGTCAGAAAGAGAAAGACAAACACCACATGATATCACTCATACATGGTATCTACAATAGGGCACAAATGAACCTATCTACAAAACAGAAACAGACTCACAGACATAGAAGACAGACTTGCAGTTGCCAGGGGAGAGGTTGCCAGAGGAGAGGTTGCCAGAGGAGAGGCAGAAGGGAGTGGGATGGACTGGGAGTTTGAGGTTAATAGATGCAGACTATAACATTTAGAATAGATAAGCAATAAGGTCGTACTGTACAGCACAGGGAACTCTGTCCAATTTCTTGGGATAGAACATGTTGGAGGATGACATGAGAAAAAGAATGTTTATATATTTATGACTGTGTCACCTTGCTGGATAGCAGAAAATGGCACAACACTGTAAATCAACTATACTTTAATAAAAAAAAGAAAAAATATAAGGAGTTCCCATTGTGGCGCAGTGGAGACAAATCCAACTAGGAACCATGAGGTCGCGGGTTCAATCCCTGGCCAGTGGGTTAAGGATCTGGCATTGCCGTGGGCTGTGGTGTAGGCTGGCAGCTATGGCTCCGATTGGACCCTTAGCCTGGGAACCTCCATAGGGCAGCAGCAGGTGGGACCCTAAAAAAAAACAAAAAGAAAAAAATATGTACACAAACCATACCAATTGTCACATAGAGTTTCTGCTACCATATCTCAGCCCTAATTTAGTGGGTTGGAGAGCAAGGTAATGGATAACAAAATTAACAAAAAATATAATAAAGCAAAACAAATAAACAAACAGCAAATGTATGGCAAAGATCCTTTTTCCCCTATAATTATCAATAATTACCCAATAAAGAAAGCCTAAAGCAGTTTGTAAAAGCGAAAATTCAGAGACATCTGATTGAAGATGACATATTAAAGGCAAACAATAAATTCCCTGTTCTCCCCAAAATAAGAGACAATAAAAAAATTATTAAAAAACATAATCCTGCAAGACAAAGAGAAAGGAAACAGCAGCCAAAAAATCTAAAAAGATTTAGCAAAACTTAAAAAACAGTATTCCAAGCAGGCTGTGGGCAAAGCAGAAAAAGAACACAGTTTATATGAGAAATCTCTCCCAAAGTTTAGGAATTGGTATCACTGAAGCAGCATGACAGTGAAGCCCCATACAGAATGATTGGTCAATGAAGCAGCTAAATAGTAAGAACCCCTTCTCAAAAACTGTAGCAGGAAAAAAACAAATCCCTTGAAAACTGGAGAAAACAGAGGATGCAGTAAGAAGAAACATTTAAAACGGACTACATAGTTTCAAAAGTAGATTAAGCAAAGCATTTCAGCCCCAAAACATATGATCAGGCTGCTACAAAAAGAAACATTAAAAGAGAACAATAGCAACAACAAAAATCTCAGAAATTTTAAAAAAAGATTATGAAAGCGGAAATTTAAAAATTCAGGAGCAGAGTTGAGAGTCTTCTATAAAGTGTTACAGAAAAATAAAGATATGAAGGTTAGAAAAAGATATGTGTAAGAATGATTTTCTAAAAGATAAATATATTGAGTCCAGAAATAGAAAACAGGAAAAAAAAAAAAAAAAGGACAGAATGTCTTCAAAGGAATATTTCAAGGAATTTTTCCAGAAATGAAGGGTATGTGTTACACTGAAACTGCTCAGAGTACCTGCAAATGTCCTCACATCAAGGGAAATCACTGTGAAATTTAAGGACATTGAAAACAAAGAATTCCTATATAGCCTTTGAAAGGTGAGAAGAGATTTTTAAACAAAGGATCAAGTATCTAAACGTAATTGAAGGTCTGAGTAACAACACTAGAAGACAATGGAAAATGCCTCCAAAAACCTGGAGGAAACAGGATTCCAATCTAGAATTTTATTTTCAACCAAACTATCAATCAAACTCCACAGCAGAATAAAGGTATTTCAAACAGTGAAGATAACCCAAATTGACACACTTTCTCACAAAGCATCATGAGAGAGTAAACTGTTGGAAGAAATGTACGGGCTGTGGGAAACAAGGGACCCAGAGAGAGAGTCAGAGAGTCAAAAAGACAGACAGAGATGGAGATTCACAGAATAAGAATTCCTAGGATAATAGTGAAGGAAGATCTCAATACAGTATCTCAGCATCAACTTAGTAAAACTGCAACCTCACCTAATCTGAACAGGTTAAAGAAGCTCCATGAGATATTTATTCAAAAACAATACTGCTAGACTACTGAATGAGCTAGAATGTATGATTCATAAATTTATACAATTTTACATGGCTCGAGGTTGAATTAGCAATAAGTATACTGAAAAACAGACAAACACACAAAGAATGTAAGACAATTATTAACACAATGTTATCCTGGGAATGTAATAATATATATTATCCTATGGCTAACCTGGTGAAGAGTTATTTATATAACCCTTCAGTGTAAACACTGAATTTTTATTTAAGGAGAATTATGATGATAAAGCTATTGATAAGCTGTAAGAGTGAAAAATGTGCACATGTGTGGGGGGTGGAGGGAGAGACATTAATTCACCCACTAGAGAGGGAAGTCGAAAGATAATGCTCAAATTGAAAAATTAAGGAATTGCAACACAGGTATGTTGAATGGAAATACAGAGGAAAATAACAAGACATCCAGGTAATTGTGTGGAAATAATCGCCCCTGGAGAGGAAGAAATAGGAGAAAGGGTTGCCTGGGATGGCAGTTCCTTACAAGAAACTTCACAGAGCTGTTTGACTCATGAGCCAGGTCCATATCTAACTTTATAAAAATGAAAACTACACTTAAAGATAAAAAATTGTGTCAATGCATAAAATTCCATCATCACACTTAAATTCACACCCCAATTTTTTCACATCCTTTAGTTGATGGGATAGTCCACCATTGCTTTGCTCTCTTTTGTATTATTAATACTACACTTAGCTTACGAAATATTAAATACATTTTTTAAAAAGGGAATGATGCTGAAAATATCAAATACAACACAAACACTAACGAATGTGAATGAAAAGCACTGTACCATCCGATCCTGGAGGTCCCGGCAGCCCTGGTGCTCCAGGCAAGCCTGGTGGTCCCTGGTCCCCTGGTTTTCCTGGAGCAGAATCAGCTCTCCCAGGAATACCAGCTGCCCCTGGAAATCCTGGATGACCAGGAAACCCTCGTGGCCCAGGAGATCCCATCATGCCTCCAAGAGAAATCAAGAAAGAAAACCACATATACTCTCAGATTAAATTATTCTATAAAAGAAATCAACATTAGCACATTCTTCTTAGGCTGTGGAGTTTTTTTTTTTTAAGGGGGGAAAATGTAGTTAAAAATAACATCTTAGCCATCAAAAGGCCTCACCTCCTTTGAAACAAGCACACCAGTGGTAACAAAGATTTGGGATCAGATCTTCTCATCTTTCCTCCTTGCTATAAGGTTATTGGAATATAAAGCTATGCTTTCATTTAAATTATATTAAATGTCTTTCCACCTTGATAACTTGATAAAAAAATAACCTGAATAGAGTGAATTAAAATATGGATTCGCAAAAAGACAAATACTCTGTGATATAATTTATGTGTGGAATCTAAAAAATACAACAAATGAGTGAATATACCAAAAAAGAAGCAGATCCACAGATATAGAGAACAAACTAGTATTTACTAGTGGGGAGATGGGAGGGGAGGAACAATACAGAGGTAAGGAAGTACCGACTATTCTGTATAAAATAAGCTACAAGGAGGTATTGTCCAACACAGGGAACATAGCCAATACTTTATCATAGCTATAAATGCAGTATAACCTTTAAAAACTGAGTCACGATATTGAACACTTGTAACATAATACTGTACATCAACTATACATCAGTAAAAAAATTTTTTGTAATGAGAATACATGAAATCATGCTGATATAAATTTAAGCTCTTTGTTTTTATAATTGTCAACAAGTAGAATTTCATGAGAAAGTGGGATGCATTGCCTTTTTAGCTATTAAAATGTGATATTTGCACATGCTTGAGATATGCTTCCATGGAGACAGTTTTTCTAAGCTTTTACCCTGAAATTAAATGGGGAACATACCTCCCTAATACAACTACAAAAAAAAAAAGAAAAAGAAAAAGAAAAAAAACAAGGACTCACATTATTGTCTATATAGTGAAATACTTTAACAAGTTAGGTTGGTGGAAAGCATAAAGGTGCTGGATTTGAACCTGGCCTCCCCCTCTCCAGGCAGAGGTACTTAAGTAGGTTATTTAACTTACATAATCCTCTATATCTACCTTAGAGGCTTGTAATGAGGATTAAACAAAACAATCCATGTAAGGAGCTTACTGCAGTATCTGGCATTGGCAGGTTCTCAGTGAACCATCAGATGTTCCGTGTCTTCAGAGGTCAAAAGCAAGGCAGCAGCCGTGAAATCCTGCTTCCCTATGACATCCTTCTCCTTTCTTCTTGGTGGCTTTAGCTTAAAGACAGTGGTCGCCTTCCTGTGAGAGCGACGGCCTCTCCTAGCTGCTTCTCCCTAAGCATGCTTGGCCCAGAATCTCAGGGGAAGGCTGTCACTCTCAAAGATGGTACTACGATGCCCTTTGTCCCTCTTTCTCTGGAAGAGCCTCGACACGCCCCTCGCAAGAGGTGGAGTGCTCCCCTTCCCTTCAGAGCGCCGGCCTTTTGTGATTGCACCAGAGGAGTGTGGCTGGAGGGACACTCTATGGCTTTCAAGGCTGGATTATTAAAGATGATTCAGCTTCTGCCTTGTGAGCCAAAATGCTTGGGGCTGGAGTCCCGAGCCACTATAGCAGCCACGTCGCTGCTCAGAAGCCACCATGCTGTAAGGATGCCTCGGTTAAGAAAGGAGCCCAACAGACTCTATAAGAGACGGAGGAGACAGATGCCCAGCCAGTCCTCACGTTCCAGCCACTCTATGGCTGCAACCAGGCGAAAGTCCCTGCTCTAGGATGGCTCAGCTAAGCCCTTTCTGAATTCCTGAACCAAGAAAGAAGGAAGGGTAATATACCAATGATGTGGCTTTAAGCCACTAGGTTTGGGGTTATTTTTTCGGCAACAGACAATTAAAACTCTGTTGGTCAACAGGAATGTAGTATGCAATGACATTGATGATTTTTGTCATTGCAGGCGTATGTGCTGGGGCTTTACGTATATTTCCAAACATTATCTTTGCTCCTCAAACAACCTTGCAAAGTTTGTGCCTTATAGACAAGGCACAGAAAATCCAGGCCAAATATGAGCAATAATAATTATAACAGCTAACACAGTAAGTTTTTTTACTATGTGCCGAGTTGTAGTCTAAGAAATGTATACATTTTACTTCTTTCGACAGTGACAAGAGCTCCATTTTGCAGCTGGGAAAACTGAGGCATAGAGAAGTCTCATAAATGCCCAAGACCACACAGCTTATAAGTAATAGAACCTGGAACGGTTTTACTTCCTTGTGTAAACACATCACTATTTCACTTCACCACATGAGCTGGGAAGGCTGGGATTCAATTACAGGTGTCTGACTCCAAAACCCAATTTATCTCGTGGTGAGTACTATTGATCATAATAAAATAAAATGTGTATAATAAAGGCTACACACATTGGTGTACTTAAAACCAAATGAACATCTACTCCATGGACTTGGCCATCATCTTGTCTTCATAATATCCCAAGACCTGGCTTGGAATCTCCAGAGTCAGTCATTGGATGGATCTGGAGGCTGTGTACAATCTTGTCCCAGTGCCAGGAAAATGGCTCCCCCACTTCCAACAGGAATAATGGGTTACAGTAGATGGTATATCACAGCCTTGATCACCCACTGATAGGACGAGAAACCAATTAAACTGTGGCCAGCATTAAAACCCTTTTTTTTCCCCCAAAGAAAAGAATGAAATAGAAAATAGAGTGTCATATACCCCAAAGATATCATTTGGTGAAACTTGTTTTTCAACCATCCATATATATGGATACATATATATTGCGTAATGTAATGTACATGTTATATAATATAAATGTATTTCTTAGCATGGGTCAGAGTCAAGATACGAGTTAATTCTTTTTAAAAGGTTTTTTGGAATTAAGAGGCTTCCTGTTATACTCGGTTTTGAATCTGCTTGAGATGTGTCACTTACATTGGGGTTTGATTTCCTTCTGCTGGAGGCACCATTTTATTATAAACAAACTGGAAAGGTGAAAGCAGAGCCTAGAGCTTGCGGATCAGCAGCGTATTCTCTATGGTTTACATAGTCCTGGGTCAGGTAAGCCACGGCCGCCATGGCTAAAGATTAAATGAACTAAACAAAGCTTTATTCACGGCCTCCGTGGTCACCAGATCCTACAAAGTGAAAGCTATAGCTTCGTGGAAGATTAAACAAGAATTTTTGGTTCACAGTTGAATAGCTCAGGAAACGTCTTACTCCTCCATAACTACAACATGAGGCAGACTGGATAAAATACTTTATTCTAGATTTCTCTCCTCACATGTTTAATCAGTTCTCCTGGGTTCACAGAATGCAAATATCCTCTCAACTTCTACTCCTCATCTTATGGGGAATGTTAACTAAGACAGCACTTGAAGTAGTTGGAAGATCTTGTGTCAACAGGGTTGTTTTTCCAGCTTTCATCAAATATTACCGTGAGCCATTGGTTGTTGTTTTGCTTTTTTGGGGGGGTGGGGAGACTAGGATTGTTTTTTGTTGGGGAGGTGGGGAGAACTTGATTTTTTTGTTCATTTTTGTAACTAAGTCTGAATCAAAATTTTATTTTTTTAATTTACAATTCATAGTTCCACATTCAAGGCAGAATATTTAAGACCCAGGTGGATGAACTAAATATTAACAAGTAGATGTCAATAAAAAGAGCCTTTCAAGAAGGTAGGAAGGACCTGAAGACACACTTTAACCCTAGCAGCGCTTCCGAATCTTACCTGCATGTGGTCATCTTGAAGGGAGCCTATTAGACATACATAGTGATTGAATAATTCTGAGGTTGCAGCCCAGGAACCCGAATTTCTTCAAATTAAGTGGTTAATTGCTTTAAGTTCCATGTTTCCTAACCCTGACTGTACCTTAGAAGGATGCGGATACTTTTATAAGAACAGGTGCCCGACTCCATCCCCCAGAGCGCCCAGCATTCCTGGTCTGGGGTAGGCACAGCCATCAGTGCTTTTGAAATAATCCCAAATCTCATTGATTTTCAAATGAGAGTGGCGAAGCCCTGGTGTGGGGAGGGTATAGCAAACTTGATGTGTAAAAAGCCGGCTCATTCATACCTGCACAGGCTTCTCCTGGTCTACCTGAGGGCCCAGGGGGCCCAGGTGGTCCAACAGCCCCTGTTTCTCCAAAGCGGCCAGGATGCCCTGGATCCCCTGGAGGGCCTGCCAAAAATAATGGCATAATGTATATAATAAATATATAGTTATACCTTTACAATTCACATACAACTACTTTTGTGAGGCTTGCTAAAGCACACCGAGGAGACTGTTTGGCAATGTGTCACCATCTTTATGCAATATCTGGAGTTCCCGATATGGCACAAAGGGATCAGTGGCCTCTCTAGGGCCGCTGGGACGCAGGTTTGATCCCTGGCCAGACACAGTGGATTAAGGATCCAGCTGTGGTGTGGCTCGACACTGTGGCTCAGATCTGACCCCTGGCTGGGGAACTCCAAATGTTGTGGGGCAGCCAAAAATCACTAACTAAATAAACAATCAACCAGACAGGGACAAAAATGCAGTATCTTAGATCCTCCTCCTCAGACACATGCACTTGAAGCAGTGCTGAATTTGTCATGGATTGAGGCTGCTGTTCTCCTGCAGGCAGCATCTTGGCAGGGCTTAGTCATGGTTTCACACATTTTTAGCGATTAGAAAAACCCACTTTCTGAAAGGTCGTATCATAAAAATCCCAGCATGCAGTTTATACACTAAAATCACATTTGATGTCTTAGGCTGATTAGAGATAACCCAAGATGCACTTGTATAATTATATAGTCACGGCAGAGTTCAGATATTTAGCTTGCCTAGTGTATAAACTACAGAAAGGGCCAAACTTCTTTCGGGACTGCTCAAATCCCATTTCCGCGTAACTTATAGAAAAATTGGATGGAACACAAACCTTTGAATGGAAGAGGTGGAGTTGCCAAAACACCTGGTGGTCCAGGGTGCCCACGGTCTCCAGGATCCCCCTGAAATCATGCCTTGATTCAGTTTTCTTAGAAACATTACTATGTTTCTCATGCTTTCTGGCACTCAGTAAACAGAAAGACCAAGAGTGTATGCCTAGGAGAAATAAAGCCTATAGGCTGACTAGAGAAATACATAGTTCATAGAGTTCTAAGGGGAACAAAATGATGCAACCTCCCACCTAAAAGCACAGGAGCCCACTGGCAGAGTTCTCACAAAAGAAAAAAAAATTCCAACGCCAAAGATGATTCCATGCCCATCAATGAGATACCTCTGAAGCCATGAAGTTTCTTAGAGCTACTATGAGCATTAATGTCTAACTTGGCACTTGACCACAACTAATTTATTCGTCCATAGTCTCTGAATCTACAGAGAATCTATTTGTTCTAACAGCAAATATTGTCCCCCTTCACCTTGTCCCCTTAATGCCACCATGGCTTGCCCTGCACAAGGGCTGAAAGGGAAGTTACAGAGATTACAAAAGAAAGAAAAAATGCAGTGGTGGTCAAAGCAAAGAGCTCGTCACGGCTCCCCTGGTTTTTAATTATGCTACTCTGTGATCCCCAAGGAATTTTTGAAATTATCATCATTATTCACCTTCAAAAGGATCCTTGCTCGAATGCATAATGTAATCATCACAACATGCGTTAAAATAATATATGCAAAATGAACTCATTTTTGAATGATTCTTTGAAGTATTTTAAAAGATAAACAAGAAAACATAAGGAATATAGAATGTTATCGGCTGTACTCAAATAGGCTCACTTTTTTACCTTTGGACCAAGAAATCCGATCGGCCCAGGATCTCCAAACAGTCCTGTTTCCCCCTACAAATAACCCAAAACATGCCTTTAAAAAATGTGATTAGATGACAAATGATGTCATTCTGGTTTAATCTGAACAACCCATGCTTACTGAGAGTCAGTGCAGAATCTTAACACTGCTTTGAAGTTGCATCAGACTGTTTTGTGCTTTAGTTTTTAGCAAAATCATGTAACAAAAAATAAATGTGTTTCCCTTACCTATTACTATGTGTGAGTTTATAAGCCCAGGTTCAACTTTTGAATGATACTGAATTGCATTTACTAATGAAAAAGTATTTATCACCTCGATAATGGTGTACACTTACCTTTAATCCTGGAAAACCTGGAGATCCATAGGAACCAGGGTCACCCTAAAAAATTCACAAAAATCAACACACACAAGCAGAATTAAATCAAAATACACAAACCAGTTCAATGAATCATTTTTCACCTTAAGAGACTTCTTGGTGGGTAGCTGCATAAAGGAAATAAACGCAAAATGGATCCCATTTCTTTATAATATTTGCTATTTTAATGGATGTCTCGTCTCATTCAAAAAAAATCATATCCTCAAAAGTGCTTTAAATTGAGAACATACTTTTGGGTTTTTTTGTTCCCCTTCCATTTTAAATTATTTAATTTAATGCTTGAACTGGGCTAAACATCTTTGAATGACTGCAGCATAATTTGTCTGGAGATTAGTAGTTGCCTTGAGCATTATCAGCAAAAGAATTACCCATGGAAGCCAACACTGTCCCCATTAAGTATTAAATCGAGAGTCAGATAAACTCCGTGCCTTTGTCTGCTGGGGTCTGGGCTTCACAGCGACTCTACAGATGGGGATTCCACTGGTGACATGGGTGGAGATGCTAGAGGCCTGATGCTGTGTTTTTTTCTAGCCATTGCCCCTAGATCAGGACCTTCTTTTATCAATAGGCTTAAATTAACAATTCCAAGCTGCTATCACACCGACGCTGAGCCAGTCAGGAAAGGCCACAATCCCCTTCCTTCCTGCCAATTCTTTCATCTTCCGCTTGCCTGTTTTATCTAAATGATGTTAGTGGAAGGGAAATCTGGGACAGTGAGCTATTACTCAGTTCTTGCTGACTGAAATATAGTATTCCTACTGGAGAGAATAGCCACTATGGAGCTCTCAGAAAGACGGAGTTCGTCTTATAAAAATGTGAGACAGAAATGCGTCCAAACTCACTGAGGTTGAGGACGGCATGAGTGATCCTTACCCGAGGTCCTGGGAACCCAGGAATACCTTTCTCTCCTTTTGTCCCAATACCAGGTTCTCCCTTAAAGAGATGACAACATTTAAAGGGGTTCAAGCAACACTATTTCAGCAATAGGGAATGCAAAAACAAAATGAGAAATAAAAATGATTGCTGGCAGCTTAAGAAAGCAACTTATATCAGCACTTAAAGCAAAGATAATAACCAGGTAAAATAAAAATAATTTAGCACATCATACAGATTTTGTTTAAAATGTATTTAAATAATTAACAAGTCAACAAATAACAAATGCTGGAGACGGTGTGGAGAAAAGGGAACCCTCTGGCACTGTTGATGGGAATGTAAATGGGTACAACCACTGTGGAAAACAGTATGGAGGTACCTCAGGAAAATAAATATAAAACTACCACATGATCCAGCAATCCCACTCTTGGGCATATATCTGAACAAAGCTTTCCTTGAAAAAGATGCATGCTCCTGTATGTTCAATGTAGCACTTGTTACAATAGCCAAGACATGGAAACAACCTAACTGTCAATCCACAGATGAATGGGTTAAGAAGATGTGGTATATATACTCAGTGGAATACTACTCAGCCATAAAAAAGAAAAAATAATGCCATTTTCAGCAACATGGATGGAACTAGAGACTCTCATACTAAGTGAGGTAAGTCAGAAAGAGAAAGACAAATACCATATGATATCATTTATATCTGGAATCTAGTATACAGCAAAAATGAATCTTTCCACAGAAAAGAAACTCACAAACTTGGAGAATAGACGTGTGGTTGCCAAGGGGGAGGGGGAGGGGGAGGGAATGGGATGGACTGGGAGTCTGGGGTTAATTGATGCAAACTGTTGCATCTGGAATGGATAAGGAATGAGATCCTGCTGTATAGCACAGGGAACTGTATCTAGTCACTTGTGATGGGACATGATGGAGGATAGTGCGAGAAGGGGAGTGTATATATGTGTATGACTAGATCGCTTTTCTGTGCAGTAGAAGTTGGCAGAATACTGTAAATCAACTATAACGGAAAAAATATAAATCATATTCAAAATGTATTTAAATAAATTACCTTGGGTCCTGATAGTCCAGGAAGTCCAGTCATTCCAGGCATGCCTTTAAATCCCTAAAAATCACAAGGAATATAATCTGGCTTATTCTTATTTAACATACCACATTCCATCTCTTTCACAAACTACCTCTCTCAACAACCATTTTTCTATTTTTTAATAAGGGACTGCCTTCAACTGTTGCTAATTGGCAAACAAGATCCAAGTGCACCTTTAAACTTGACCCTTTTCAGGTCAGTACAGTGTGAGAGGTGTAGCATCACGGGATACGGGGCAGGGGTTGGGGGGATGGACCCATGGAATCAGGACTGCAGATGCAAGCCGAGAACATAGCCATTGAGAGGAGAGGCTCATTTTGAGCAAGGCAGTAAAATTTAATCCAGTAACAGAAAACTGGTAATAATCTGTGCATGGCATCAGCTAACATCAGTGCCAGAGGCTGACAAAGGAATTACTATTTACCAAGAGTCTATTATGTGCTCAGTTCTATGTGCTTGTCACCTTTTCAATTATCCAAACATCAGATCCATATGTCGCATCTACAGGACACCTGTATTTCCAGTGGTCTTTTCAGCCCACGCATCAAAGACATTAACCAGGTACTATATCCTAGAGGACATGTCAGAATTTAGCAGCCCAAGCTAGGTCTGCCACTCAGCAGCTCATAAACTGGAGAACACGGGTAACCTTTCCAGCCTTTTCAAAGCCTCCTTTTCCGGATCTGTACAGCGGGACTAATAATAGCACCAACCTAGAGCTTTCTCTCTGGATTGAAACAGTGTTGCATGTAGGTGTTCAGCTCTTGGCTCGTAGGGGAACCAGTTCAGAATGGGGGCTGTTACTGCTTTCCCCAGGTGTCATATGGATTGGAAATTACCTTTTCTCCTTTATAGAGACAAGAATCAGGCGGCTGTACCAATAGGGTGGGTCCTGGAGAACCTTGTTGGCCAACCTCACCCTTAAAAAAAATCAAGATAATAAGAATTTTATATTAATTTTATTTTGAAATAAAATTTGAAACGAAGAAGATTTTCACCCACCGGTTGTAGTTTAATGTTTACAATCTTGTGTGGCATGGATTTAAAATAAAAATCATGGCGAATACATCATGTAATTTTAAAAATGCATTGCTTTTCATAAATAACACATACTGTTAAAAGTAGTTTTAAAAAATAAAAATGACCCATATCCTACCATCCAGAGGTAATCTCTATTAAAATTTTGATATAGTTCTTTGTGGTGAGTGTGCGTACTTGCATGTATATGTGCATATATCACTATGTATATACAGAGTGTGTGTGTGTGTGTGTGCATAACAGCCATGTTTACATACATGTAGATGTGATTAAATGGTGTGTTAAAAATAATTTAAAATGTATTTTAATCAGGAGTTCCCTTTATGGCACAGGGGAAGCGAATCCAACTAGTATCCATGAGGATGTGGGCTCGATCCCTGGCCTCGCTCAGTGGGTTGGGGACCCAGCTTGCTATGAGCGGTGGTGTAGGTCTCATACACAGCTCGGATCTGGCATAGCTGTGGCAGTGGTATTGGCCAGCAGTTGTAGCTCTGATTTGACCTCTAGCCTGGAAACTTCCACATGCTGTGGGTGAGGCCCTAAAAATAAATTTAAAAAATTATAATCATAATAATACTATATAATAACATATAAGCATGATTTAAATACAGAATATAGTTCATATTGTTATATACATTTTATTAAAATTTTAAATAATTTAGTATATAATAATATAACATTTTTTTCAATTTTCCTGTTATGCTAGAAATTCTTCAAAAAGTCTTCAAAAACCTGATTTTTAATACCTATATCATAATCTATCATGAGAATATGCTACCACTTATCAAGCTACTCCACTTTGGTTATATTTAGGTATATTGAATTCATTAATGTTTCACACGTCTCTGTATAAAATCATTAGCCAAAAGTTTTCATTTAGGCCATTGTGGATATTATTCTCTTAAAGGAGAAAGTGTTCCTTAAGTTGCTTTTGCCACAAGACAACCATAAATTCTCATCTTTAATTAAAAGATGATTATTTTATACCTTTCCCAATATTTCTATTATTTTACACTTAGAATTATCTTCCCTCTTGTGTTAAGAATAAGAAGTAGGTCACATCATCACCTGTGTGAACAAGTTAGTTCTTACTGACACGGTTCCTTTGAGCAAATTCTTTAAAATCTCCTTATCCTTGTTTGCCTTCATTCCTCTAAATCTTACTCCCCTTCTTGGTGAGATGGAGATTATAACATTCTCTGCTTTCAGCAATTCTTTTATTAAATAGATAATGCACATAAAATGCTTACTACTTTCGGCACTGAGTGGAACAAACTCAACCCTCAAATATACGGTTATTAAAACCATTCATGTTTTTAATAAGTGGAGCTTGGGAAAGAAGAATATAGTTTCCAGTTTAAATTTAAAAAATACGACCAATAATTCAACCCCTATTTACACCTGAGACACTACAGAAGAATCAGGAGGTTGGGGATATGGGCTTGGTTTGTTTTTCTTGATGCATCTTCATACCTAAGACAGACTGGGTGTTTAGCTGCTCTAAGGGTATCTGTTGCATGAATAAGTGGTGAACGAATGCATAAACAATATGGATTTGCATACTGAATAAATGCAGAACACATATTGCTAAGATAACCACACTTATCCTTGTAACTGGAGTAACCTGTACAAACCCCAGAAAGGCTGGAGAGCTGAAGAGTCAAAAGGTTGGTTGAGGAATTCCCATTGTGGTGCAGTGGTTAACGAATCCGACTAGGAACCACGAGGTTTCGGGTTCGGTCCCTGCACTTGCTTGCTCAGTGGGTTAAGGATCCGGCGTTGCCGTGAGCTGTGGTGTAGGTTGCAGACGCGGCTCGGATCCCGCGTTGCTGTGGCTCTGGCGTAGGCCGGTGGCTACAGCTCCGATTCAACCCCTAGCCTGGGAACCTCCATATGCCGCAGGAGCGGCCCAAGAAATAGCAAAAAGACAAAAAAAAAAAAAAAAGGTTGGTCGTGTTGCTATTTTTTTTCATATTGTAACAGTTTCATATGTTCATTTTAGTCAAAAATACCATGACTTTTGTTCATACCATAGTATGAACAATAAACTTTAAATGATCCATAATCACGTCACTCAAGATAAATGAGTAACAACCATTTAGGACAGTGTTTTTTTTTTGTTTTGTTTTGTTTTTTTATCTTTTTGCCTTTTCTAGAGCCGCTCCCTCTGCACATGGAGGTTCCCAGGCTAGGGGTCTAATTGGAGCTGTAGCCACTGGCCTACACCAGAGCCACAGCAATGTGGGATCTGAGCCACGTCTGCAACCTACACCACAGCTCACAGCAACGCCGGATCCTTAACCCCACTGAGCAAGGCCGGGGATCGAACCCGCAACCTCACGGTTCCTAGTCAGATTCCTTAACCACTGCGCCACGACAGGAACTCCTAGGACAGTGTGTCTAAACACAAGGTGGGCAAACATGTTCTCGGACATTCTGAGAGTTCGGCATCAACATTTCCAAATTATGTCTTTATTTACCTGCCAATCCAAAAGACTTTTTAAAAAGCCTTTTTTGGCTAGTGTGAGAAGCCACCTCATAACCAAATACTTCCACGTTCCTGCTACAGCCTGAGTCTGCAAACACGTCTGATGGCATGATGCTGAGGTCTCCAATGGAGCAACACTTGCCTTGGGCCACCATGCAGGGTTTCTCAAACTGGGGTGTTAGGGCTTTGGCGTTTCGGCAAACATATTCTCAGGAGGCCATGATTTCCAAGTTAGAAAAACATTGTTTTCATCTATTTTTTTCCCAATTATTTCTCTAAGCCAGTGGTTCTCAAAGCAGGGGGCGGGGTGGGGGGGAGGGCAAGGTTTGGCCATGCCCTCCCCCAGGGACATTTGGCAATTTTTCATTGTCACAAGGGAGGGGAAGCACCCACCTTTCACAGGACAGCCCCCACCATCAAATATAAGCATTGTCCAGGTTGAGAAATCCTACCCTAAATGCATATGTTAGGGACTTTATTGTTGTTGTCTTGGTTTGAAAACGTGGAGTTTCTACTTTTGCAACCTGTACTTTCTGCTCAACCTTATAGCCCAGGCACTTCCCCACATCATGACGTCTTCCGATGTATTTTGGCAAGGGTGTCTCTCTGTCAAATGGCTGGACAGTAACGGATCCCACCATGCAGGATCTCCATGAGAGCCGAGATGCCCACAGCCAGCACCCATCCTAGCCTGGCACAGGGTTGACAATCAATATCCTTTTTCCCACAGTTGTTGCAAGAGACACTCCCCCCACGCTTCAATATGCAGGTGGTTTCCGATGAGCCACCACCTTAAAGCTTTTCTAACGCTTTTCCTCACTCAGCTCTGTGCTGCCGCAGGAAGGACCACGGGATGTGGGGAGTGGAGGGAGTGGAGACTCTGCTGCTACATACTCTGCGTGGCCATTGTTTATATTTTTACTTCTGTGTGAAGATGAGGATGCGGATGACATTTGTGATAAGAAGCCAAACAACGCAGTAATTCCACGAAATTCTTATTCCAGATATATTCTCAGAAATGTTCCATCTCTTTTGGCCGGGGTGGGGGTGGGGGTGTCACAGAAATTAATCTGAACGTACCGTTTCATTTTATCAGAAAGGTCATTTATGGGCAAGGGTAACGGGGCCATTAGAATTCAGCAAAGACAAGTTCTCGGCCATAAAACTCGGCAGGGACTCGCTAAAGAGCACAAGTTAAGCGATCATCAGAGCAGCCTCCTCAACCTGGGCAGCACCTTCATCTTAACATCTGCCCCTCTGTGCAAAAGGGGGGTCTTACCGGGTCTCCCCTTTGCCCCTTTACTCCCACGCCAGGATTGCCCTGGAAAAGAAAAAGGAAACAGATCGCTTTTGAATATTAAAAAGTAATTGCGAGCAAGCGAGACTTTGGTTAAGCAATTTGTTGAAGTGGATTTAGTAAATACTTGGGGAATTCTGAAAAGAGGAAAGACATGATTCTGACTACAGGGACTTTGTGTATCTTCCTCAAGGCCACCCACCTTCAAGCCTGGACTCCCAGGTGGGCCCGGAGGTCCCTAAATCAAGAGCAAAAACATACAAATCACTTATCAGTCATGGCAATCAGAAGATCGTGTGCTTGATTCAGAAGGTCAGAAGCAGAATTAATTTTGAAACTCACATGATGGACTTCTTACCGTGACTGGGCTGCTTGTCCCCATCCCCAACCCCACCCTGGGGACTTCAGGACCCACACTGAAGATGGTGGGTGGGCACCCATTCATCAGGTGAGAGTCTCACAAAGAACCCACCTGTGCCTGCAATTTTTCTTTTTTTCTTTCTTTTTTTTTTTTGCTTTATTTAAATGTTCAGTGGGGGCTTCTAGAGGGTCAGAATCAGCAGTGCTGTACTTACTGCTAATCCCGGCTCTCCTGGACATCCCACTGGGCCTGCTGGCCCTCTCGTTCCTCTAGTTCCCTAAACATGAGGAAAAAAATCAGTGCATTTGTCACCAAAAACCACAGTCATCACTCACACACGAGCTTTGTGTCATCCCCGTGGATTATCACATTCCTGGTACACCTGCCCTGCTGGGCCCCCGTGGGCAGCATCTCTGACACAGCCAGGAAAAGGGCACAGAGCAGATGGGCAGCAGCACCCTGGTGGCTGTGACTAGCCCCTACGTTTGGGATTAAATCAAGGCCCAGAGATTAATCTACTTATTCACAAATCAATCTTGTAGTAGCAAAAGCAGAGAACAAAGAAAACTCATTACTCCTAAATGCCATATATGTCATAACTTTAATATACATCAGGATGCTTTGAAAATATTAATGCTCAGTCACATTAAATAAATTAAAATATTAATGTATTTATACTCATAATATACTCTTTCAACATGCCCTAAAAGAGCAATGTGGGGAATGGAATGTCCTCAGTTAAAGATCAAGGCAATTCAGAAGTTCCCTGGTGGCTCAGTGGGTTAAGGATCCAGCATTGTCACTGTTGTGGCTCGGGTCGCTGTTATGGCATGGGTTCAACCCCTGGCCTGGGGACATTCACATGCCATGGGCTCCCCCACCCCACCCCCCCAAAAAAGAGAGATTAAGGCAATTCAGCACTAAACAATTTTCTTCTGGAATATGTTAAGTTGTGGCATAATTACATATAAATTCACAAGGAAAGGTTTTAGGTGGGCAGTTCTAGAAGTAGGAAGAGAGGCGCTCTAGTCTCCAGCTCGCCCTGCTCACATCAAATGAATGACATGTGAGCGCGAAACAGCTGAAACATCTCTGCTAACTCTCGGACGAAGGGGTATTTATTTCAACAGCCACATCAAGGTATCTCATTGATAACATAGACCTGAGTTTCCTGAGTCGTAAGAAAAACACGAGGCTTGGGGCCGTAATCCTGTCAACAGCCAGAAGTTACCAAGCAAAATTACGGGTGAATCACAAGGAGGCAAAATTCTTTCAATTTTAATCTTGTCAACACTGATAAATTAGAAAGGCAAATTTAATCATTTAATTAATAAAAATGCCAGGAACATGAAGATGGGGTGAGAATACACAATTACTGATTCAGCAGGCAAAATCATTTTCCCTGGACATATATTACTTATGTAGTTTCTAAGCAGATTTATTTTCCTAAATGTTAAGTGACTGTGGCTACCTGAGCAAAACCAAAGAACCATTCCAAGATAGAAGAGGAAGAAAGGCAGAAGCTTGCTGAGATCCAAGGATGGCTCCCTGGGCTCCCTGGACGTATGTAGACACAGAGGATCTCATGCTTGGTTTAAGGCTCTGCTGTCACCATCTGGAAACTCGTCATAATTTTTGGATGAGAGACCCACACTCTCATTTTGCCCTGAGGGGGCCCCAGCAATTAGTCAGTCCTGCTGAGATGCAAACTAGTGGGGACCATAGGCTATTTAAGGAGCAAAGAGAAACACGTGGCCTGCCCAGGAGACTTACTGGTAAGCCGGGAGGTCCAGGGTCCCCTCTGTCGCCCTGCAATAGTATCAATACATTGTATTAGGGGAGCTACACCACTTCCCTAAAACCCACAAGACGGAGAAGTAGAAACACACACAGGAGTTGGGCTATCTGTGCGGTTTGTTCAGTTGGGCAGGGTTGAAAGGACAGCTGTGGAAGGGCTCTAGGGAGGGGAGTTTTTATCTCTATTCTTAAGCCCTGAATTCTACTACTACTCACCCGAAACCAAGGAATGATTGCTGGAATCATGAAGACATGGGATCAAAATAAGATTTCATCTTTCTGTTTAACACGTTCTAGGAAGCTCCTGTTGTGGTGCAGCGGAAACGAATCCAACTAGTATCCATGAGGATGCAAGTTCAATCCCTGGCCTCGCTCAGTGGGTTAAGGATCTGGTGTTGCCATAAACTTCAGTGTAGGTCCAAGATGTGGCTTGGATCCCACGTTGCTGTGGCTGTGGTGTAGGCCAGCAGCTGCAGCTCTGAGTGGACTCCTGGCCTGGGAACTTCCATAAGCTGCACATGAGGCCCTAAAAAAGCCAAAAGAAAAAGTTCTAAATTCTCCAGCCAGTGGTCCCAGTTCATCAGTTTAACTGGCTCTCCTCTGACTGCCAAACCTTGTCTCCCTTAATAGACATCTTGTAATCACCCTGGAGTGGATGGAGAGGGAATTCGTGTAGAAATTCTCTCACCCTGGCCTCTGGGCATACCTGCCACAGTGGGACTCTGCTCTGAAACTCTCCCTACTTTAAAGGACCGGGAGGTATAGACTCTATTGAATACAGTCTCCTTTTTTTTTTTCAAAATTTAAAATATACATATGATAAAATTTAACATTTTAGGCTTTTTTCCCCTGCATTTTAGGGTCGCACCTGCAGCATATGGAAGTTCCCAGGCTGGAGTCAAATCGGAGCTACAACTGCCACCCTAGGCCACAGCCACAGCAATGTGGGATCCAAGCCACATCTGTGACCTACACCACAGCTCATGGCAACGCCAGATCCTTAACCCACTAAGCAAGGCCAGGGATCGAACCCACATCCTCATGGATACTAGTCGGGTTCATAACCTGGCTGAGCCACAATGGGAACTCCCCATCTTAACCATTTTTTTGGTCTTTTTTTGTCTTCTCAGGGCCACACTTTTGGCATGTGGAGGTTCCCAGGCTAGGGGTCTAATTGGAGCTACAGCTGCCAGCCTACGCCACAGCCACAGCAATGCAGGATCCGAGCTGCAGCTGAGACCTACACCACAGCTCACGGCAACACCGGATCCTTAACCCACTGAGCAAGGCCAGGGATCGAACCTGAAACTTCGTGGTTCCTGGTCGGATTCATTTCCGATGCGCCATGAGGGGAACGTCCCATCTTAACCATTTTGAAGTGTATATGTATGCGGCATGAAATTTCCTCACCATGTGGTGAAACCACCTCCACCTTCCTTTTTCCTTTCCTCAAAACTTTTTCCTTTCCTAGGCGGAAACTCCATCTATTAAACACCAACCCCCGGCCCCTCCCCCCAGCCCCTGGCCAGCACCATTCTACTCTCTGTCTCTAGGAACTTGACTCCTAGGAACCTCATCTAAGTGGAATCACACTCTTTTGGTCCTTTTGTAACCGGCTTATTTCATTTAGCATAATGACCTCAGGGTTCATCCGTGCTGTGGCGTGTGGCGGAATTCCCTCACTTTTTAAGACTGAACAACACTGTGTCATATGCGCACACCCCAGGCTGTCTATCCGTTCCTCAGCGGGGAGATAGGTGGGGTCCCTCCACCTTTGGGCTATTGTGAATATGCTCCTGTGCACACGGGTGTACAAAGATCTGTTTGAGTTCCTGCTTTCTTTTGGGGGTGTATATATCTAGAAGTGGAATTGCTGGGTCATAGGGTAATTCTACATTTAATTTTTTGAGAAATCACCCTACCTTTTCCACAGCAATGCACAAGGGTCCCAACTTTTCCACATGATTACTATCACTTGTTATTGTCTGATTCTTTTTTTTTTTTTGTCTTTTTGCCATTTCTTGGGCCACTCCCACGGCATATGGAGGTTCCCAGGCTAGGGGTCTAATCGGAGCCATAGCCACCGGCCTACACCAGAGCCACAGCAACTCGGGATCCGAGCCGCGTCTGCAACCTACACCACAGCTCACGGCAACGCCAGATCCCCAACCCACTGAGCAAGGCCGGGGATCGAACCTATTGTCTGGTTCTTTTAACAGCAACCATCCGAATGGGTGCGAAGTGGATAGAAGCTCTTAAAACCATTGTTTCCTCCAGGTTATGGATCTGCAGGCCACTTTTATTAGGGATTAGCTGTTTCTCTTTAAGATGCGAAATTCTCTGTGTCCATCCCTCCTTCTGTCTCACTTGTTCCTTCTTGGACAGTTATCGAAACTACTCACCATAACTAACATCGGATCGTATGTAGTTTGCAATATGCAGCAAAAGAAATCATTATGACAGCTCATCAGCACCGAGAGGAAGGCAGGATAGGTGTTGTTTTAAGTTTCTTTCACAACTAAGGAAAATGAGGCTCAGAGAGGTTCAAGGGGTTGCCTGAAGTCACAGTGGCAGGGGAAGGTCACATGACTCCTTCCAGGACATCGAACTGGTCCCTAGACTGACCATGCTTTTGATGCTATGTTTATTAATACATCATTTAAGCTGTAAACAAAAGCATAGTACTTGTTGTCTGACAAGTAAAAAGAGGCACAGAGGCTGCAAACAAATACTGTGAGCTCCTTAAGGGATCAATCACTATTCAGTGTGCCCACTCCGGGTGGCATGGAACTTGGGGTCTGAGCCCTAGGTCCTAAAGCAACCTAGGCCTACTGTTTAATTATTGTAGAATAGCCCTCCTTAGGAGAAATGACCACTTCTTGAAAATGTACTGTATCTCTCCCCCTTTTTTTTTTGTCTTTTTGCCTTTTCTAGGGCCGCTCCTGCGGCATATGGAGGTTCCCAGGCTAGGGGTCGAATCAGAGCTGTAGCCGCCAGCCTATGCCAGAGCCACAGCAACTTGGGATCCAAGCCGTGTCTGCGACCTACACCACAGCTCACAGCAACGCCGGATCCTTAACCCCCTGAGCAAGGCCAGGGATCGAACCTGCAACCTCATGGTTCCTAGCTGGGTTCGTTAACCACTGCACCACGATGGGAACTCCTGTATCTCTCCCTTTGAATTATCATATATCTCCTCTGATTATCTGTGGCTACTCAGAGAGATGTGGTCACTGAAGAGTTTATTTCTGAATATCTGGATATCATTTTCTACTAAAAACAAAAAATCATTCAACTTGCTAAGGAGAGTGTAATTAGATGTCTTTAATTTTCAAGTTCAATAGTGGTGATTTCTAGCATGCTGAATAATTTAAGTATTACTATCACAATATTTTAACCACAAATAAATCCATGGTTCTCACCTGGGAGTAGTGTCTTCCCCCAGGAGACATTTGGCAATGTCTGGAGACAGCGTCTGGGTATGTGGGGGGCTGGTGATGGTGGGTGTTAATGGCATGTAATGCGGAGAGGCCAGGGAAACTGACCAGCATCTTACAATGCACAGGACAGGCTCCACAACAAATGATTATCTGGCCTAAAATGTCAGTAGTGCCCAAGGCTGAGAACCCCTGAAATAAATGCAGTCATTGCACCTCTGTAAGAATCATTGGGAGGTGGTGGGATTTTATAGCCTGTGATGCTGAAGCTCAGGGCCCTCCCACAAGAGCTCTGGGCCATTTCAGAGGGTCTTAGGTAATGATCAAAACCAGCATTTCAGGAGTTTCTGCTGTGGCTCAGCAGTAATGAACCCATTTAGTATCCAAGAGGATGCCAGTTTGATTCCTAGCCTCACTCAATGGGTTAAGGATCCGGCATTGCTGTGAGCTGTGGCGTGGGTGCAGCATAGGTCACAGACGTAGCTCAGATCCCTCATTGCTGTGGCTGTGGTGTAGGCTGGCAGTTGCAGCTCTGATTCGACCCCTAGCCTGAGAACTTCTTCAGCATGCTGCACTGCAGCCCTGAAAAGCAAAAACAAAAAAACAACCCCCCCCCCAAAACCCAGCATCCTTAGAGACATTTCAAAGGAAATCTTAAGCCAAGGTGTTTTCTGCATGGATTTACACATATGGGGAAGAAAAAATGTTTTAAACCCATCCTGATCATAAAACTTACCTGAATACCTTTAATGGCACCGAAAATGAACACCGAATTTCCTTTTTCTCCTTTTTCCCCAGGAAGGCCCTGAAAATAAAATAGTCACTTAAAATGGGAAAAAAAGCATATTACTATTTCAGTGTTTTCTTTTCCAAATGAAATTTTACTCGCCAATAAAATTACCATTATGATTATATTTCATTAGCGGAGATTTCTTTGTTCTCATTATTTTTATCATCTTAGGGCTCTCATATGTATTTGTTCAATATTTGGTTAAAATCTATTAAGGACTCTCCTAAAACAGAATGTCTACAAATATATATTTATAAGACACATAACGTATATACTTACAATGTGTAATAATATATAATATACATTTATATATAAAATACATTGACTTATTTATAAACATTTACTAACTATTCAGCAGGAAAACTGCATTTTTCCTTGCACCAGAATGCACATAATACTGGGATTATTCTTGTAAATAAGCAATTCTGCAACAGTTAATAATTTATACCTTAAAAGTAGCAAAAAAGTTATTTTCTACATTTCAGTATCTGTACTCAGAACAGAGCCTAGGTAGCCTTTGGTAAGATTAACTTTTAAAAAACATAAAACCTTCTTTAGACTTGCTTGTTTGTTTGTTTAATTTCTGGGGAGTATAGCTGACCTATTAGAAGTTTTTATATGTCACTCCAAGTTTGTTAGAGTATTTTTAAAAAGTGAGTGAAATACCTCCCTGTATTTTCTCCCCAAAGTTTTTCTACTTAAGGTGCTGCTTAGTATCTTAATACATTTTAACTTGGTTACCTCATAAACATTCTACCACCTGCGGAGTTCCCGTTGTGGCTCAGCAGAAACGAATCCTACTAGTGTCCATGAGAAGGCAGGTTCGATCCCTGGCCTCGCTCAGTGTGCTGAGGATCCAGAGTGGCCGTGAGCTGTGGAGTCCGTCGCAGACATGGCTCAGACCCTGCGTTGCTGTGGCTCTGGTGTAGGCTGGCGGCAACAGCTCCGATTAGACCCCTAGCCTGGGAACCTCCATACACCGCAGATGCGGCCCTAAAAAGATAGGGAAAAAAATTCTACCATCTTCATATAGCAAGTTCTACGAAGGACACACAGATTTCAAAGTTAATACCTCTCAGGAGAGTAAGTGACTTCGCTTCCTATGGGTGGTACTCCACGGTTTTGTGATAAATTACATCAATAGTTTCCTTGAGAAATCAGATTTGCTTGCTCAGGCAATTCTTCCTTCGCACATTTTCGATATGTGCGAGTTTCAGGTCCACAAATAAGTCATATCACATCAGTCCTCCAACAAACTGGTTCAAATGTCACCTGCCACTGGGCATTAACTTAGTCACTGCGTAAAGGACATGCATCCATCACTAGCCGGCTGGTCCACAGATCACTACAAAAGTCACTCGAGATTCATGATCAGTGATCACATCACTCCCTTCCAAGGCTGTCAGCGATGGGTCACTGCCACCTGTTGGTTCACACACAGACATCGAAGTGTGTAGCTGCGTCTCCCCATGACAAACCCAAATGACACTGGATCAAAACAAATCGCTGAAAGAGGACTGGCCGACCAAGATGAAAATGAAGTGAGGACGTGAAAAATGATTATACTGGAAATGAAATTCAAATAGAAAGTAAGTGGCGCTACGGAAGAGATAGATACTGTGGGACTGTGGTCTCTGCTGTCATGCAAGCCACAGGCACTTAAGGAAGACACACTTACCAACAAAAAAGAAGGACTGTGACAAAAGCGATGAAGCCGTGCCAGAGAAAGTGAAACCCTAACCCTAACCCTAACCCTTGAGATATTTCACAACATGGGAAGCTGGTCCAAACTTAGAAAAGGGCACAGCATCACCAAAGCACAGAAAACACTCTCGCTTCATGTCCTGAGTTATGCAACCAGGTGACGGCAAGCACAGTTCAGACAGACTACCTCGCTAAGTTTTTACAGAGACACAAAATGCTTTAATTCTCAATGTTTCTAATGTTTTAGGTGACAATATACTAAATAAATATTGGTTTTAAAAAATCTTCTCTATGTGCTAGCCATGGTTTGAATATCTTCAAGGTCATGAACAATAGTAATTTTCCCATCGGATGCTAAGGTTGCTTTCTGCACATTCTCAAGCTCCTGGGCAAAGTGAGGACTGTCTATATGTGAAACAGGTCAAGGAAAAGAAAATTGCTTTGCGAAGAGACCATGATGACAAACTTCAGTACCGTGGTCAGTGCCACCTGCCCTCTTAAAGCCAAAATCAAGAACCCTGCTCTCTTGAAACTTCATGGATGCTCAGTGGGATGAAGCGGGACTGAATCTGAAGATCTTAAGAAAGGTATGTTCACCAGGCTGTACTTGAGCCTGCAAGTGGCTGCGTTTGAAAGCAGGGTGGTTGAGAAGCTTAACAGTGGAAGTTGCTTGCTTACTTGGTACCACTAGAAAAAGCGTCAATGTGGACATTCAGATCATTAACACTAGGATCTGGAGCAAAAGGAAAAGTCCTAGGAGAAAGCAAAATTCTTGTGATGGAGACGAAAAAGCATTTTAAAAGGAATCTTGGGTGACGATATTTAATTAATGACGTGGAAAGGCTGAAGAATGTCACAGAAAATTAATGTTGAAAGGCCAAATCATCTCCGCTCTTTATTTGAGAAGAAGGAAAAGAGAGAGAAAGGTGATGTGTTAGAGGGAAAAGTAGTTCTTGCTGAAGTTCCGTTTTAATGCAAGTCCAAAGTTTTGAAGGGGAAAAAGAAGCCAGGAGCAGTAAAGTTTTCTCAAGGGCTGGCTGTTGTCGCCTGTTTCTGAACCTCCATTCCAAACCCCTTCCATTTTTCTTTCTGCACTACCAGGGACTGGGCCAGAGGAGTGGCGGTGGGGGGAGGGTGTAGTTAGCTAAAAACTACATTTCCCAGGTCACTCTGCAGCTGGATGTGCGTAGGTTCCTTCCGGGAGATGTACTTAATAAGATCGGGAAGGCAGCAATGAGGAAGACATCCTTTTCTGCTACCATCGATGCTGCCAAGCAGGAAGATAGAAACTTGAGTGTTTGCTGGTGTCTTGACATGATGAAAGGGCAGTGCTTGAGGTGTGCAAGCAGCTTCTGGCTTCTGAGTCTCAGCTAAGAGGGAGCCCTTTCACATCAGTAGCCTTGTAGTGACCCCAGAGTTTCAATCTTCCAGCCATTACGAGAACTACCAAATACCTTGTATTCAATCCCTTTCTGCACAAAACACCTAGAGGGGTTTATGCGTCTGCCCTGAACCCTGTCTGATACACAACCTAAGTTTTGAGAACGGGGGTCCTGGCTCCCTCTCCCTACTGTCCACTCTCTGTACAGCCGGCGGGAACATCCTGCTAGAACATCAGTCACCCCACATCACTTCCATCTTTAAAATCATCCAGTGCCTTCCCATGGCACGGAAAAGAAACCCCCAAGGCCTCGTGTCTTCTAGATCCTGCCCAACCGTGTCCTCAACCTCCAGCCACCGCCATTTGTTCACCAGGCTTCCGGCACGCTTGTAATAACTGTTTCATGAACCCATCAAGTCTGTTCCCACTGGAGAACCTTTGCACCTAAGAGTCCCACTAGGGTGAGCTGAAGCTGTCTTACTGGGGGGCCTTCTAGGCCAGGAGCTCCTCTTTCTCCTGGAAAGCCTGGGTCACCTCTTGAGCCATTGTAGCCATCTATGCCAGGTCTGCCTCTGGATCCAGGAGGCCCTGGGTGCCCCTACAGGAAACAAAATCATAGGTGAAGCATTTTTGCAAGAATTACCATGACAAAAAGTTATACAGTATATGGATCCCCGTATTATGGCCATTGTGACTCACATGTTTAATTTTGTGAAATTTCCTCCCCTGCTCACAAGTACTATGTAGCATAGCAAAAATAAATACATTTAGTTAATACACTCCAATTTAAATTAATTTGGTTTGGAGTATTTGGGGAGATTTGGGAGGAAATGGTCCTTGAAAGATTTACAAAGACTCTAATGACATATAAAGCCTCTAAAATGCCTTTCTTTTCTTTTGCTTGGTTTTCATATTAGAAAGGAGAGTTTTAAGCCCACTCCCACTATTAGGACTCACCAGCAAACAAAAACTTTCATAATGAGTATACACGTATTTCTAAAACACTGTACTTGACCCGACAAGTATATTTCACTCATGTTGAAATAATTTTCTCTAATCCATTTAAAAACCTTGCTGTTCAAGTAAAGTGTTTTGGTCAGAGTTATTACACAAAACTTGCAAGCACCCTTCCATTCACTAAAAGGAGAAAATAAAGTTTACTGTATATGTTACATAAATTATTTAATTTTGTTGGTGTCTAGTCGACCTACAATGTTGTGTTAGTTTCAGGTGTACAGCAAAGTGAGTCAGTTATACATATACACATACATATCTTTTGAACACATGATTTTAAGGGCTGTAATGCATGTCTCTCCCCTCTTTAAAAAAAAAAAAAGAAAACTTAAGGATACTTACAGGTATTCCATCCAAACCTGGAAATCCAGGAACACCGGTTGGACCCTAAAATCCCAGAAAATAAAACAAACCTATAAAGATTACTAAATATTAGATTAATGTCCTAGTTTAATTAGTTTACACAGTGACTGACTTAAACACCTTAATAATGAATGACTTGTTTTTTAAAAATAAAAACCCTTAGGGAGTTCCTGTCCTGGCTCAGTAGTTAATGAACCCGACTAGTATCCATGAGGACATGGGTTTGAGCCCTGGCCTCGCTCAGTGGGTTAAGGATCCAGTGTTGCTGTGAGCTGTAGTGCAGGTCGCAGACGCGGCTCGGATCTGACTCTGACGTTGCTGTGGCTGTGGTGTAGGCCAGTGGCTACAGCTCCAGTTGGACCCCTAGCCTGGGAACCTCCATATGCAGCAGGTGCGGCCCTAAAAAGACAAAAAAAAAAAAACACCATAATAATAATAAGAAAAAAACCTTTAGCAGTCAGTGTTACCTATTT
The DNA here is from genome assembly GCF_016906955.1 of Phacochoerus africanus. NCBI lineage: Eukaryota > Metazoa > Chordata > Mammalia > Artiodactyla > Suidae > Phacochoerus > Phacochoerus africanus. The sequence continues at coordinate 194,093,177 of NC_062546.1, forward strand.
TTACATTGATGAGCTCAAATGCCAACATTTATAACTCAACCTTTTGAGCTTTTCTTTCCATACTTAGGAAGCCAACTTGGCAAAATCAGTTCAAAGAATACATTCAATACCATATAAACTAGAAATTCACCTTCTCAGAATCGATTTACCCTAGAGACACTCTTAAATGTAAACACAGGTAATTTACAGGACTGTTTCTGCACACTTGCACTACACCAAATTGGAATAAAATCTCAAATTCTCATCAACAGGGAATAAATTATAGCTTTATCTGTGTGATGGAATACTATACAGTGTTTTTGAAAAGATAAGTTCAATTTACATAAATTGATATAGAACAATCTCTAAGCCATATGGTTGATTAAAAAGGAAAGGCTTGACATGATACATAGAACATTATTTAGATTTTTTTTTTTAAAGTCATGAAAGACCACAACTCCTCACTGGGTATTCACGGATTTAAGGGCTTAGAATAGATCCAGAAAGGCACGCTCCTCTGGAAAGGGGTTGGGAGTGAGGGCTGTTTATGGAAGAGGTGTTGAGATTTAATCTATTATAAGGTGCAAATATATATACTATTTGCGATTTTAGAAAGTCCAGTGTAGTAATGCTGGTGAGTGGTTAATATGAATCTTTTACTTAAGAAGAAGCTTACCTGAAGTTCCCATCGTGGCTCAGTGGTTAACGAACCTGACTAGTATCCATGAGGACACGGGTTCTATCCCTGGCCTCACTCAGTGGGTTAAGGATCTGGTGTTGCCATGAGCTGTGGTGTGGGTCACAGATGCGGCTCAGATCCCATATTGCTGTGACCGTGGCGTCGGCTGGCAGCTGCAGCTCCAATTTGACCCCTAGCCTGGGAACTTCCATATGCCGCGGTGCAGCCCTAAAATTAAAAAGACAAATAAATAAGTAAATGCAGAAAAGGAAGACGCTTACCTTATCACCTTTGTCACCTGCTGCTCCAGGAAGGCCACTGTCACCTCTCATCCCTTTCTCTCCTGGAAGTCCAGTGGGTCCTGGTGGTCCCAGGGGTCCAATAGGACCCTGTGGCCCTGGTGGTCCTGGTTGACCCTAAGAAGAAGGATTAAAAAGGTGAAGGGTGGATGATTCCTCAGTAATGCTTTCTAACACCAATATATGGTCACTTGGGTTTACTCAAGACTGGAAAATTAAAGATGGAACAAACTCTAATAACAGAAGCACAAATGACCAGTTAATTATTATTAAAAAGAAGCAGTTGCCTTTTCTAATCTGAATCAAAGCTGTACAATAAATTTGAATTACTGCATGTACACACATCTATAAACTGATTACAGCTCTCTTACTAGGTTCATTCTGTCCCCGACACTTATAAATCTTGGGTTATTTAGTGAAAGAAGGAATTTTTAAAAATCAAAGTCTCCTGGAGTTCCTGTTGTGGCTCAGCAGTAACGAACCCAGCTAGGATCCATGAGGACACGGGTTTGATCCCTGGCCTCACTCAGCTGGTTGGGGATCCAGCATGGCTGTGAGCTGTGGTGTAGGTAGCAGACGTGGCTTGGATCCCGCGTCACTGTGGCTGTGGCACAGGCTGGCAGCTGTAGCTCCGATTCGACCCCTAGCCTGGGAACTTCCATATGCCACAGGTTTGCCCCTAAACACACACACACACACACACACACACACACACACTCCGAAGTCTCCTTACTATTATGTTTGTGACACAAATTGAGTGAGGAAAACCTGCCAGATCTTTGACTTATTTCAAAAGGCAATGGATTTATCTACACTTCTAGGGGAAACCATGTCTTTTTAGCTGCTCTTATCAAATATCTTATTCATAGTTTGGAAGCATGTTCTCCATGCCACATTATGTTTATGCAATCCCACTTTCTCTCCATGAATAAAAAGGTTACCTCTTATTTTATTTTTTTTGGCTGCACCTACAGCATGTGGAAGTTCCCTGCCAGAGTTCAAACTCTCGACACAGCAGTGACAACACCAGATCCCTAACCCACTGCCACCCCGGAACTCTGGACACCTCTTATTTTAGGTGAAGAAATTCCATGAGCTTAGTTCTCCCCCTAAGTCCACAGTGGGAACATCTCTGGCACCAAGAGATGTTCCCTCCAAGCCTGTTCTCCGTTGCACTGATGCAATGAATGACTCTTCAGTCATGGCAGAGCATCTTATAGTTCTTTCTCCTCTGAAGGAGGGAACGGCTGGCCTCAGAGGGGCATACTTCCCTGGCCCCCACGATGTGGCTCCCTCCTCTGCCCCAGGCCCCCTTCTCTCTCTCCACAACCCCTACATGCATGGTTCCTTCCAGGACTGAAATTTTAAATGCTGTGGGATCCTAATATCCCCATTTCTATGTCTCAGCATCAGCTTCTCGAACTTCCCAGTGATCATACATAGCTGCCCTCTCAACAGATCCTTGAAAACAATGGTACCTCCAGCTTTAAAAAAAAAAAAAAAAAAATCCCAAACTCTTGGAGTTGCCGTCGTGGCGCAGTGGTTAATGAACCCGACTAGGAACCATGAGGTTGCGGGTTCGATCCCTGGCCTTGCTCAGGGGGTTAAGGATCCGGCGTTGCCATGAGCTGTGGTGTAGGTTGCAGACTCGGCTCAGATCCCGTGTTGTTGTGGCTGTGGTGTAGGCTGGTGGCTACAGCTCCGATTAGACCTCTAGCCTGGGAATCTCCATATGCCGCGGGAGCAGCCCTAGAAAAGGCAAAAAGAGAAAAAAAGAAAAAAATTCCAAACTCTTGATTTTACCCCAAATCTGATCCTCCAGCCATCTTCCCTCTTGACCCGGAATCCTGGAAATCACCCTTGACCTTCCTCTTTCTGCCAACCTGCATTTAACCATGATCAGTTCTGAGCATCTCACTGCCAGCATAAATCTGAAACTTCCCACCTTGCTCTCTGCCTGGCTGTGAAGACACTGGTGCAGACCAGCAGCAGTGAGGCTGCTGCTCCAGGCTCCTAAATGGCTCTCTAGCTCCCTCTTACCCTCCCAGCATCCAAGTGACGTTAAAGCAGCAGTCAGATCACAGTAAGGCCCTGCTTTTTAAGCTCTCCTTGTCTTCCCGCTGCATGTAGAATAAACCTTGCGATCGTCCCCTTCCAGGCCCTGTAGGGAGCGACTCCAGATTCCCTTGCATCCCATGCTGTGCTGTGCCTGCCCACCCCCGCCCCCCATTATGCCCCAGCCATGCTGCTCTTCTCTGCTCTAGGGCCCTGGTGCAAACGTTCCCTCTGGATGGCTCTTTCCTTAGACCTGCGTGGAGCCTGGTCATTAAAGAGTGAGGTCGGGGAGTTCCTGTCGGGGCTCAGTGGTTAACGAATCTGACTAGGAACCATGAGGTTGTGGATTCAATCCCTGGCCTCGCTCAGTGGGTTAGTGATCTGGCGATGCTGTGAGCTGTGGTGTAGGTTGCAGATCCGGCTCAGATGCTGCATTGCTGTGGCTCTGGTGTAGGCCGGCGGCTACAGCTCCGAGTCGACCCCTAGCCTGGGAACCTCCGTATGCTGCGGGTGCAGCCCTAGAAAAGACCAAAAAAAAAAAGAGCAAGGTCAGTCTCTCTGGGCTGATAGAGCACATCCTTGGGAGGCTCATGAGGAGGAAACAGAATGATTGTGTCCAGGCTCTGCAGTCAACACCTTCCTGTGAAACCCAGGCCCACACTTACTAGCTGTGTGACCTTGGGGATCTTTCTTAAGCCCTCTGTTCCTCAGCTTCTTTATTTTTTAATTTTATGTCAGAGTTCCCACTGTGGTTCAGTGGTAGTGAACCCCAACCAGTATCCATGGAGACTTGGGTTGGATCCCTGGCCTTGCTCCTTGGGTTAAGGATCCCTGTGCGTTGTGGTGTAGGTTGCAGATGCAGCTCAGCTCTTGAGTGGCTCTGGCTGTGGCATAGGCCAGCAGCTCCAATTCGACCCCTAGCCTGGGAACTTCCATGTGCCATAGATATGGCCCTAAAAAGGTGAGGGGGGACAAAAATAAATAAATAAACAAATGTCATGTGATACCACTTGCAGAGAAACAAATAGGCATTTTCTCTAAATACATGTTTATACATGAATATTTCTAGAAGGATATACAAGGAATGGCAAGTTGTCATGTGCCAGGAGTGAGGAACCAAAGCCAGGGCAATGATACATTCTGTTGCATGAGCATCTTATCATGAGCACATGCGTCATTTACAATAAAGTTTAATTACTATTTCTCTTTCATCAAGTCACTGACTTGAGAAACATCAATAAGCTTTCACATTTGCCTAACTTTTATGCATCAAAATCGTATTTTATTTGTACTTTCCCTTCTCTTCAGGCTTTTTCATCATCATTATAATAGTTACTATTTCTTGAGTAGCCATAAAGATACTAAAGTTTAGAATATCCAAAGAATATTAAATGTATAAACATGTGTCACAAAAAAGACAACAATGCAATATAAAATATAATCACCCGGGCACAAGCCACTTGGGGACACACTGAGGGCATATCAATTTACTCTAGATTATTGCACAATTTCTAAACTACCATCTAAAAGCAAGAAAAAATAATGACTTCAGCTGACCTTTTCTGCTTGTGTTAATTAATCTCACTTGGTTTAGATTCATAACCATTGGTTAAAAGCTCCCATTTCCCCTCAATATAAGCCTCAAGAAATAACTGCTTTTTCATCAAGTTTGGAAATTTTCTTTTTGTCTTATACACAATCTCCGCAAAACTCCGAAATTATCTTTAGCAATCGCTGTACTTTTGCAATAATGTATTATTTTAAAAGAGCACGTTTGAACAGAAAATAAAACAGCATGTTTGAAACGTAAAGGGCAACAGAAAGGAAAACCAATAAAGCTATAAACTTTAACGTGTTTTGTTTCAAACACGTTGGGTCCAAGGAGCTGACGGAACTCTGGGGAGGAAACAAAAAGGAGTGAAAATATTCAGCTCGGTGGCAGGAATGATAAAACTCCATGCAGTATGGAGAGGTGTCCCAATTTGAGCAAGTGCCATTGAAAACACTCAAACATAAATAACTCTGGGGTGGCTGTTTGCATTATTAAATTCTTTGCCCCTCCCTACCCCTGACCTGTCAGGCTGACATTGTGGCCATTTCTGAACAAGCTCTGTTCTTTTTTTTTTTGGTCTTTTTTTTAGGGCTGCACCTGCAGCATATGGAAGTTCCCAGGCTAGGGGTCAAATAGGAGCTACAGCTGCCAGCCTACGCTACAGCCACGGCAACGTCAGATCCTTAACCCACTGCGTGTGTCTGTGATCTATATTGCAGCTCACGGCAATGCCAGATCCTTAACCCACTGAGCGGGGGCCGGGGATTGAACCCGAGTCCTCGTGGATACTAGCTGGCTTCATTACCAATAGGCCATGATGGGAACTCCTGAACGAGCTCTATTCTTGTACAGACTTCAGTGTCCTGTCCCTCAAGTGTGTCTTCCCCCTGGTTGTGCAAGTCATCTCTCAGTTCCTCCCTTGGGAAGTCTCCCTCACCCCGTACCCTTCAGAATTAGATGCCTCTCCAAGATATCTCCATAATGACACTTTTTGCCTGTATGCCCCCTGTGGGACTTCAAGGTCTCTTCAAGGAGATAGAACTCAAAGTCTCTGGCCAAGACAAGAATTACCAGACCCTTAGCTTCACCCCACCCATATTGTAATGCCCCCTCCCCCATCTTGAGCACCCTGTCCTACCCCTTCCTACCCCTACTAGGTCCTTACCCCACCCCTGTAGGGCTTGATACACCTGCAACCTATACCAGCAAGTGTATCCTAAGACCCCTCTTTTCCCAACCAGTCAGCTGGTCATCTGAGTTATAAAAATGGGTACAACCATGGACTTGGGGTTGGCTCTCCCTGATCATCAGGAAGTCATCCTGCTGTGCTAGCAGCATCTCTTATCTCAATAAACTCTTCTTTCTTTCACCTTGCTATGCTGGAAATTTCTTTTTCCAACCCACGTGCATGGACCACAACACTGCCAACCCCACACTCACCAGACTGTGACCTCCTGGAAGCCAGAGTCTAGGTGCCCGAGGCCCTGATGTAAGAAAGGCAGAGAACAATAAATACTTAACACGACAATGCTCACACCGCACCCACTCGACCCAAGAGAAGACTGGAAAGGAGGAAAAGGAGCTGCTTTCTCCCTGAACTCCCATCCCCAGAAGACTGGCTGAGAGCAGGCCAGTTAATGGGGATCTGAGATGTTCCAGTTTGGGGTGAGCAGAGCTGTGGTCCTTAAGCAGCAATGTCACTATGCATTGTTGTCCAACTCCAACACAGTCATCATTCTGTCTTCTGGCCAACAACCACACTACTTTGCAGGTGAAAAACTAACAAAAAGCACTAAAGGGCTACATTTTATGGGGAAGACTGTGGTTTGCTTTATATGTAGTGCCGTTTTGTTTTGTTTTGTTTTTTTCCAATGAATAGGGATTTTACTATAGGATAAGTTTTTGAAAGAAGTCCATTAAACTCTGCGTAACAGTTATTGAATCTATCAGAAAGCTGCTCACAAAAACTTCCCAATTACCAATCTTGAAATAGCCATCTTGCATTCACCCAGTTGGAGTAAATAATTTATCTACAGGGATGTAGAAAATAATTCCACCTTCATTAAATTATTTTACGCAACAGAAGGGATTGGTAAAAGAAAACACTATGTTTACCAGTAAATATTTGAGCTGACTAATCTATCAGGTGATACTAGAATTAACTTCAGGATAAACAGGCTTAAATAACAAGCCCAGAAAAGACATTTCTCTAACTATGGAACCATTAAATAAACACCAAGATTTTACATCTTTAAAAAAATTTTGTAAAGAAATATTCCATTCCTATCTGTGCACCTTCCACCCAGGGTATGTGATGGATTGCTATAGCAAAAAGAAAAAAAAAAATGCCCAGGGGAATGGCTGGCTTTCAGATGTAAGATAACTGATTTAAAAATTTTTTTTGCTACTATGTGGATGGAATTGCCTTTGCAGTATATGACTTTCAGTGAGAGACGGTGAAGTCAGAAAACAGATTCACTGACTCCAGAAATGACAATCAGCTTGACAGCTGAGGAAGCTCTGGCATGCCACGGGAAGCCACTGGGTCATCGCTTTCCACCCAAAGGCCAGGCCAACACGGTGTCATCAGACCTGTTCTGTGTGCCTCCCCACTGTGGCTACAGTCGCGCTGGGGGCTCGGGCCAGCTGTACAAATAAAGGATGAAGGCCATCCGAGTGGACATGGAATCCCACGCCGGCCTGGCTCTCTGGGGCCAGAACATTCCTTTAGGATTCCCCCGTGTTAATCATCTGTGTCAGGAACAGCTCTTGAGCTGGGCTAAGATCAAATTATTTTTATTTCACAACTTGGTAGTTGATCCCAATAAATAAAAGAGAAAGTATATTTTTAAAACCAAATGTTTTTTTTCCCCCAAATTCTTCAAATCAACCTTTTGGGTTCCCACTCATCTGCTTGCCTCCACAGATCAAACCCTACAGGGAATGACAAAAATCTAAGAAATCCTTTGTTGTTTTAGCGGTGGGGGGGAGGGGAATGGCTACAGATAGACAACGACAAATGCACGTAGAGTCAAACCTTTTCTGCAATTACCTCTTGGTCTTTCCTAACCAGAGAATCACTGCGAGGAAGTATAAATTAATGAATAAATAAAGGAATCAACACACACACGAATAAGAAGGATGCTTTTATGACACCAGTTACACCAAAACTTCTAAATCATTCTTGGCTTCTTAGGCCATGACTTTGATCATCAAGAGTGTCCCAGGAAGGGGAAGGTATTTTTTTTTTTTTTGTCTTTTTGCCATTTCTTGGGCCGCTCCCGCGGCATATGGAGGTTCCCAGGCTAGGGGTCTAATCGGAGTTGTAGCTGCCAGCCTACGCCAGAGCCACAGCAACGAGGGATCCGAGCTGCGTCTGCAACCTACACTCAGCTCACGGCAACGCCGGATCGTTAACCCACTGAGCAAGGGCAGGGACCGAACCCACAACCTCATGGTTCCTAGTCGGATTCGTTAACTAACCACTGCGCCACGACGGGAACTCCAGAAGGTATTTATTTTTTAAGCTTGGTGGTGCACTTTTCACAGTGTCCATACTTTACCTCATTTAATCCAACCAGCAATACTGAGAGATGCAGATAAACATCCCCATGTAAATGAGGAAAGCCTAGTAAGATGGTATAACTTAAATTCTCATGCATATTAAGCTTAAGTTTGTACCTGGATCAGTCAGTTTCTCTCCAAACCTCTTCCTGCCTCAGCCTGGCCCAGCCACCTGGCCCAGCCACCATATGCACCTGGGCTTCCAGGCACAGTTCACTTGTTTCCAGCCTCAGTTTATTTGTAAATTTTATTTTATTTTACTTTATTTCATTTCATTTCATTTTATGGCCACACTTGTGGCATATAGATGCTCCCAGGCCAGGGACTGAATCTAAGCCAGAGTTGCAACTTACACAGCTAGATCCTTTAACCCTCTGAGCAGGCCTGGGGATCAAATCCATGCCTCCACAGCACCCTAAGCTGCTGCAGCTGCAGACAGTCTTAACCCACTGTGCCATGGTGGGAACTCTTATTTTTAAACTTTTAAAAAATTTATCTTGAGGAGTTCCTGTTGTGGCTCAGAGGTAATGAACCCGACTAGCATCCATGAGGATGCAGGTTCGATCCCTGGCCTTGCTCAGTGGGTTAAGGATCTGGCATTGCCGTGAGCTGTGGTGTAGGTCTCAGACGTGGCTCAGATCCCATGTTGCTGTGGCTGTGGTGTAGGCCAGCAGCTGCAGCTCCGATTTGACCCCAGCCTGGGAACCTCCATATGCCGCAGGTGCAGTCCAAAAAAGAAAAAAAAAAATTATCTTGATGTGCTCTATTTTCTCCAACAAAGTTTTTTTGGGTTTTTGCTTGTTTGTTTTAGGAAACAACAGTATTCAGTATTTGTGGTTCTCAAATCTAATTTTCTAGTCTCACCCTGTATCTGTTTTCTAGAAACTTCTTGAATCTTCTTCCCTGCACATTTACACTCGTCATGTCACAAGCTGAGCTCATCACTCCCAGACCAGCATCCCTGCCTTTCTCTTTCTGACTTGGCTCCTTCTACCATCTAGGCTTCGGCTGACCCTCTGTCCCTCCTCTTCCATGCCCATCCCATAACCGAGCCTATCTCATCTTTCTTTGATGAAATCTCAGGTGTCTGTCTTCTTTCCATCCCACTTCGGAGGCCCTGGGTCACCGTCTGGCCCTCTCACCTGGGTTACCCCAGCACCAGCCTCTCTTGCTTCCCTATCACCCCTCCCCCACTTCCACATCCGACTGTCAACTGCCCTGCAGTGTTCCCTGTGCTGTGTCATTGTTGTCATCAACACCTGCAATGAGGACAATCTACCTTCTTCCACCCCAGCCACACCTGGTCCCTGCAGGTCCACACCTGCACGCTCTGCTCCAGTTTCACTTGTGCCTTCTGTGTGCCTGAAGCAGTAACAGCCTTTATCCAACTGAAGCTCGGATTCAAGCTTCTTCCAACCAAAACTCTCACCATGATAACCACGGTGATGGTGAAAGTGTCACCATTCACTGAGGACTTACTCTATTCTGGGCACTGACATGGCGCTGGGCATTCTTTTCATGGGATCCTTACAGCCTTAAAGCAGAAAGTCACTCTGGGAGTTCCCGTCGTGACTCAGTGGTTAACGAATCCGACTAGGAACCGTGAGGTTGCAGGTTCAATCCCTGGCCTCACTCAGTGGGTTAAGGATCCGGCGTTGCTGTGAGCTGTGGTGTAGGTCACAGACGTGGTTCAGATCCCTCGTTGCTGTGGCTCTGGCCTAGGCCAGTGGCTATGGCTCCGATTAGACCCCTACCCTGGAAACCTCCATATGCCGAGAGAGTGGCCCGAGAAAACGGCAAAAAGACAAAAAAAAAAAAAAAGTCACCCTGTAGCTGCTTTTCGTTCCCAAATGAGGAAGGAGGAAGCCGAGGCTCAGGAAGATGAAGCCAGGGACCCTAGACCACTTGGCTACCATGTGGGGAAGCAGAGTCACCCCTGACTTCAAAGTTGCTGCTTCCTTTTTCTACCCCAGTCCTTATCAATTTCAATCTCACATCCACCCTCAAATAATTAACACCTGTATAGGCTCAGTACCTATTTCTCATTGTTCAGTGCATGCTCTGTTCATTAACATTTACTTGTAGTAATGTCTTCCAGTAAGATTTTTGAGACCTAGGATCCATGTTCATTTTTATTACCACCCAGCATCTTGGCTGCTGCTTTGCCCAGTATAAATTCTAAACGTACGCTCATGGACTTGTATAATTCAAAGTGACAAAGATGCCTTCCACAGGCTCCCTCCGCCTTTTGAATGCTTGCTTGTAATTCAAATACTGTGCCACTAGGTGACACTATAACATCACTTAAACACAAACGGGCCTTGGCGTGCAGCCTAAATCCTTTGAGTCCTCTATCACAAGGGAAAAAAGCTTTAAAGATCTCAAAGGATTATAAAATAAATAACAACAACAACACAAAAAACTGTTACTCAAAGAGGGGAACAGACCAAGGACACTGGACTACAGAGGCGGAGTATTTTCTTATATCTTAAGTTCACCTCACTCAGTGAGGGGAAAACTTTGGTCAGTTTCCCCTGGCATGACATTGACTCGAGATTTTCAGCTGTTCTTTTATTTTTTTTAATGGACATAAAGTGAATATTATTTATTTTTTCATAAATATAAGCAGGACATGAATGCGGTCTTCCAAAGCAGTCAGATAAAATTCATTTGTTAATACCTTTTCATTTGATTTCTATATCTTTTTTCTTCCAGTTTTATCGAGAGGTCATTGATACAGCACTGTCCAAGTAGAAGATATATAGCGCAATGATTTAACTCCCACACGTCATGAAGTGACACCGCAATAAGCAGAGGGAATATCCATCATCTCATACAGACATTTAAGAAAACGATCAGCTGTTTCCTTAAGAGGCAGCCCGGTGCAGTGGAAAGAACACTGCACTGAGAACCAGAAAACATGGCTTGCCACCCAACAATAAGTAAGGGCACCCCTGGAACTAGATCATTGAAGAGTGGTTTTCCCGTTTTTAAAAATGGTGGTTAAGTGGGTAAAGAACCTGACATAGTGGCTGTGAGGATGTGGGTTTGATCCCTGGCCTTGCTCAGTGGGTTAAGGATCCAGTGTTGCCATAAGCTGTGGTGTAGGTCACTGACAGCTTGAAGGCTTGGATCTGGCGTGGCTGTGGCTGTGGTGTAGACTGGCAGCTACAGCACTGATTCGACCCCTAGCCTGGGAACGTCCACATGCCGCAGGTGCAGTCAAAAAAAGAAGTGAAAATGACAAACTGGTGCAACATCAGCTCAGCGTCATACTCCTGGAACCGAACAGGCAGCACTGAGAGCCCCTGAGTAGCTCGAGTTGAGGGTCTCTCCCTCCCCCTTCCTTGCTCCAGTTCCTGCCCCTGGCCCTCCCCAGGCTTTTCTCCTGTCTGTGTCTCCCTATGCGGGCTCCTCTTCCTTCCGGGGGAGGGATTCCCCCTGCAGCTCCAAGGGGCCGCCCTGCCCTCTTCTCCCTTTCTCTTAGGCAAATGTGTTCATCTCTGTGGGGTCAAGGGCATCCAACTCTGAGCCCTCCTCTATCTCCCTCCCTGGCCCAGGCCCTTCTCAGAGCTCCAGCCACACACCAACCCCCAAAGCTGGACTCACAACCATTCCTTCAATGGGTCCTTGGCAACAAGGCTCCATCAACACAGCTGCTCACACCACCCCTGGGCGTCCTGGGCACCTCTTACCACCCATCTCCAACCGGGCCACGCAGAGTCTCCCTCCCCTCCCCACCCATCTGCCTCGCAAATATTCCCAACACCCACCTGCTTCCCCCCACATCCACGCTCCCCCACTTGCCGAGTCACTGGGGTGACTTCAGTAGCCTCCTGGTGGGTTTTCTCTAGTACTACCCCCGCCCCACCACTATACTCTCCAAAGAGCAGCCAGAAAGATCTTAATAAATTTAACCTGTTAGTACTCTTAACATCTCTCAAAGGCTTCCTACTTCTCAAGATAACCCGCCCCTGCTTTTCCAATTGGTCCTGTGCTACTTGCTCCCTCACGCCTGTTGGTCCCTCAAACACACCAGCCCATCTCCTTTTCTCATCAGAGCCTGAGTAGGGGCTATTCTTTCTGCTCAAACATCTGCAGTGCCTTCCATGGTGGCCACGAAAAGATATGTCCACTTCCTAACGCCGGAGCCTGTGGCTGTCACCTTAGGTGGCAAAAGATGTGATACACTTAAGGATTTTGACAGGAGGGTTTTTTTCCTGCATTATCCAGGTGGGCTCCAAATGCCATTCCCAGTATCCTTAGAAGAGGGACACAGAGGAAGATTTGATACAGACACACAGAAGGGAAGGCGCTGTGAAGACAGAGGCAGAGACGGGCATGATGTGGCCACAAGCCAAGGAACAGCAGCCAGCAGCAGCTGGCAGAGGCTGGGAATAGAGCTCCCCTGTTGCCTATGGAGAGAGTACAGCAACGGTGACCTCTTCCTGAGTTGTGGGCTTCTGGCCTCTAGAGCTTGTGAGATAATAAATATCTGTTGTTTCAAGCCCCTGGGTCTGTGGTCACCATAGCAGCCCTAGGATCGAACATGACATGCTTTCCCCAGGCCATCACTAGGGGAGCTCTGATTCTAGCAGGTCCAAGCTTCCCCAGCACCAGGCGCCACGCACAGAGCCTCCTGGGTCAAGCCAAGTTAGGGCAATGTATCCACCTGGAGAGGGAGCACGGATCTTCATCTGTTCTTTTTCCTGATGCATCCCAAGCAGCTAGACCTCCCCACACCTGGCACTCCTCAGGTGCCCAGGCACCCAACGGTGATGGACGGTGGATCTGTCTCTCCTGCTGGGCTCTGAGCATCAGGCCTCACAACCATTCTCTTTATCCCCTGGGCCTCGCAGCCTGGTCAGATGCCCGGCACGAATGCTCAAAGCTGTTTGCTGAATGAATGGAATTGAATGAATGGTTATCTGCTGAATGAACTGCGCCTTCATGTCTGTATGAATGAGGAATGAACAAAACAGCACCTGGAGACACAGCTGTTTCCCTGCGGATTCTTGGCAACTTATTGAACATGGGATTGGAAAAGGAAGACATATACTTTTCCTTCCTGAAAAGTTTGTAAGTCAGCATTCTAACTAATTTAGTCCGATGCTGGGAGTTCCCCTTGCGGCGCAGCGAAAAACAAATCCGACTGAGAACCATGAAGTTGCAGGTTCAATCCCCAGCCTTGCTCCCTGGGTTAAGGATCCAGCATTGCCGTGAGCTGCGGCATATGTCGCAGACACGGCTCGGATCTGGTGTTGCTGTGGCTGTGGTGTAGGCCAGCAACTGTAGCTCCGATTGGACCCCTAGCCTGGGAACCTCCATGTACCACGGGTGCAGCCCTAAAAAGCAAAAAAAAAAAAAAAAATTGAGTCTGATGCTACCCTCACCCTAGAGAGGTGTTCTCAGAGTCGCAAACACCACTCCCACCCCCACCCCCATGTTCCTGCGTGGCATATGCCCAGCCTTGAGATGCACCTTATTTCTCACCAACAGCCAGGCTGCCTCCACCGTGGTAATGACCTTGATCCTCTTGAGTTCAGCCTAGTCCCACATTTGCTGAGCTCTGCGCCCGCCCGGCCGCGGTTCACACTGGGACGCAGAGCTCAGCAATCGTCGTTGCTATGGAATTGAGCTCCACACGGGGGCCTAAGGGCCGGGCCATCAACCACTGGCCATTCAGTGAGGTGGCTGACCGGGGGCAGCTACGCCAAAATCTACCTTCAGACCCAAACTGCAACTAGGATTTCCTGGTGAGGTTTTGGACACTTGGCCTGTTTGGAAACTAGCACAGGCAAATTATGTAATAAAAGGAGCAGGCAAAGATAGGCTGGTTTTCTCGCCTTCTTTCTCCAGCACAAATGCTAGATTAAAGAGATTGTCGGCATTGTGAAAGCCACCTTAATTAACTGGGAGTCATTCCTCTTACGAAGACATCAGCTATTAGTGACATTATTAATAAGCCAGATCAGGGAACGTGCATACCCTCCCTCTCCCCAACCTGTTTAGAAATACTTCTTCATGCACGGGTATAAAAGATTGTCTTTTAACTTCTGCAAGTTTTCCATTCTTCAAAAATTAAGGTTAATATTCGTGACGGGGCAACGCTTTAACAAGTTACAAGCTGGCAGGTGGTGGGCTGAATTCTACCAGGAAATGTGTTTGATTGAGAGGCACTATCGTTTCCCCAAATTCTAAATTCTGATGCCTTCTGATGACCAATGCTCTGCCCAGATCCCCAGGGTCCCTAAGGATGAGGTCCCTTGCCAGGGCCCCTCAGGTCACCTGCTGTCCCCCAAAGGCACTTTGGTCTATGGGCTCAGGCAGGGGTTCATAGATCAGAGAATTCTCCGGGAAAGACACAATGAAGTAGGGATTTGGTTTTTGGAGGAGAAAGACGTGGCAGGAAAAAGAAGAAATGAGGCCCCAAATGCGAAGGGATGGTGACAGACCAAATCGGCCAACTTCTCCATGGTCATTGGAACTTGCTTCCATCTGAGGATCATATAATTGACTCAAGCGAACTTTGGGACATGAAAATAAATGCTCTGAAACATTTATCAGGTCACAGTCATAGAGCGTGCTAGCACACAGCTGTGTGCGTGACAAAGAGGTTGAGTTCTAGAACTTTGTGTGCAAATAATTGAAGAATTTAAAAAAATGTTATCGAGAGTTAAAATTTCCCAAGGAAATTCCTTTTTATCATGGAATGCAAGCTCTCAGGACAAGTGAACGATATTGCAGGCCAAATACTTGTATAGACCTTAGTGATTTTAAAGCCCCCACAGGAAAGACTGCTTTTCCTAATGTGTGATTTGGGTTTTTGAACCAAAAAACGAAGACACACCTTGAGTTTGAAGACATTTGACCGCCTATAAAACTGCTGAATTATAAAATTCTATTGACTGAGAAGTTACTAGACTCCCTTGAATGGAAAACAATATATAGTTAGAACTATATTTTATTCTGGAAAAAAAAAAACTATAAAAAGGGGCTTTCATACCAAGCGGGTTCTGTTACTAAAGCAGAACATACGAGATGCCATCCTAGTCTGTAAAGACATGTAATCTCCCTCGTTAAGAAGACATCCATCAAAAACACAGGGATTCTGGGAGTCTCAGAGTCTGGCTCAGTGGGTTAAGAACCCATCGTTGGCTCTGTGAAGATTCAGGTTCGGGTTCGATCCCTGGCCTCCCTCAGTGGGTTAGGGATCCAGCATTGCCACAAGCTGCACCGTAGCGTCGCAGAAGTGGCTCAGAGTCATTGTTGCTGTGGCGTTGGCCGGCAGCTACAGCTTCAATTAGCCCCTTAGCCCCTTAGCCCAGGAACTTCCATTTGCCACTGGTGTGCCCCTAAAAAGAAACATAAAACACAGAGCTTCCTCCTTTGAAACTGATATACAATAATTTAAGATCCTGCCTATTTCCACCTCATTCATATTCTTAAAAAGAGACTCTAATTAGGTTTGGGGAAATGTTAGGCAGAGTCACAAAGGATTTTGGAAGTTGTAGCAGTCAGATGAAGACTCTCACATCACAGAACCATAGGTTAGAGCTGCGAGGGCGGGACCAGCCCCCAGTACAAACCCTTATTTCCCAGTGAGAGCTCTGACCCCCATCTCCAGGATCACATCCTCAGACTCAAGGTCCTTCCAGGATCATTTTCATTTCTGTGGCTCAAGGGCTAATTTCTACCCCAAATTCACAAGGAAATCTGAATTCTGTGAGATACTCCCTAACAGGTGTAAATTTTTTTTTTGAGGGGAGGGAGAACTCAGGGGAGGGACTCCCCACTGATTCTATTCCAGTTTCTCTTGGGTTTGGCAGTCTCCCCACATACATGCTGCAGGTGGCTGGCCCCACCAGCTCAGGCTGGGCAAATCCAGCCCAGGCTGAGGTCTGAATTTTAAGTTATTGATTTATGTGTATAAACTACCTACGAGGGGCCATCTACCGTGACCATCGCAAAGAAATACTGGAGGGTGGGGGAGCGGAAATGACTCCCAGCTCTTAAAAGGGGAGAAACAAAAAGTAGGCAGCATATATTTATAGAGCGCCCTCTGTGGGTCAGAAGCCAGAATAGCATTTTACCGCCACCTTTCAGGAGCACGTGCTTACAGTCTAATCAAGAAGGTCAGACACGGAGTTCCCGTTGCGGCTCAGTGGTTAACGAATCCAACTAAAAACCATAAGGTTGCGGGTTCGGTCCCTGGCCTTGCTCAGTGGGTTAAGGATCCGGCGTTGCCGTGACCTGTGGTGTAGGTGGCAGACGCGGCTTGGAGCCAGTATTGCTGTGGCCCTCCCTGGCATAAGCTGGTGGCTACAGCTCCGATTCGACCCCCTCCATATGCCGCGGGAGAGGCCCAAGCAATGGCAAAAAGGCCAAAAAAAAAAAAAAAAGTCAGACACATCCATGATGAACCCAAACAGAGCTACAGGATGTGGTGCGAGAAGCCTTCAGGAAGGGGCCATCCGCACTGGCTGGGATGGGCAGGAGGGCAGAAAAGATGGAGGCAGAAAAGGATAGAGAAGGCTACACAGATCTGAGCCGTGTCTGACACCTACACCAGAGTTCGAGACAATGCCAGATCCTTAGCCCACTGAGTGAGGCTAGGGATCAAACCCACATCTCATGGATACTAGTGGGTTCTTAAGCAGCTGAGCCACAACGGACACTCCTAGACTGTATACACTAAAGGCAGTGAGCAGCCCAGCTGGTGCAGCAAGAGATGTGGAAGGGGAGGTAACAGGCATAGATGAGAACACACGTTGGGGTGAGACTGAGGACCTCTAGTGGTACAGCAGTGAGACTGCACAGGTTGGCCCTGAAGGTGTCCTCCTTGGTTCCCAGGCTTAGATGCATCCAAGCTCCACCTCAAACCCCAGGTTCTGTCTCCAGTGGAAACCCTCGCCCAGCCTGGCTCCCCAACACTCGCTGGAGACACAGCAGTTTTGACCTGGGGCGGAACCAACCACTGACTCATTCAACCTCTCCTAGGAACGCCTGGCTGTTCCACTCATGGGCTGTGCCGCCCCAGGCAGAGCCTCAGTCCTCGGAATTCAGTATATTCCTATTTTTATAGGCCACCTTGAGCTGTCACGGCAGCTCTAGAGATGGTGTGTGGGTTGGCTGGCTGTCTCCCAAACTATCTCCCGGTTATGCACAAGCCACGCTCCCAAATTCCCAGCTGGAAAGCTTTACCAGCAACTTACGGCCTTCGCAAGGGACCCATCTGTCTTAGGAAGGGCAGAGGTTGATGCGTGTTCTACACACAGTTCTTCCTGACCACCCAGAAACAGGGACTCAGACAGCAGGGTGCAGCCCACCCCTCCACGAGCCCTCCTGACCCACAGCGCTGAAGTCTGCGTTCTAGGAGACACAGGGCACCCTCTGTGCATGCTTGGGATGGCTGAACAGCCCAAGGACACAGGAGGCAAAGCACCCAGGCTGCAAATCTGAGGAAACTCAGGCTTGGGCAGATTCACGTGGCCAATGGGATTCCCCAAAGTTATGACTAAGCTGGTCTTTGAACCCATGTGTAACCCTCTTCTCATTGATCATGGGGGGAAATGCTGGGATGGAGGCAAGATACCCGGAGGTGGTTCCTGCTTCTTCCACATCCTAGCGAGTTATTTAAAACTCTTGGAAATACAAGATTGTTTGTATGGACCGATGGAAATAATAATCCTATTGGCCTCATGGTGCTGCTGTGGGATTAGAGCTGTTTCTCATTTGGCATGACCGGCACTTGAGAATGGATAGTTCTTTGGTGTGGGGCTGCCCTGTGCCTTGTAGGTTTTGAGCAGCATCTGTGGCCCGTGACCCACTGGAACCAGTAGTGGCCTGTTCCATCCCACTGTGACAGCCAAAAAAAAAAAAAAATGTCTTTGGATTTCATGACATTGGAGGACCACACCTAGCCGGCTTCACCAAAGCAATTGTCCCTCTGTATCGTGTGGTGTCCTTATGCCCTTCCCGCCACAGAGCTGGTGATTCCATTTTTCTTGGGCCTCCAGCTCAAAGAGTCTTAAAATTTAGATGCGCCGATTACTTCTTTTCCATTTGTACAATCTTGGTGCGTTTATATCAACAACCTCACCGGAACAGCAGACTTTTTTTCCTGAGGTTGTGTACACTGACATGAAAAAAAGCTACAGCACTTCTTAAGTAGCTTGTTTTTAGAGTCCTAACTTTGTTCCAGGCAAATGCTGTTTTTAAATTGTATTGTGAAAGTAGCTGGAAAAAGATGAAGATGAATTCTGATCGCCAAAATTCTGAATGTACTAAAGAAAAAAACCAAGGAGTCGAAGCAGAAAGGGATGTGCCATAACTTAAGTTGAATCAGACAGCGGCTTTTAGCAAAGAACTTGACAAAAGACATGCACACATATCATGCAACTGCTGTGTGAAGATAAAGCGATGCTGTGGGAGAAATATATGGTCCCTTCTCTCAGAAAAGTAACATTTTGTGTCTTTGTAGGCTGATCTTTACTGAATGGTGGGTTTTGAGTGTCACACACAGCCCCGTGGGATCGATTTAGACACCCTTCAAAATGATCACTGATTGGACTCCAAAATTGTCCAAAGCTTCTGATGCATACCCCTTTCTTATAAGGCTGTGGGATTATTTTTCATCCAAAGGATGGTTGGATTTAATACTCCATCATGGAGGAGTTCGTGCCTGCCAACTGTTACTGTCAGAATATATGAGAGAGGTTCTTTATAAATCTATGTTCAAGAGACCCAAGAAACTGCAACCAAGAGGTTACTGTGCATCTCAGGACAGAGAAGCTAGTGCAGCCGACAAGAGGATCGTCCTGGGGAGACGTGAACAAGATGCTAAACTGCTCTGTGCTGAAGTCTTTGCACTGCAAAGTTGGTACCATAAGATGGGAAGGGAGTTACTGCGAGGCGTTGGTGAACTAAAGCATTTTGAACACAGGGAATAGTGCCTGGCACATAAGAAGTGTGTGATAAATGCTTTGACTACATAACACTATTCCAGAGGATTTTAATGGGTGTTGTTCAAAAGAAAGGCATGTGATTATACATCTGGAAACGCTACTTTAAACAAAGTTAAGTAGTTTTGTTTTTTTGTTTTTTTTTTCAGCTCACTGCAGAACTTCTCAGAGCCTTTAAAATGCTGATCTCCAACATGAACATCAATACAGCCACCTTGTACCAGGACCCGTTCTGTACAAGGTGATTCAACAAAATTTTAAGTGAATGATACGTCATTAATGACAATGGGTAGAATGTTGCATGGAAGATCTACAGAGCGTTTCAGCTTGCGTAACTGAAGCTCTATGCTCTTAAATCAGTAACCCTCTCTTTCCCCCTCCTATGTCCATGTTGGTTTTTACATCACTTACCCGAGACCCCTTCTCAGGAAAGCATTGGCAAAGGAAGCAATCTCTTCCCCCACAGGGACCAATGACCTTCTTTCCACCCTAGAAAGAGAAGCATCTGATTTAGTTTACCAGTATTCACCGCCTCGCCGGGTCCATCATGTACACATTATAACAAGCACTCTATAATCTGACACATGAGAATGCCAGAGTATACCTCTGAATCTGTGAAAAGACTAAAATTGATAAAGAAGAAGGCAAAGCAGTCACCTTGTCACTTGATAATAAAAGGGTTGATGATGAGGGGAGCAGGATAAAAGTGTATGGGAGCTAGGATTTTTTTCAAAGCCTATTTCTGCAGTCACTTTGCTTTAACCGAATCTTCTGCAATTTCTCTCTCTTGGTAAGACTTCACTTACCAACTTGCGAAAAATCTTTGAATGTTAATTATGTAGTTGCGAAAACTATATGTACATAATGGTGTTTCACTCAAATTATTCAGCTTGGCCTTTTTTCCTAAGACTCTCTTATTTTACCTCCAAGATCAGTCAGGGCATGTGTTCCCCAAGGAGGCCTTCCTGGGTTAGTGCTATAGTCACAGCCTTGGACTTGGATTAAAATTGTTCTTCATACAATTTTGTATGTGTGTGTTGTTAGGGCCACACAAGAGGTTCCCAGGCGTAAGCAACACCCATGGCAATGCCAGATCCGAGCAGTGCCTGAGACCTACACCACAGCTCATGGCAATGCCAGATCCTTAACCCACTGAGTGAGGCCAGGAATCAAACCTGCGTCCTCATGGATGCTGGTCAGATTCATTTCTGCTGAGCCATGATGGGAACTTTGTTCTTCATACAGTTTTGATGATACTCTGAGACGGCTTCTCTAATGTGTCTCTCAACCAGAAAGCTCCCAAACTGGAATAATTTGGGCACTCTCCCCACTTTTAGCGAGGTTTTCTCCAACTCTTTTTAAAGAGTTACCCCAATACCCACATGTTTTCTTATCTTTAACACTCTCCAAACACACACACACACACACACACACACACACACACCCCATGGGAAGAATCAGCCTCCCCCAAATCCTCATTATGTATAAAGGAAGAGTCATCAGTCACCTCAATGCAAAAGTATAGCCCTAGGGGAACTGTCTCCATAAGTAGATCTTTCTAGCCAGCTGCCAGGATGCACCTGCAGTGAAAATGCCATGAGCATCCATTCACAGACAGGGATGCCCACTGGGAGGGAGGAGGTGGTAGAGCAGATCTCTATGCAGGAGCTGAGGGTGTGGATGGGACCTCACACCTCTTTGAAAACTAACAACACTAAACATGAGCTTTTAGACTGACAAGTAATAGGGAAACATAAAACAACTGAACGAACATGTACAGTTCTGATAGAAGACCTGTATACATACACAGAAACATACTTGTGTACATAAATATACATGAATATATGTGTACATAAAAATGTATATGTATTATGTATGAGAGGGAAAGGAGTCTAAGTAGCATGTATTTTTCTTTTCAATCAAATAATTAAGACCTCTTTTTTTCTTGAAAAATATGTCAAGACATAATTTTTAAAATCTTAAGCATTAATAAAAAAATCTTTATAAGCACACCTCTGATGGATCATCGAAAATATATAAAAATGTAAACCTTGGCAAGAGCCAAGCAATTAGATAATATAAGTTTAAAAACGTATTTGAAGTTTCAGAAATATATGCCTCTTGAGTTTTGAGTAACATTGTTATCTATGAAGGTAGAAACATTAAGTCCGAAACCCTGATAAGGTTAAAAAAAAATTTAAATGCTCAAGGCCAGGTCAGGACAGCAGGAAAGCACTTAAAATAACTGGTTTGAACACTTGGGTTCATTTAAGGTTGGGATCCATTACTATGTGTTCAGTGAAATATCAAAACAACCAGAGAAAAAAAGAAGGTCATTTGATTAGATGGCTTGATAATAAAGGCAAGTTTGTTTTTTGGTTTTTTTTTGTTTGTTTGTTTGTTTGTTTGTTTGTTTCTGAGTTGTGCCAAGCTTCATTGAGATGTTTGTAGCAAAATTACATTTCAGAGAAGAATGAGTTTAAAGTAGATTAGCAGAATTCTAATAAAGGAACACATATAAAGCTTTGACTTGGACAAATAAAAGCAAAAAACAAGAAGTGATTTTAGTCTCTACAAAGTTCTACACCAGACATATCCCAATAAACATCACTTGAAAGAGGGGAGGCATTTATGAGGAAGAAACTGCACCTCCAAAACAGATTGTAGGATCTCATTACAAAGAGATAAAAAATATCTCAGGCAAGTCAACATTCAAAAGTATAAACCACATTTACTGGGGGTATACTGGCATTCTCAAAAACCAATGTTATTCTTCTTCAAAGAGAAAAAAAGAAAAGTCACTATCAGTTTTATCTTGGATATTTTTAAACAAATATGTGTTACCTAGAAAGCTCGGGAAAATACTGTGTTAATTTCCAGATTAATAATATGTCCTGCGTTTGTACTTTTATTGGGGTTTTTTGAATAACAAATAACATATGCACATGATAACAATTCAAACGGTACGAATCAGTGTAACGGAAAAAGACATCATTTTCTCTCCCAATTCTGGCCCTCAGTTCCCCCTCCTCAAATCCATGTCTGGGTGTTTATGAGCATATTTATACACTGATCACACACACAATACATATGCACACACTCTTCTGGTGATTTTCCCCTTCTTTTATCTTTACTCAAATGGTATATTTCTTTATATCTTGCTCTTTTCACTTAATCATATGTCTTCAAAATCATTCTGAATTACCATATATGGCTACCCATCAAAGTACTATACCTTCTTTAATCAGTTCTTATTCTTCCCCCCCTTTTCTTTTTCTTTTGCTACCAAATACTGCATTTAAACTAATACTCTTGTGAACATATCTTTATTCCTAAGTCAGGTTAAATATGTGTGATAAGTTCTGAAAAGGGAAATTGTTGTGCCAGTAGGCATGTGCATTTAAACTCCTGATGGATACTGCCAAATTGCCTTCCATAGATTTACAGACTCCATCAATTTATATCTCTACCTTTTTTTCTTTTGCTTTTTAGGGCCACACCTGCGGTATACGGAAGTTTCCAGGCTAGGGGTCGAATCAGAGCTGCATCTTCTGGCCTACACCACAGCCACAGCAACACCAGATCTGAGCTGCACCTGTGACCTACGCAGCAGTTCACGGCAATCCCAATTCCTTAACCCACTGAGCGAGGCCAAGGATCGAATCAGCATCCTTATGGAGACTACCTGGGTTCGCTTAGCTGAATCACAATGGGAACTTTCTTATATCTCTACCTGTAAAACCCAAGTACAGTACACCACTATCTTTGAAATCTCTAGAATTTCTGCATACCAGAAGGTAGTAGGGAGGTCCAGGATAGAATAATATCTGGCTCCAGAGTTATACACACTCAAATGGGACATAAGAAACAAAGGAAGTAAAATATAGCTCTCTGTAAACTTTTATGATAGAAAAAAGAATATAGTACAAAAGAATTTAGAAAAGTCAAGTAAGAGGGGAAAAAAACCCCGCACACATCTATTTCCAAACGTTTCTGTTCACTACTTGAAGTGATGCTTGCAAATGCCCATAAACTATAAGTTGGTCAGGTTTGATTACGCCTCTTTCCCACGTGAGAAAACTGAGTCTTGAATAGGCTAAGAGATGAATCCCTGGCAGAGCCGAGAACCAAGGGCATCCTATTCCAGAAAGTCACATGCTTTCTGCTCCTGACTGGACGGGAAAGGAGAAAAGGGGGCAACTTTCTATTTTGATTTTCTTTGAAAAGACCTATAATGACTTGAATCATGGAAACTGGATTGGGTGGATCCAAGCTGGAGGATGGATGTGTTTCCTGGCATGATTTAAACCAGTCCAGCTGTCTCATGACCAACCTGACTGCAGGCTGCCTCTTGTAGGAGTTCCTAGAAATGTCTGAAGTTGGGTTCAATAACTTAGACTCTTTAGTGAGGAAGCAGGAGAAAGAGGACTTATTATGGAATGTTCTAGGTTTATCTTTCTCCAGAGTTAAAATGTTCACATTTAGTCTTATACGTCTTAATTAATCCTGTAATGGCCCAGCTGCTTCCTGCACCCCTCTGAAAAAAGAGCTCTGTTATCAAATAAAGAACTCTCCAATATATGGGAAATTAAATAACCTGTCTTGACTATAGAATATAAAAGAAACTTTAGAGTTCATCTAATCCAACTCTTCAATTTTACAAATAAGAAAATAATTCCAGAGAGTGAATTGTTTAAAAGTATACTAATGAAGAATGCATAAAGCCCAAAGTTAGTAGAAGGAAAGAAATCATAAAAAACAGAACAGAAATAAATAAAATAAAGACAAACAATAGAAAAGAATCCATGAAACTAACAGTTGGTTGTTTGAAAAGGTAAAACAAAACAAAACAAAACAAAAAAAAACCCTATTAACTCTTTAGAGACAACAACTCTTTACAGACTCAACAAAAAAAAAGAGGGCCCAAATCAATAAAACCAGAAATGAAAAAGAAGCAGTTATAACCAACACCACAGAAATACAAAGGATCCTAAGAGATCCTTAGGCAACTACTATAAGCAACTACATGCCAATAAAATAGACAACCTAGAAGAAATGAACAAATTATTAGAAAGGTACAATCTCCCAAGATGAACCAGGAAGAAATAAAAATATGAACAGACCAATCGCAAGCTGAAATTGAAACTGTGATTAAAAATCTCTTAACAAACAAAAGTCCAATACCAGATGGCTCAACAGGTGAATTCTATCAAACATTTAGAGAAGAGTTGACACCTATCCTTCTGAAATTATTCTGAAAAACTTCAGAGGAAGGAACACTTCTGAGCTCATTCTATGAGGGCACCATCACCCTGAAACCAAAATCACACAAAGATATCACAAAAAAAGAAAAGTATAGGCCAACATCACTGATGAGCATTACACGCAAAAATCCTCAACAAAATACTAGCACACTGACTCCAGCAATAAATCAAAAGGATGATACCCCATGATTAAGTGGAATTTAACCCAGGGATGCAAAGATTTTTTCAATATCCACAAATCAATCAATGTGATATATTACATTAACAAACTGAAGAATAAAAACCATATGATCATCTTGATAAATTCAGAAGAAGCTTTTGAAAAAAATTAATATCCATTTATGATAAAAACTTTTCAGAAAGTGGGCACAGAGGGAACCCACCTCAACATAATAACCTATAATAACCTACAATGGAAAAGAATCTGGAAAAGAATATATACATATATACATATAACTGAATCGCTTTGCAGTTCACCTGAAACTAGCTCAGCACTGTAAATGAACTATACTTCCACTTTAAAAAAAATGATTTAAAAAGATGTAATAAAAATAACGCATTCAGTAAAGTGAGTTATCAACATGCAGTCAGAGCTCATTAACGGTACTTACCCCACATGCATGTTGTACGGAAGAAAGAATAAGTATGAGCAACCTATGAAAAAGCAAAAATGTAGAATAACTGTTTGTTTTCCTGCAAAACAAATTAAAAAGAAAATAGAACAAAAGAATTCACGCCAGAAAGCTTTTTTTAAAAAAATCTCTAAGTTGCTGTCACCAGCTGACTGTCAGCAGTGACGAGATAAATGTTACCCTCTCTCTGGGTGTCATCACTACATTTTCTCTTTTTCATCAGTCAAGAAGGACTCTCACCCCTTTCGTGTGGTCCTCCTTGTGCCGGGTCCAGTGGGGACAGTCGGAAGGTGAGACCCAAATGGATGAGTGAAGGGAGACAGCTCTTGGAATGAAAACTAAAAGAGAGAGGGAAGGAGGCAGCTTTGCCCAGGGCAGTGCGGAGACTTAGCGGTGTCTGGATGCCCTCAGAGAGAGCCAGGGGGAAGCAGGAAAGAAACCCACCTGGACTGGGGAGATGGTTCGGGAAAGAATAGGAACAAGTCAGGGACGAGTGAGGTAGGTCAGGGTCTTACAGGAGAGGGAGAAATCCAACTGGAGTAACATCCTTATTGGAAACGAATGTAACAACGAGAGATGCGAGCAGCAAGAACTGAATGTGGGTGTCCCTCCCACCCGCGCCCCGGCCAAGTTCATATGGTGAAACCCCAACCTCCGTGGGACAGAAGGAGGAGGTGGAGGTTTCCGGGATTGATTGGCTCATGGGGCTGGAGTCCCGGCCAATGGGATTATTCCCCTCATAACAGGGAGCAGGGGAGCTCTGTAGCCGCCCTCCTTCTGCCCTGTAAGGATATGAGAAGCTGGCACCCCTTCTCTTGGAATTCATGGAAAGTCGAGTCAAGGCCAGGTTGGCATCTCAGTGCAGTAACAGCGTAAATTAAGAAAATTTTAAAGAGGGACATTAAATACAGGGAATAAATCAAACTACTGACAACTACTGTCGGTTAATCAAGTCCTTATCTCTTTGGACCTTTGTAAAGACGAACGGGATACCTCTTACAGCAATTTTGGCCTCTGTCCATCTAGTCTCATTAAAATAGTAGGCAGGGGAGTGCCCATTGTGGCTCAGTGGGCTAAGAACAAGACAGGGTGCCCACGAAGATATGGGTTCGACTCCTGGACTCGCTCAGTAGGTTAAGGATCCGGTGTTGCCACAAGCTGCGGTGAGGAAGCAGATGCAGCTTGGATCCAGCATTGCTGCAGCTGTGGCTGTGGCTGCAGATGCAGCTCTGATTACATTCCTAGCTTGGAAACGTCCATGTGTCACAGGTAAGGCTGTAAAAAGAAAAAAAAAATTGTAGTCAGGGTAGGTATTTCCATATTTTACACAAGAGCAAACGGCTCGGAAATGTTGGATGAAGCGTCCGATAAGGTTGCAGGCAGAGGGGCTCCAAGCCGGTTCAGGACAGATCTGGACTCTGGTTACTGTTTTTAACTCTCTTCCCTCTGCTTGTTCCTCCTGCTGCTGCGTATATTTAAAAATAAGGCAACCCCTCTTTTTCTTTAAAGAAGGCTTTGAAATTAAGATTACTTTGTAGTTTCCTTCACACTGGCTCTAAATAGATAAGACCTGGCTGCACTTCTGAAATAAATGGTTTCCTCTCAACAGCCTCTCTCCTTCATTGACCATTGATATGTGTTCATCAGCTTCAAAACTTTTCATATTTTTCACTATTTAACACTTCCCTGTCTTAACTCGAGCAATCTCCTATTCATTTCCTACTGCTGCTGTAATGCACTGTCCCAAACTTGGTGGCTTAAAACGACTCAGATGTTCTTTCTTACGGTTCCGAAGGTCAGAAGCCTGACATGGGTTTCACTGGCAAAAGAATCAAAGTGTTGGCAGGCTGTGCTGGGTGGAGGCTCCAAGGGAGACTGAGTTTCCTTGCTTTTTCCAGATTCTAGGGGCTGCCTGCATTCCTTGGCTCGTGGTCATGTTCACCTTCAAAGCCAGCACTGATCCACTGAGTATCTGTCCAGCTGCACCCCTCTGATCTCTGCTGGCCTTGTCACATGTCCTTCTCAACTCTCCCTCTTTCACTTCTAAAGACCTTGATGATTATACTGGGCTCACCCAGATAATCCACGATAATGTCCCCACTGTAAGGTCAGCTGATGAGCAACTTAATTTCACCTACAACCATAATTTATCCTTGCCACGTAAGGAGACATTCCTAGGCTCCAGTGATTAGGATGTGGGCATCTCTGGGGGTCGTTATTCTGCCTACCACATTCCTGAAGTGCATTGTCCTAACTCCACTAGTTATAGGGACCCTGCTGCTATGAATTTATGGGAAAGTTTTTGCTACTCAAACCTAGTGAGTAGAAGAGCAAGAATTGGTGACCTTGTGTAGTGTAACCTCCCATTGGGTGGTCATGTGGGTGCAACTGAGGGAGAATAGAGAGGACTGCTGTTGTGTGTGTGTATGTGTGTGTTTGTGTGTCTGCCCCTGCGGCATGGGGAAGCTTCCGGGCCAAGGATCGAACCAGGGACCTGAGCCACAACAGTGACAATGCTGGATCCTTAACCCACTGAGCCACGAGGGAGCTCCGAAGGATTGCTGTTTAATAATAAAAATGAAGTGCAGAATGGCAGCAGACAATAATCCATAGATTCCTGGAATAATTTGGATTTTTGACACGGAAGCATTCAGATCATTTACACCCATAGAACCAACATTTAAGAGACATTATTAAATGAAAGCCAGTGGTCGTACTGAGGACACTCACCAGGAATCTGCGGCCAAGGGCTTGATCCACCTGAAAGAGCAGCTTACCAAGGCCATGTGCACAATTACTTCATAGTTAAGTCTTGGTACTTAAAAAAAAATTCTGCCACTCTTCTCTTCTCTTCCAGAAGACTCTTGTTTACAAGTGAGGGCTCTATGTCCTGGGTTTAAAGTCTGCATATGTTAAATATAAATATATCACTTAAAACGCAGCATTCATCACAAGGTTGAAAATAATTACTTTCATTCTTCAGACTTAGCAATGGAAATATTTTCTAAGGGGAACTTCAATAGTGTTTTTGACATAATCTTTCCTCAGTGATGGCTAAACTGAATACATATTTTTTATTCTTAGATGTAAAGATACATCTTTCTGTTATCAATGTATTTTTGAGAAATGAAAAGATTTACATTTCTAATGTTTGTACAAAAATCACTTGCTTCATTTTGCTAAGTGGAATTTTCTTCTATTTAGTCTTTTCCCTCAAGAATCCAAGCTAAAATTGAGTCAAGCACTTTTTAAAAAAATTTTTTTAAAACTAAAAAAGAAATCCCGTAGTATTAAAAATATATATACTTTGGAGTTCCCATTATGGCTCAGCAGTAGCAAATCTGACTAGTATCCATGAAGATTGGGGTTCGATCCCTAGCCCCACTCAGTGGGTTAAGGATTGGGGGTTGCCATGAGCTGTGGTATAGGTTGCAGACGTGGCTTGGATCTGGCATTGCTGTGGCTGTAGGCAGCTGTGGGTGGCAGCTGCAGCTCCAATTTGGCCCCTAGCCTGGGAACTTCCATATGCCACAGATGTGGCCCTATAAAGGAAAAAAATAAATACACATTTTTGCCTACTTACAGCAAATACATATAAACATGTTTTTATGTAAAATGGTACAACTGCTGTGGGAAACATTTTGGCAGGACCTCAAAAAGTGAAACGTAAGAGTTACGATATGAACCAGCAAATTCATTCCAGGTACATACCCCACAGAGCTGACAACATATGTCCACACATAAGCTTATATGTGAATATTCACTGCGGTTTATTTGTAATAGCCAAAAAGTGGGAACGACCCACTTCAGCTGATGAATAGATAAGCAAAACACGCTATTTCCATAGAATGGAATACTATTTGACCATAAAAAGGAATAAAGTACCAATCCAAGATACAACATGGATGACCCTTGGAAAAGTTATGCCAAGTGAAAGAAGTCACATACGATATAATCCATGCATGTGAAATGTCCAGAATAGAACAGGCATATCCACATAGACAGAAACCTGATTAGTAATTAGCAGGGTTGGGAGGAGAGGAGTTGGGAAGCCCAGGGTTTCTTTTTGAGACGATGGAAATGGTCTTGGATTAGACAGTGGTGATGGCTGCACCAGATTATAAGAACCCTAAAACCGCTGAATCTATAAACCTTAGAAGAGTTCAAATGGTGTATTTTGTGACCTTAACCTCAATTTTTAAAAAGAAAAAAATATTTTGACTCAAAGAACTGTATACTTTGATAAACGATCTCTTGGCTTCAAAGAATTGAAATGTTTTATCTTTAATACTTTGGCTTCTCTGAAGACCTGTACCTGTAAGAACTGGGTAGAGAGAAAGACACTGAGAATGAAGAATGCTACAAGCTCTTTTTAAATTTCTGGATGAAATCTGGATAAACTAACTCGATGCTGTATTTATGAGAGATTAGTTTTCCAAGTAAGTGGTAGAACAACATTCCATGATAGCTTTGAAACCAAGGAGAAACAAAATCACCTTGAGTCCCTAGATTTTTTTTTGTCTTTTTTTTTCTTTTCCAGGGCCCCACCCACGGCATATGGAGGTTCCCAGGTTAGGGGTCTAATTGGAGCCATAGCTGCGACCTATACCACAGCTCAGGGCAATGCCGGATCCTTAACCCACTGAGCGAGGCCAGGGATGGAACCCGCAGCCTCATGGTCCCTAGTCGGATTCGCTGACCGCTGAGCCCTGAGGGGAGCTCCTTGAGTACATAGATTTTTTTAACACCAAAACACAGATAATGATGCAATTAGTCTCCACGAATATTGTGATAAAGGGGTGCATCAAGGGGATTTTATTCAAAGGGAGTATTGCTGTGGTCACCTCTCAGAGGAAGAATGCCTGATGGTGACCCCAACACCTAAGAGTTTCTCAGTACATTTTAACTGAATGGCTGGCTGGCTGGCTGGCTGGCTGGCTGGACGGCTGAACCAATCTGCAGACGCCTGACTGGTCTCCCATTGGTCAGGGGACCCTGCGACATGGAAGGACACTGCTGTGCTGGGAACAGCCAGTGCATTCCCATCACCATGCATTTCGTTACCATATAAGCTCCATGAGAAGATGGCTTTTGTCTTTTTATTCACTGATTTTCTTCCCCATAATAGTGCTTGGAATATAGCAAGTGCTCAATATATTCACTTATTGGGTGAATGGACTTATAGGAGACAGTCTGGGACCTTCAGAATATGAATTGAATATATTACATGGGGAATGTAAGATGAGGTGAATTTTGACTTCACAAGAGGAAGAAGAAGGGAGAAAGAAGCAGATGGAGAGAAAAATCATAACGGCATTGGAGGAAGTAATGAGAAGCCAACACTTCCTGATTGTTCGTGGGACCCTCTGCTAAGAGTGTTGCCCACGTCAAGTCAGTTATTTTCACCACGGTTTAGTAAGAAAAGTATTGTTTTCATTGTGTAAGAAAAACACACTGGGAGTTCCCGTTGTGGTGCATGTATCCTTGAGGACTCAGGTTCAATCCCTGGCCCCGCGCAGTGGGTTAAGGATCCGGTGTCGCCCTGAGCCGCGGCCTAGGTCGCAGATGCAGCTCAGATCCTGCGTTGCTGTGGCTGCAGCGCAGGCCGGCAGCTGCAGCTCCAATTCAACCCCTAGCCTGGGAATTTGCGTATGCTGCAGGTGCAGCCCTAATTTAAAAAAAAAAGAAAGAGAAAAACACACTGGATCAGTTTAGGTAACTTGTACAAAGTTATGGAGCTAATATAGGGAAGATTGGGGTTTCTGGACTTAAGCACGTGTTCCTTGTTCAACTGACACCCCAGGTTGGCAGCCTTCAGATTTTTCTGCTCTCAGACTCCCGCAAGAATTTTGAAAAATCTAGGCAAACCCCCTATTCTTTTGTTTTCATTTAATATCTAAAAGCTTTATTCTTTTTATTGCAGAGAGTAGAATTTGGAACACTGTAAATGGTTTCCTATAAAATGAAACTGCTGCAGCACCATTGTAGAGGAAGCCTCCAAACCACAATGTCAGGCAATCTGTCTTTCATCATCATCAATCTAAAATATGTTCATACAGTTTTTAACAGTATTTTTCTTCTTGAATTTATGTTTACCTTCCACTGCCCCACATATATCCTAGTGCAATATAATTTTATACTTGAAAATCATATTGATTACTCTCCCATATTTCTCTGCAACAAAAACATGTATATACATTCAGTAACTTTTTATTTCTTAGGATCACAAATCTCTGTGTCTTAAGAATTTTTTTCTCCTGGATTGGTTTATCGTTATGATTATTAGTAGTACATAATTAATCAAAAACGTAAATAAATTTGAATCTTGATAAACGACTAAACATTAAAAGTGAAATCATACTGGAAATGTCATTGACTACGGAAGAACTAGCATTTTTGTTTTTCATCTAGTTTATTTAGCTCTAGATTAATAACACATCTTACTGGAAAGAGAGGTTCAGCAACCGTCCTACTTCCGTTTTAATTTTTAAAGCTGTAAATCCTAACAAACCTTATTCACAAAATTAGGAAGTTGTTTATGGAAGGAATTTGTGACACAAATGTCACTCAATTCTTAGAACTTCTCTTGATTTGTCCATCAAAAGCAATATAGAATATATCATCAATAATCATTTATGAATGCTCTACCAATGAACAGTCTTCCTTCTACAGCGATAAAAGCAAAAAGTGGGAAATTTCAGGGAGTGTGGCGCCCAGGAGATTGATGCTTTCTGTTCTCAGCACCTGCACGTACACCCCCCTTCATCTGGCCCCACAAACAATCTGGACCAAGCAGGCTGGTAATCTTTGGGATGGATGGGGAGATGGGGACGGATGGAGGGATGACTTCCTTTTGAAAAGTAGAAAGAACTTTACGAAAGGGGAAGTAGGAACCTGGAGCAAAAGCTCATTTTCTGATAGAAGAAGTCTAACAAAGACTATCTATAGCAGTTGAGAATCTGGAAAGTCCTTATTTTAATTAACTTTCCACACTGCTTGCGAAACCCCTTAGAATCTTTTGGTCACCCAAGGGTACAGGTACCTCAGTTTGGAGCTCTCTGCTTTAGGTGAGCTGCCAAAGGTAAAACAACTGCCTTGTTCACAGTTTTACCTGGAGCCAGCCTCAGATGACTCTGCACTCATCCCACGCATCTGCCTAGCTGGAAAACAAAGCCATGAATGCATTGCAGAGATGTCAGGGCTGTTGTGCCCAGGGTTCAGATGGTCACAGCTGAGCAGAGGACAATGTGGCCATCAGCGGGACGGCATGAACGGCAGTGTGTACAGCTCTCTCTTACACTTTTGACAGCACCACAAAAATACCCCATCACTCAGGAGAGCATCCCTCTAACCTCTCTTCTCATAAATAAATAAAAGGCTGTCATCACATGGGATTGGCCAAGGGAGTGTGTTTCCACTGGAGTCTATTTTAAAAAAAAATTTTTTTAAAAGCCTCAACAACCCAAATGCTATGCTATTAAAACATTTGCAAAAATTAGCATTGGGAGATTGCCTGCCTAGGAAACTTGGGCTAAAGTTCTGTACCTTTCAAAAAAACAAGCTTTGGAGTTCCCGTTGTGGCGCAGTGGAAACAAAATCTAACTAGTATCCATGAGGATGCAGGTTCGATCTCTAGCCTCCCTCAGTGGGTTAGGGATCTGGCATTGCCGTGAGCTGTGGTGGAGGTTGAAGACAAAGCTTGGATCCCGAGTTGCTGTGGCTGTGGTGTAGGCCAGCAGCTGTAGCTCCAATTCGACTCCTAGCCTAGGAACTTCCATATGCCACAAAAAGCCCCCCCCCCTCCAAAAAAAAGCAAGCTTTATTTCCCCAGCTATTATTCTCATGAAGGGAGCGCTGTATCAGAGCCCCCTCTTTCAGCCCCGCTAAGTGGGGGCATGGCCAGGTTTTCACTACCTGATTCTGTCTCCCCAGGATGACCACCTGCCCCAACCAAGAGCTTGACTTAGGCACGCAGAACCCTGGGCTGGAGGATGGTACAAAAAAAAAAAAAATTCAGAATCAGTTTTCTTGGAGAGCTGAAATCAGGACCCTGAGAGAAGAAAGGGAGATGAAGGAGGAAGGATGTATCCAGAGATGATCTAAGGACAGCTGGGCATTAGGACACCGGGACCGGTCAAGGTCAAGTACCAGCCTGAACTCAGAGGAAACAGATAAGCTGAGTAATCCTCAAAAGCTGTTTTTGAGAGAGGGAAATGCAAACGAGAAAGACAGAGAGTCTCATGAGAGGATGAAAAAAACTAGCTCATTCCCAAGAGAATCCTCTCATTTCTTATGCAGTTTTGTCGTCAATTCCCTTTTCTTGCGCAAATTGACCTGTGCAGCTGAGAGAGTCTGACAAAGAAAGCACTCCCCCCATCGCAGCTGGTTTTAGGGGGCAACACCCCAAAAGGGAAGCTGAACATAGGTGCCCTGCGTCTTTGACATCCATATCACTCACTGACTCGAGTCCACAGGTTCCTGCCCAGCAATGAATTTCTATCAGCCATTTCTACCATGAATATTCAGCAGGTGTCATTGTGCTCCCTCCCTCCAACTCCCTGGGATATTTTTTTCTTTAATGGTCAGGCCTGTGGCACATGGAAGTTCCTGGGCCAGGGACTGCATCTGAGCTGAAGCTGCAACCTACATACAATACAGCAGCAGCAAAGCTGGATCCTTTAACTCACTGTGTCAGGCAGGGGAGCAAACCCAGGCCTCCACATTGACTAGAGCTGCTACAGTCAGATTCTTAATGCACTGCACCACAGCGGGCACTCCCCTGGGATAATTTTTTTCCCTGCAATGCTTTGTGAAAGATTCCTGGACTCCAATTCCCCTGGGACTCCCTATGAGTCTCTGCCTGGTGTTTTCCAAATATTGGGTCTGGGAGCAGGATCTGAGATTTTCCAAATCATTATCTGTACCATGGGAAACGTGTTTTCTCTGCAACCCAATCTTGAACAGAAATACACCCTGCTGAGGTTCTCATTGATTGGAGGCTGGGTAGGCGGGTGGGGGAATGGCAAAAATTGGAGGATGAGATAAACAGGAGACTGATAATCTGCCAGGCACAAAAGGTAGCAGAAATATAATGTCTTCTTTTCTCAAATAACATAATTCTTTGAGCTCTCTCTAATAAGGTTTGTTCTTTCGGTCAAGTCATTTCCTACTAAGTCAATGACTGCATGTTCTTTCCTTTAACTTTCTGACACTGAGCTATTTGAAGACCCTCTTTCCAAGGCTAATTTTTTTAAATAGTCTGACCACTTATTTGTATATACCTTTATCTTTCCAAAAATAGACTTCCTAAAGGCTCAGCTTTTGTAAAGAAATAAGCAAGAAGCCTCAGGGGTTAGAAAAACACTCTCAGGAGGTCCCCTTGTGGCTCAGTGGTAATGAGCCCAACTAGTATCCATGAGGATACAGATTCAATCCCTGGCCTCGCTCAGTTGGTTAAGGATCTGGTGTTACCCTGAGCTGTGGTGTAGGTCATTGACACAGCTCAGATACATGTGGCTGTGGCTGTGGCTGTGGTGTAAGCGTGCAGCTGCAGCTCTGATTTGACCCCTAGCCTGGGAACTTCCATATGCCAAGGGTGTGGCCCAAAAAAGAGAAAGAAAAAAAAAGGAAGGAAGAAAGAAAGAGGAAGGAAGGAAGGAAGCAAGGAAAGAGAAGAGAAGAGAAGAGAAGAGAAGAAAAGAAAAGAAAAGAAAAGAAAAGAAAAGAAAAGAAAAGAAAAGAAAAGAAAAGAAAAGAAAAAGGCTCCCAGAAAAAGAATGGCATGTCTAGTCCACCGTGATGGCTGGACATCTCCTTTAAGGCTCACACTTTCCCTATTAAGAGATCACCTGGACTTTTCCCAACATTCAAGTTGGTTACTTTCTAAAATCCCGTATCTTTGGGTTGACTCTACCTGCAGATTATCAAAACCTTCAGCTTAATTTGAGCTTTTTAACAAAAACAGTCAATCTCAACAAACATCACAAGGCTTTTAAAGCAAGTCATGAATCTGTGTGGTCCATGGGCCACTGGAATGTGGCTGGAGCTTCATGTTCTCTGAGAAAGAACTGGGTAAAACTTGAGAACTACTCAAGTAAATTCTTGAGAGTCTCTTTAAGTTCCAACTTGACCAGAATGTTGCTGGATTGCAGCCAAGCCCGCCCCCACCTTGCCTTCCCTCTAGGTTCAACTGAACTGTTTGAAAGTACGACCGAGTCCTCAGTTGACCTTGGAATTGAGTTGGCTGGTCCAAAGCCAGAGGGACCGTATTTCAGGTTACCCATCATTCTGCCACCATAGGCCATTATTATCATTTTCTCCATGAGGTCTCCTCCCAACATCAACAGAAAATTTGACAACAATCATGTTGTCATCACGTGGGAAATACATGGAGGTGATGCATGTTCCACAAACATGCAACTGATTCTCAAACTGGGTGTGCACTTCACCTCCAAGTGAAGAATGACATTCTTGACTCAGCTGGCTATGCATATGTCTCTTGCCAAAAGCACTACTCCCCCAAGTTTCTATTGGTCTGTGATTTTCCTCACTGGGCAGGGCTGAAGGGACTCTGTTGGAACCCTCCGGGACTTCTGGGAACTACCTTTGGGGAAAAGCTCTGGCAGTGACATCCCTTGGTC
The DNA here is from genome assembly GCF_016906955.1 of Phacochoerus africanus. Lineage (NCBI taxonomy): Eukaryota > Metazoa > Chordata > Mammalia > Artiodactyla > Suidae > Phacochoerus > Phacochoerus africanus. The sequence continues at coordinate 194,128,805 of NC_062546.1, forward strand.
CCATGAGGAAGGGTCACCCCTCCCCCCCGCCACCAACCATAAAGGGAGGCTGGCATTTGCCTTTGATGACTTTTTTCCTTCTCCACAGAGACGGCTGTCTTTCTCTCTTGGTACCTTGTGTTCTCAGGACTCTGGAGTTAGAAAGATTTGGGTCCAGATCTTGATCACTTATCAGTATAACCCTGAGCACATGTGTACCCCCCGCCCTGACCTCTTGAGTTCTCCCTGTGTAAAATTAATGCTGGAGAGAACCACACTGAGTTAAAATTAGTGCCTAGCGCAGTCCCTGGCATGTGGTGGCAGCTCAATAAAATGTTTATTTCCTGCCTTCCTAATTCATCCTGCAGGCAAAAGGAGCTCCCCATAAATTAAGAGAAGGGTTAGAAGACAGGAACTGAGACAAGCCTGGCAGACCTCAGGGGGGCTATGGGGACACCTGATCTGGGAAGAGAGGATGACCTCGGGAAATGAGAAAGAGGAATAAACTGCGCCAGTCCCTCCTAAAGTACCTTTTAAACATCAGGAGAAGTTATTGAGCGGGTGATTCTGCCTTTAGTGTAGAGGGCACACAGGAGGACACGTCTAGTTGGAATCAGAGTTAACATAAGCAGACCCTGAGCAGACACTAGGAAAAGGTTGGCATTTGGTTTTATCAACCAGAACGCTGCCCGCATCTGCCTTGCTTTTGGCAGGAGTTGGTTCTAGAGCCTGAGTCTCCTCAGCGGGTTTTCCCTAAAGGACAAGACTTGGAACTAGACTCCACTAGGAATGCCTCTGCCACTCTGGAACCTGATAATAGATTCACGGGCATTGCTGAAACCTGGGCTGCAGAGCTAAGCCATCACATACTCTGCTACAGACCGTAAAATACAGCCAGGTTCAGTGGCGACTTTACACACTGGAAAATAACTGAGCAAAGCCGAGAGAAGGTGCATGTATTGGATGCAGGTGTCATATGGGCAGAGTGGACAAGACAATCAGCAACTGGAAGTTTCACAAAGCCGTAAAGGATTCCACTATTAAAGTAAGACTGCTTCCCTACTAAAATTTGAAAATGAGATTTTTTTTTGAGACTTCAGAAATTAAGGATAAGTAGGGGTCTATACTAATTTTTTTTGGTCTCTTTAGAGCCACAGTTGCAGCATATGGATATTCCAGGCTGGGGTGGAATCAGACCTGCAGTTGCCAGCCTATACCACAGCCACAGCAACACCGGATCTGAGATGAAACTCAGATGCAACCTATGCCACAGCTTGAGGCAAGGCTGGATCCTTAACCCACTGAGCGAGGCCAGAAATCGAACCTACATCTTCACAGACACTATGTCAGATTCTTTTTTTTTTTGTCTTTTGTTGTTGTTGTTGTTGTTGCTATTTCTTGGGCCGCTCCCGAGGCATATGGAGGTTCCCAGGCTAGGGGTTGAATCGGAGCTGTAGCCACCGGCCTACGCCAGAGCCACAGCAACGCGGGATCCGAGCCGCGTCTGCAACCTACACCACAGCTCACGGCAACGCCGGATCCTTAACCCACTGAGCAAGGGCAGGGACCGAACCCGCAACCTCATGGTTCCTAGTCGGATTCGTTAACCACTGAGCTACGACGGGAACTCCACTATGTCAGATTCTTAACCTGCTGAGCCACAACAGGAACTCCTACATTGAAAATTTTTTAACAAAAGCATAGGGGGAAAAATAAAATAATACATAAAATCTTGAGTACAGGTGAAAATTACAGGATTTGCAAATTCAAATCCATTAAATATGTAATAATATTTAAAATTTAAAGTGGCTTTTTATTGACTAGACTGGCATTCATCCAAAGGAAAAAAATTTGGGAATTATCTCCATATACCTTTATACAACATAAATAAACACTTATGATTATTATTCAATGAGGAACTATCTGTCAATTTCCTATTTTGTATCAGATTCCATGCTACACTATAGATGCAAAAATGAATTTGATTTACCTGAAGCAAATCAATATTACTTTTAAATAAATTGGGAAGAGTTAAAGATGCATATTATAATCACTAAAGCAACCACTAACAAAAATTCAGAGAGCTATAACTAGAAGTCAACAAAAATTAAAATGGAACACTAAAAAATATTTGACTAAACAAAAGAATCCCAGAAAGAACAACAACAACAACAAAAGCAGATGAAACAGATAAAAAGTAAATAGAGAGAGGACAGACCTAAAAATAATTATATAAACTACATGAAAACATACTAAAAACTATTAAAAGGCAAGACAGTCTTAAAACAGAAAAAAGAAAAATCCAAGTATATGGAGCCTACAAGATACACACTTTGAATAAAAAGACTCAAATAGATTGAAAGTAAAAGGCTGAAAAATTATATACCACACAAACAGTAAGCAAAAGAAAAGCAGACTGGCCATATATAGTCTTTTTAGGGCCACACCTGAGGCACATGGAGGTTCCCAGGCTAGGGGTGGAATCAGAGCTGTAGCCGCTGGCCTACACCACAGCCACAGCAAGGCCAGATCCCAGCTGCGTCTGCAACCTACACCACAGCTCACAGCAACGCGGGATCCTTAACCCACTGAGCAAGGCCAGGGATCGAACCTGTGTCCTCACGAATACTAGTCAGATTCGTTTCTGCTGAGCCACAACAGGAACTCCAAGACTGGCTATATTAATAGCATGTAAAATAGACTTTAAGATGGAAAATGACACAATAATTATCAAAAAGTCAATATATCAGAGGTCTATAAATATTATAAATATATGGAATTAATAGCAGAATTTCAAAATATATAAAGCAAAAACAGATAAACGAAAAGGAGAAAAAGACGAGGTCTCAAATATAATTGGAGTCTAACTCTTCTCTTTGTATTTCATAGAACAAGGTAGAAAATATTACTCAAGGCACAGAAGATCTGAGCAACACTATCAACTCCTTTGCCCTAGTTTACATACATGAATCACTAGACCCAACGACTGCAGAATATATATTTTTTCAAATGGATATGGTATGTTTGCCAGATAAACTAACTATATGATAGACCGTAAGTCTCAATAGATTTCAAAAAATTGAAATCTTGCAGAGATTTAAATTAGGGAATCTGACTAGGAACCATGAGGCTTGCTCAGTGGGTTAAGGACCCGGCATTGCCGTGAGCTGTGGTGTAGATCACAGACGCAGCTTGATCCTGTGTTGCTGTGCTGTGGCATAGACCGGCAGCTGTAGCTCCAATTGGACCCCTAGCCTGGGAACCGCCATATGCCACAGGTGCAGCCGTAAAAAGCAATAAATAAATAAATAAGGACTCAACAATAAACCATATAGGAAAGTTCCAAATTTTTGGAAATGAAACAACATACCCCAAATAAGCTATGGGTTAAAGAAGAACACATTTTAAATAATAATGAAAACAACATATCAAAATTTATGGATACAATCTACCCGTGCAGAGAAAGAAACTGTATGAATGAATACTTTAGAAAAAAGAAGGGCGTTCCCTGGTGGCACAGTGGGTTAAGGATCAGCTCTCTGCTGTGGCACAGGTTCAGTTCCTGGCCCAGGAACTTCCACCAGCCACAGGAGTGGCCAAAAAAAGAGAAAAAGTCTAAAATCAATTACATAAGTTTCTATCTTAAGAAACTAAGAGAAGAAGAGCAAAGTAAACCTGAGGTAAAAAGTAAGAAATAATACAGATAGATGAGAAAACCAACAAAGGAGAAAGCATTCAAGCAATAGAGAAAACTCGATGAACTCCAAAGTGGTTCTTTGGGGTTTTTTTGAAAAGGTATATAAAATTGATAAACTTGACAGACTACCAAGGCCAAAAATGACTAAGGGAAAACTACTACAGATATACAGACAGTAAGAAGATAATTACAGAATCTCAATATCATTCCTTAGAATCAAAGAAGCCAGACAGCAAAGAGTACATACTGTATGATTCCATTCACATGAAATTCTAGAAAATGCCAACCAACCTCCAGTGACAGAAAGCAGATCAGCGGTGGCCTGGCAATGGGCCAGGAGAGAGGATGGCCTGAAAAGGGGCAGGAGGAAACTTTGGGGAGTGACAGGCTGCTGTTTTCACAGGGTGTGTGCATCTGTGAAAATCCTTGAATTGTGTACTTTAAATAGGTATGGAGTTTTGTACATAAATGATACTGCAATAAATTTACTTTAAATGCTGCAGTTACTCTATCACAACAATCTCTGCATCTGCCCTCCAAGGCCCTATAATTCAGAAAGGTAAGGTACATGACACTGTTTCTATGCTATATAATAAAGGTCTGGACAAAGGACTTCCCAGAGACCATGATCTTTGACCTATGACCTAGGTCGCAAAATGCAAGAGGTACCCCAGAGAGACCGAGGGGGTAGAGGGTGGGGGGCTGAAGGTGGAGGGTACAGCATGAGGTAGGGACGTGTGCACAGTGAACCTGAGAAGGGTGGGGTGACATATGAGATGTTTCCAAAGTTGATTTTGGACCACTCTACTCTACCTTAAGTGAGAAATAAGCTGTAAAGAAAAAGAGGGAGTTCCCGTCGTGGCGCAGTGGTTAACGAATCCGACTAGGAACCATGAGGTTGCAGGTTCGGTCCCTGCCCTTGCTCAGTGGGTTAACGATCCGGCGTTGCCGTGAGCTGTGGTGTAGGTTGCAGACGCGGCTCGGATCCCGCGTTGCTGTGGCTCTGGCGTAGGCCGGTGGCTACAGCTCTGATTCAACCCCTAGCCTGGGAACCTGCATATGCCGCGGGAGCGGCCCAAGAAATAGCAACAACAACAACAACAACAATAACAACAACAACAAAAAGACAAAAATAAAATAAAAAGAAAAAAAAGAAAAAGAGGAGCTTCCGGAAGCTTTAAAAGAGGCAAGTTACACAATGCACTTGTACTAACATTCCCCAATATTGCCAAGGCTCTTCCAGGCGTGCGGTAGATTATTTTGCCGGCACATTCAAAATGAAGTGTGACCACTTTGGCCAATGAGATGTGAAGGGGCACGTGTCGCATCCAGGTGGTAGCTTTTAGAGCAGTTTCTGATTTGCTGCCTTCTCTTCCCCTTCCAAGGGGATCAGAGAAGAATGCCTGGAGTGAGAATTTCCAGGAGGTTCCTGAGTGTCTCTTAAGCAGAGCCCCTTCCCCCACCTCTTCATTCCCTGTGATGAATACCTATGTGCACATGCAGAAGAAAAATTTTTTTACTGTGGGCCTCTGAAATTTGGGGGTTGTTTGTAACCTGTTCTTTCTGATACAATGTGCTGTTTTACCCTGACCTTAATGTAGAAGGTGGATTTCAGAGGCGAGACCCAGCAGGGGTCTAGTTAGAAGGCTACCGTAATCCACAGAAGATAAGCGCAAGGACTGGGGGCCGGGGCCAAGGCCTTAGACAAGCAATACAAGAATCTGGAAAGGTCATGACAAGAACTGACATAATGACTCTGAGATTCTAAAAGAATCTGAGTCTAATTGTTCTACAGGTGTTGAAAAGAGAAGGTTCTTGAAAGAAGAGAGATGAAGTGGGGAGACGAAGTAAAAAGAAAAAGGTTAATTTAAAATGTAATTAAGATTACATTTAACCTCTTAAAAAGATTAAGGAGCCACAGGCAACCTGGAAAAGTGCATCCTGTCAAAAGTTGGGGCACCATCTCTATACAGTGAAGGCTTCAGAAAGATCATAAACTTTGGAAGAAAACAGACCTGGGCATGAATCCTTAGTGAATTTATCAAGTCCTCCAACTTCCTTAATTCAGCAAATAGTAAACAAATCATTCATTCCTTCAATAACATTAAAGAACACCAAAAAGGCTCCTGTCCTATTGGCGTTCACCTTCAAAAGTGGGGAAGCGAATCCTACACATTTAAGCACTGTGCAGAAAACAGACATGATATTGTGATTGTGAAAAGGGGGCACAAACAATAAACGTAGGGCTTGTCAAAGGCAATTACCACTGCGTTTTGTTCAAAACCCTTGTCTGGCACCAAGTCAAAAGAAGAAATCTCTGTGAAATTTGTACTTGCACAAAGAACCATCCTCACATTCCTTCTGTTTTATCATATTAAAAAAAAAAAAAGTCAACGGTCAAAAATCAACCCTCTTGACTCTAGGACAATTTTAAAAAATCAAAAATCCTGGTAAATTAACCTAGTGAGCTTACCCACACTGTACTACCGTAGGGTATGTGTGTGGGGGGAGGTAGAGAATGGTGGTTAAACATGACTTCAAGAGAAGCCACCATTTCTTAAAGCTTGATGGGTGGATGAACCACCCGGAGACTTTGGGGAATGCCCGCTCCAATTCACTGGGTCTGGGGTGCTGCCTCAGATTCCTCTGCCCTTCTCACCAGCTCTCCAGGACACCAAAGCTGCTGCTCCCAGAGATGCCCAGTGGCAAGGTTCTAAATGCCTTGGGAGTCCACTGACCTTCAGGGAGCTGGTGGGGTATGCTTCACGCTTGCCCCTTAACGACTGAGCTGAGAAAGGCATCTCTCCTTTGTGCCACCATTTTTATCAGGCTCACCTAGTTATCCTTTGTGCAACTGGAGAATCAGATTCCAGTATGTGATAGTTTTGTGACGGCCTTGGACAAAGGGCTTCTAACAGATTATGGCATTAGAGTCCTACAATGCCCTGGGGGGGGGGGTGCCATGGTTATGCCTGTTGTACAGCTGAGAAGACCCCAACTCAAAGAGGTCAGGTCACATTAATGAGAGTGGTTGATGCACACTATTCTACTTAGAATGGAAAAGCAATAATGTCCCACTGTACAGCACAGGCAACTCTATCCAGTCTCTTGGGATAGAGCATGATGAAAGATAGTATGAGCACAAGAATGTGCATATGTATGTGTGAGAGAGGGAGACTGGGTCACTATGCTGTACAGCAGAAATTGGCACAACATTGGAAATCAACTATATTTAAATTTAAAAAATAGCAAAGCAATTAAAAACAAATGGACCAAAAAAAATTTTTAAAAATGAGTGTGGAAAAGGTTCAAAATCCGGAGTCTGCTCTGGAGACCATACTCTTAACCACTCTTTCTCCTTCCTGTATTATTACATCACAAGTTTCTTTCCTGCTCCTTTGCAGCCTCAAGTGACCTGCACTTGACTGCTGCCTCCCCTCCTAAAGCTGATATAAAGCCATCCATGGACTTCTGTCAAAATGACTTAGTTTCAGGAAAAGGCAGCTGAAATCCAAATTAAGACATCTTCTGGAATTCAGCAAAAAGAAGGAACATTTAACACTAGCACCGAGGGTTTTTTTGGTTTTTTTTGTTTTTTTTTTTCTGTTTTACAGGAAGTAAAATCTTCATGTCAGCTCATGCAAGATTATCACATGCCTCTCAGAATTCTGGGACACTGATATTTTACCAACAGAGCATCTGAGGTCCTAACTAACACAGATGGCAGGAGAAGGTTGCATAAGAAACTTCCCTATCAATGGCCAGAAGCTACTACCTACCACACAGCAACATCTGTGGTCAGGACACTCATAGGTCTTAATGAGGAGTTTAATATATGTCCTTTTTACTATTCTCCTAAGAAGAGTTCCTAATTCAATGCAACGAATGGAACTGTGCATATAAAACCGTGGCTCTCAAACTTGGTTGCGTATGGGAACCTCCAGGGAGCTTTAACTGCAGACACTGAGCACTGCTGGGGAGTCTGGTTGAATTGGCTTGGGATGTTTCAGGAGTTTTAGAGGCTCCTTAGAAGATTCTAATGCATAGCCTGAGTTGACCATCACTGGCATAAAAAACAGAGGGAAGATTATAATACTCACTCTACAACCAAAGAGCAGGGGGCCTGCATCGTCATTCATTCACGGTCAGAGTTTCTACTACCTACAGAGCTATGCAGGCCTAATAAACTAATAGACTCCATGGTATTTGCAAGCAAGTGATTCTCTACCATCCATGACCAAACCACATATTTCACACTTGATGTTTGATGAACAACTACTGCAGGTGTCAGCAACCCCGAGCCATAGTAGGGGTTCTTAACCTGGGGATGGAATTCCCGCTGTTTGTGAACTTGAATGGGAACAAAAATTCCCTCTCTATTTTAACAAGACTTTCCTAGAAGTTCAGCATTTCCTTCAGTTATGAATACAGGCAACAGACCACAACAAGTATTGGCAGTTCTTGAGAGTTTGCACCTACTGGTATTTTCACACCACATTTCAGTTTTGCAGTCACCTATACTTTAATAGATCCGCTCTTAGATCTAGGTATTTCGTGCAATAGTAAAGACGCATGTGCGTTACTGTATTATGACTTCAATGCTTTGATAATTTATTACAGTAAAACTGATTCTGATAATTTTGCATGATTCTAAAAAGGATCTACATGCTTCACCAGAGCCAATACGGTCAGTGGCACCAGAAAAGGGCGCAAGCCCTGCTCTGAGGCCACTGCCCTAACAAGCCAGATACTGCACGTTTGCATCCTAGGCCACCTCTGAGAAGGGCATTCTCAGGAGGAAGATACTCCCCACCGAGTTGGCTCTAGGCTTCCCCTGCATTTCCGCAGATAAGGTTTAGCTTGAAAAGCTAGTTCAAGCAGAGAATAGGATGGGCTTTCTCTTTCCCCTCAGCTGCCTCTTGCTCTTGGCATTTCGGAGTGCCCAGACTGCCAGGCTGGTAACTCGAGCCTCCAAATTAATCAAAACACACAGCGCCCAGTTCAAGCCCAGGCAGACAAGCCGGGAGCCAGACAAGCTCTCCTCCGCTGACCCCCCGGCCCAACTCCCCAGCCCCGCCGCCACCCTGCGGGCCCCACCCCGGGATGCCACGCTTCCTCCACCGCCCACACTCCCAGACAAGTGCCCCGAGGCCTGGGGCTGTGATCACCCAGAAAAGGGGCTGGGAGCCCTACCTCGTGGGGACGCCCGCCGCCCTGGGAGCGGCCTCGGCGCCCGCCTGCGCGGCGCGCACCTCCCGCCGCTCCCAATTCCACGCGCGACCCGCCTGTCTCCTCACCGCCAGGTCCGGCGGCTGCCAGAAGGAGGCGGATTGAGTAGGGGAAAGAGGCGAGATGGCACTGCCCGGAGCCGGAGTGAGCCGGGCTGCCCCAGTGCCGATGCCCGGCGCGCCTCCCGCTTAATCTGGGCACCTCCGCTGGCCACTCCCTCCACCCTGCTCGGCCGCCTCCCCATCGCAACCCCCGCCCCAAGACCCCACCTACGACTCGCATCGCACCCTCCAGCTCCGCCTAGGCCCCACAATCTTGGGAGCATCACCTCCTTAACTCCTTACCCTGGATCCGCGTCCACCTGCCCCGCGGGCGAGCAGCCCTTTCTCGCCTCCTGGGCACGCTGCCCGGGTCGGAGGGACATTGCCCGGTGGGTTGGAAGGGAGGGGGGACGAGGGCGGGACCTGAGCCACTTCTTCCCTCCCTTGAAGCCTCGGTGGGGAGGCTGAGCCCTACAAAACCCGCCCCGGACGGGCTGGCCAGGCGAGCTTCACAGCCCAGCTCCCCAACCAGCGCCGAGCAGGGGACGCGGTGGCCCGAGAGCCTGCGGGTCACAGGACACGCCGGGACTCTGAGCGGACACTCACCATGCGCCCCAGGACCGCGCCAAGGCTGCTGGCGCTGCTGCGGCCCCTCCTGCTGGTGCTCCTGGTGGCGGCGGCGCCCGGGGTGGGCAAGGTGAGTGCCCTGTTCTTGAACCCGTGTTCGGTGGGTCTGGAGATTGCGGGCCCTAAGCAGATCCCTAGGCGGGGCAGCGTGGGAACAGGAGCAAGAGTTGATGCCCAGGAACAGGTGGAATGCGCGGGATTGGAGGAAGAAGCAAGGAGGAGGCTTGTACAGATCGCTAGGAGTTAGGAATGAGAGAAGGGGCTCCAGAGGTAGGTGATAGATAGATAGATAGATAGATAGATAGATAGATAGATAGATAGATAGATAGATAGATAGATAGATAGATAGATAGATAGATGATAGACAGACAGACTAATAGATATATAGAGTTATGTGGATAAATAGATGATGTGGATAAATAGATGATAGCCAGGGATGAATACTTGAAAACGCCAGATTTAAGAGACACGGTATGACTCGATGGTGAATCAGAGCAGGTGGTGTGACTGGCCTGGCAGAGAGCTCCGAGGGCCAGGGTCCCTGCCCTACTACTTCCTAGGTGTCACCTCACACTGCATTCTGACCAGTCTGGGGCTCACGTTCCTCCCTGACCTCCAGTGTTCCTGCAGGTTTTGTTGAAAAAAGCAAATGCCATCACTGAAAAGTTAATAGCACCTTAGAAATAGAACTCTTGTTAGGATAAATTAGGCAGTTTGTCACAATGATTTCTATTCGGAATTTGAGAGATCCTGGAACCATTTAAATCCGTCTTCATATTTCTTATTCTTTGAGAAGGTAAATTCAGTGTCCCCAAAACTGTTATGATTCCTTGAATTGACTCACTTGCTTTTAACTGGTGAGAGTGAAATTTAACCTTTCAGATGCCTTCTGTGACTTACAATTAAAAACTTAACTTGAGATGACAAGGTGAGGTAAGTGTCATTTCCAGGGATGATTAGATGTTTTACAAATTTCATGATTAAGATTGTGATTGGAAATTCATAATCACATAAATATGTCTTATATGGAAAGATTTTTTGAACCTACATCCACATGTAATCCAAGTATTTTCCAAGAAAATTTTAAATTATGACATTGAAGATGAAGCTAAAACACTCTTTGATCACCTCTGAACCTTCCCCTTCCCCTGTATAAACTCTCATCGCTTTGTATTTCTTTCCAGACATTTTCTGTGCATCCAAAATATGCATATGTGAACCCACAAATAGTATGTGTTTTTGTGTTTTTTAACATAATTGATACCATATACCTATGATATATAGATCCTTTTATATCCCACAGGTCTTGTCAGTATTTAAATCTATCTCTTTTTCTTTTTTCCCTATTGCATAGTTTTCTTCTCTATGAATATGCCGGGGGAAATTGAGCCATTCCCCTATCAATTTACATTTAGGCTATTTAGAGTTTTGTATCATAATGGATTTTGTAATTCATATAATTTCTTCATGCAGTTGGTTCTAACAAAAATGTTCTTTGCATAAGCTAAGGATGCCCAACCAGGTAGCTCAGTGCCTCTGGGCATGATGGATAGAACTCATCTGTATCAGTGTAGAGTGTTGACCAGTGTTAATCCAGGAACAAATCCAACAAGTAAGAAAACCGAAGGAAGCATATGTAAGTTGTGGGAAGGGCTGGGGAAGCGTTCTAGAGCAGGGTTTGCACCTTCCTCTAGATTCCAAAGAAGAGAGGAGCTTAGGGAAGGGTGGAAAAAGCGGGGAGGAATTACACACGGGTTAAGTTTAGCCTGAAAATTTGATGCTCTGTGATCATGCAACCTCTAATTGAACCAATTTTCAATTTAACTGTCATACTCCCTTGTAATTTTTTATGTAAGAAATTTTCTGTCTTGAGTTTGGCCACATCTTGGAGGCTTCCTGCTGATACTACAATTAATCCATTTGTATTATTTTTACCATCACTTGTAGTAAGTCTCTGTTAAAACTTGTATGGATTATATCATTTCCATTGCACCTGCTAAGTTACACAGACAATGTTATTAGAAATCATGGAATGTGCCCTCATTGCATAGAAGAAAGGGGTTACGGCAAATTAACTGATAACTGATTGGCATGGTGCCAGCGTGCCTCCCTCCACTGGGTACCTGACACTGGGCAAGGCTCTTGACCTCTCTGAGCAGGAGTCTTCTCATCCATCAAATGAGCGAGTTGAAACCCCTCCTGGGGCCATCAGATGGGGTAATGAGTGAAGCACTGGGGCAGTGGGTCGTCCACAGGGGTAACTGATTGTTGGCATTCTAGAATTCAGACTCAGCAATACCCAAATCCAGCTTTTTTTGGAAAGAAGCTAAATCTAGTTTTCATTAGAAATCTCTCAAATTTTCAATGTTAGCACAAAAGTTAAAACTTTGCAAAATGTAATTTTTTTTGGTAAAGGGCTAAAAGTATATACAGGGCCAGACCATGTGTAAGTGAGGGCTGACTGTAGCCTTTAGGCCATGATGTTTTTCATCTTTGGGCTGCGCTAGTTGAGGATGGAAATGATGGGATGGCAATGTTCTAAAATTAGGTTGTGATGATGGTTGTACAACTATAAATATAATACAATTCATTGAATGTTAAAAAAAAAGTTGCTTAAGAAAAAAAAAAAAAGGATGCATTTTGCTCTCAATTCCAATGATTTTACATTAGCCTTCCTCAAAACAAAGAAACAGGAGTGGTGGTCAGCCCATATGCTGAGTTCTGGCGGGGTAGAACTGCCCACCCACACGATTTGTTCAGAAGAGCTCTGAGTAAAATCCCTCTGCTGCTCTGCTCCGGGCGTCCAGGTCCAGGCCTGGCCGTTCAGCACATCCCCAGGTTTTATAGCGGTTTCCAGGCCCAGCTCATCAACTTGAAACTGGAGGCACTTTGCTGCCGCCTCAGGCAACAGGTCTGGGAGTGGGGGACAGAGCTCCTTCTCTGATGATCTGGAGAAGGTGAAGTTCCTGGTTTGAGGTAGCAAGGGTTAGCCTTCCTCTTTTTTGCCTTAAACTTCCCAACAGGGCAGAAAAACGGCAAAGCAACTATCAGGAGCTGAGTAACAGCTGCGTTTAGGGTGGATGCTTCTCAACTGATTTGGTTTTTAAATCTGAAAAAAAAAAAAAAATGAGGCTACATTAGGAAATGCTTCAAACAAACAAAAAGTAATATCACAGACTCCAATGTATCCATCCTTGAGATTAAGCAAGTATGAATAGGTTTTGACCTGTTTGGTCTCACATCTCTCGCTTTAGGAAAAACAATATGCAGAAAGTCCTATACACATTCTTCGCCCCCTCGTCCACGCATGCCTTTATATTTATAAGCCGTGGGTGTGTGTGTGTGTGTGTGTGTGTGTGTGTGTGTGTGTGTGTTAGTAACCATAACAAATAGATATTATTGTTCTGTGGTCCTTCAAATGTAATAAATGCTTTCACGTTATACATACCCGTCGGAGCTTGCCTATATCCCTCAATATGATGTTTTGGGGTTTTATCCAGGTTGATACATAGAGATGTGATCTGTTTATATACATATAGACGTGATACCTACTGCATAGTATCCAGTTATATAAATAAAGCACGGTTTAGTTTCCCATCCCCCTAAACACAGTAAGCGTGTTTCCGTGTTTTTCATCGTACAAAGCTGGAATGTACATCTCTGTATATGTACCATTGTGACAACTAGATGTTGAATTCCTAGGCGGAATTCAAAGAGGGTTAAATGAGAAATTTTGACTTTTATTAGGAATTGTCCAGTCGACTCTCAGAGGACTGTACCAACAACGTGCCAGAGTACCTGTTGCCCTGTCAGCAGAACTTGGTGTGCTTAGATGTTAATGGGTGTGGAATTGGATCTTGTTTTGACTAGTGAGTTTAGGAATCTTAGCATATTTTGATTGACAGTCTATAACTGTGAGTGAATTGCATGAACAGATCTTTGCCTGTTTATCTTTTGTGGCCTTTGCCTTTGCATTGCTAATTAAGGAGATGTTGTTCATATATTTAGGTACTGAAATGTTGCTATTTCAATGTGCACCAAATATTTTATTCCAATCTTTTGTTTATCTTTTTAGTTATTGATGCCTTAATGTATATTTTTCACTATCATCTCAAATGTATTCATCTTTTCCTTGATTTTGTGTTTTGCATCTTGTTGAAGAGATCCCAGGGATTATAAAAATGTTCTAACATTTAAAAACAAATTTACAGTTAGGAGTTCCTGCTGTGGTGCAGTGGGTTAAGGATCTGGTATTGTCCCTGCAGCAGCTCGGGTCGCAGCTGTGGCTCAGATCTGATCCCTGGCCTGGGAACTTCCATGTGCGCAGGCGTGGCTCAAAAAAATTAGAAAATAAAAAAATAAAAACCATTTATAGTTTAATTCTTCTACATTTAAGACTCTTAATCCTGGAATTGTTTTCTACTTCTGGGATATAATTTTATCTTTGTCCATATAGAAAATGAATTGTCCCAACCGTATGTATTGACTAGTCTGTCCTTCTCATATCTGCAAACGTGTACAAAGCACTGATTCACATATAATCTGTTTGTTTCCTCACATGGGTCTGTTTACTTAGGGCTGTAATTTCTCACAGTGTTTTAGAGTTTTCTGGGTTTTTTACTTCTCAGTATTTGACATTTTTACTGCCATTTTAAATGATACATACTTTTTAAAGTATTATAGTCTAATAGGTAAAGATGTAGCAAAACATAGTTGAATTTTATATTGTGACTTTAATCAGGCAGCTTTGAATAGTTCAAATGCCTTTAAAGCTAAAAACGTTCCCCCAAAACACTGTTTCAGCTGCATCATACAAATTTTCATAAGTAATATATTTTGTGTATGTGTCTTTTTAGGGCCGCACTCACGGCATATGGAGGTTCTCAGGCTAGGAGTCGAATCAGAGCTGTAGCTGCCAGTCTATACTACAGCCACAGCAACACAGGATCCAAGCCACATCTGTGACCTACACTGCAGCTCACAGCAAGGCTGATGAAACCACATCCTCATGGATACTGGTTGGGTTGGTTACTGCTGAGCCATGACAGGAACTCCCATGAGCAATTTTTTGATATCATTAGGTTCAAAAATCTTTCCTAACTTTTTCTTTGTCCTGTGAGTAATTTAAATGTTTATTTCTTAATTTCCAAACTTTTGGAAATTAATTTCCAAACTTATGGAAATTTTCTAGTTTTTTTTTTTTAATTTAATTATGGCAGAGATGACATTCTGACTTCAAAGATTTCTACGTATGTCAATTAGATCAAGATTTTTGATCATGTCATTAAAACTCTGATATGTACGGGGTTCCTTTTGTGGCTCAGTTGGCAACGAACCCAACTAGTATCCATGAGGATGTGGGTTTGATCCCTGGCCTTGCTCAGTGGGTTAAGGATCCAGCATTGCTGTGAGCTGTGGTGTAAGCCAGCAGCTACAGCTCAAATTCAACCCCTGGCCTGGGAATTTCCATATGCCTCAGGTGCAGCCCCAAAAAGCAATAAAATTAAATAAAAATAATACATTTTGATATATGTGCATAATGTGGGGGGTTTGGGCCACACCCACAGCATATGCAAGTTCCCAGGCTAGGGATTGACCCCTCACCATGGCTGTGACCTGAGCCATAGCAGTAACAGCACTGGATCCTTAACCTGCTGAGCCACCAGGGAACTCCACATAGATGTTGTTATAGATCCTACTCCATGTATATTTAATCTGAAACTCTATGTTTCATCAAATTGTGAACATTCACGGACATTGCTTTTTTACATTTCTCCTTCCCCGCTCTCGCCTCCTGGCACCCTCAGCATGCATGCTGTGCCTTCTCATCTCTTCCTCCAGTTCTCCTCCCTCCTTATGTCAGACTCCTCTCCTGGGCCTCTCAGGTCCTCTTGGTCTCCGCTTGCTCCTGGGCTCTGGGCACTCACTCCCCTAGCAGTCAGCTTGACTCCCCTAGCAGTCAGCTTGGCCACAAACTATACACAGGCACAGGCTCCTGTTTCTCAAGACTCTGTCCTGGGCTTCCTGTTGCACCCAGCAGAGCAGGACATCGACACCTGCAGGGCAGACCTTTGACAGCTAGGAGGTGGGAGCCGTTGGGTAGATTCTCTTTTCCTCACAGAAGAACGGTCCTGAAGTGCCGAGGTTCCCACAGCCTCTCCATGAGACCCATCGTCAGTTGTATTGAAGACCCAATTGCTGTAACACTTTGAGCTGTTCTGTCTTGGTGTGTCTTCCTTAATACTCCATCCCGGGACATGTCCTCACATCCATCTATTGGTGTTTAATTAATTTTCTTTCCTGTTGTTTGTAATGCTCGGTAGATTTTCCGTCTCCCATAATTTCCAACAATGAGAAAGAACTCTAGAGCCGTTCAGCATGGCTTTTAATCCTCGATCTAGTAGTGACCGCTATTTTAAAAAAATTTTTTTGTCTCAGGTTCCTCCTCTTAAAATGGAAGAGATCCACTTCAGAACTTTATGAGAACAAAAGGAGTTAACACAGACAACACGAACTTCACCATGCCGGTCACATAGTAATCATCCAATAAATTTCAGCTATGATTCTTTTTATTCATTAAATTTTAATTTCAATGACTATGCATATTTCTAGACATTCTTTCTGGCGTCCACGTCTATCTGAGGTTTTCTGATTGGTTGGGGGACGGTTTGGTCTTTTTATAGGGTTTTTTTTTTCCCCTCTTTTTGATGCCTTTAGTCATTTTGCACATACCTATTTGCATTATCTTTCTGAGTCTTCTTCTGTAATTTCGAGATTTGGGAGTCGATCTTGTTTCTTCAGTCTGTTGACTCTCACCCATGGAGAGATTATGTAAATGAGAGATTTGGGGAAAATAAGCCTCCTCTGTCATCATACTCTGCCCTCCTGCCCCCTCCCCTCATTCTGCCTCCTTGTTCCCGCATAGGAGCCTGCGTGGGAGAAAGAAGCAGAGTAGTTCCGAGGCTTCCAGGGGATTTTCTCCACTAGGCTGGTCTCCTGCAGTGATGGTTTGGAGGGAGAGGAGCAACAAACATGTTTCCTTTCCTGTTCTCAGGGTCACCCTCCTCCTGTCCCCTCCTATTGCCCACTTCCTCCAAACACCCTAGACTTGTATATGACGAGGTGGGCTGGGGTCAAGGTCACACAGCAAAGCCACCAGCTTCATCTCTCGGACCAGACTAAGGGTCTTCCTCCTTGAGTGTTTCTCTGGGGTTACAGTCTTTGATTTGTTTTCAGGCATGATCCATGGAAAAGCTGTGGATTAAATGCAATTTGTCCTTGTATTTCCCTTATCAGTTTTTTGCCATGCTACTCAAAACACAGTAATAACTGCCTCGTGTTACCTACGACTAAAGTTCACTTTGTTAAGTATTACAGTTGATTGAAGCCCTCCAACCTCTACGTGTATGGGTCTGACAGCAGGGCTGTCTGGTCTGCACATGCCCCGTGGCAGCCGTGTGCAGTTGACCATACTCATTCTATGGCCTTCAGCCAAAAAGCAGCCATCCACCACAGAGTCAAAGCTATTTCAAGATCAGTAAAAACACATGGTGCTCAGAGCGTTTGTGTTGTACAGAGTTAATAATATCTGGTCTCAGCCTAAACTTTTTAATCATTACAGACTTTCATCATAGGTCATTTATTTCACCTCTGTTTTCAGTTTGAGAATATAAGGAGACCAGAATTCTATCCACCTCTTAACAAGACAGACGTGTTCTGTATCAGCTCTACCACCACAGCCTTGAACTAAACCTCTCTGAGTTTTCTTCATCTCTAAAAATCTGATAGTCATCTTACTCCATGTCACAAGATCTACATTGGTCTCACAAAATCTAGTCACTGGCTCTTGTCTTCTCTAAATCCCTATGTCAGTCTTCCCACTCCTCCTGGGGTTCTTCCTATAACTGACAATTAGGACCTCTGGCTTTGGAGTTCCCACTGTCTCTTAGTGGGTTAAGAACCTGACATAGTCTCCATAAAGATTCAGATTCAATCCCTGGCCCCACTCAGTGGGTTAAGGATCTGGCATTGCTTTGAGCTTCAGTGTAGGTTGCAGATGTGACTTGGATGGGTGTTTCTGTGGCTGTGGTGTAGACTTCAGCTGCAGCTCCAATTTGACCCCTAGCCCAGGAACTTTCATGTGCTGCAGGTGTAGCTGTCAAAAAAAAAAAAAAAAAAAACTTTAGCTTCGGGTACATTTTCTAGCCAAGACTGATTTAAACTACATCAGCTTTATAATTTCCCAACTTTACTCACTTTCATAAGTTCAGATAAATAAACATCTATGTCCATGTCATCCAATGGAAATATACCGTGAGCCATAACTAGGAGCTACATGTATAATTTTAAATTTCCAATAGCAACATTAAAAAAAGATTAAAAGAAAAAGAAATCCATTATAAACTTTAATAGATTTTATTTATTCCATTATATCCATAAGAGTATCATTTCAATATGTATAAACACTTGAAAAACCATTCATAAGTATTTTTTTTTTTCGTATTAAGTTGCCCAAGTCTGGGGTCTATTTTGCATTTCTAAAACCTCTCAATTCGGACTAAGCATATTTCAAGTGTCCATAGTCAAATGTGGCTGTGGCTACCGTCCTGGAGAGTGAAAATCTAGGTAAATGGCATCCAGATAGGAGAGGGGGATACAGTCCGTAGGACATATCTCTGGATGGAACACATTTTGTCTGATTTTTTTGCGGTAAGAGATAAACACATGTCAAAATGACACTTTAATTAAAGACAATACATCAGCAGGAGTTGTGCCTAAATACCCATGCAACTTCTTTTCCAGAAAAATTAAGATAGCTGTCCTTGGCTACAATGCTTAAAGCTACAAGAATGACCACTTGTACAAATGTAACTATATGGCTCCATGTGAGTAATTACGTACATAATATGAGTAAGTTACGTACATAAAGAATTGAAGAAGCATCACAGAAACAGCAAAAAAAAAAGGAGGAAATGAGAAATAGATTGAAAACCAACATGCCACACCTTCGCTTTCATCCTAAACCGGAAACTAAATTATCACCAGAGTTCAGCCAGGTAACAAGGTTAGTGTTAACCCTCAACAAGTTGCTTCCAAAAAAATCTCTAGTTTTCTTGTCGGAAAATGATGGTACTCTATCCTTTGCAGGTAACATGCTCGGTACAGTTCTCAGTACAAAACAAGTACCTAGCTTTTACATTCTAGCCACAGTTATTTTATTATCATTAGTATAAACAGGACAGAGAGCATAAGATAGAGACACTGGTGCACGGAAGATGCTGGGGATTCATCGATAAACCAAATAGCCTGGCCACGATGGGTTTGGGGATGTTAGTGGTGTAGATGAGAGAAACAAGAGCTTAGTAAACAAGTGTGTATCTACGGATTCTGGTACCTGCAGGGAGAGAGTGGGATGTGGGGATGGAGAAGAGGTTCTCCCTTAGCCAGTGGTGGTCAGAACCAGTCTTTCTGAGGACCCAGCATATAGGCGAAGGCTTAAGGAACCAGCATGGAGTCAGCCTTGGGAAGCACTGAGGAATATGGTCCAGCTCAAGGCCTCTGAACAGTGGGAGGAGGCAAGATACTTCCAATTTTATGGCTCCTGGGTTTTCAAAGAATAAAATAAAGACAAAAAGAACTTTTTTTTTTTTTTTTAAAGGGAGGGGAAAAAAAAGCTGAGTTTGTCTACTCACCACCAAAAAAAACACATGCCCCTTGAATGAATATACTGAGCATCTTGTTTGAGGTGGGATGAGGGATGAGAAGCAGGGAGCCAGGGGCCCCCGGAGAGGCCAGCTCACGGTGGTCCCGCTAATTAAGGATGGAAAAAATTACTCACTGAATAGGGTGGCATAAGTCCCCAGGCTTGTATGTAGCTGATCACAGTAAGATTTTAATGTCTGCACTTAACAAATTAGTATTTTAACAAAAAAGACGCGACGCAGTGTATGGACGCCATTCACGAGACCGTTGTCACATTAGCAATGGATGAGTAATGAATTCACACGGTGGCTGGTAATGCGCCCACATATAAAGTGGAGTGATGAAAACCTTCTTTTAGTTCATCTTATTCTTAACCTCACTGGGACGGGTCTAAATTTGCCCCACGTGGCTGTGAGGAGGTGAAACTGAGCCAAAGAGCCCAATGTCCCAGCTGACACAGGCTCAGACCAGGGAGGGCTCTAAGCCAGGGAAGGATGAAAGCCAGTAGTTAAGCACCTGCAGAGCTCTTCACGCAAAAGACCGGTAGCACCAGTCGTCCCTGGATGCAGGTTAGGAAGACAGGGTGTCATGTCAGGCTCCACCGCTGACCTACCCATCCGGAATCTGCTGCACTTTAACCAATCCAAGGGCTTCCTGGGCATATTATTGTCTGAGAACAGCAGCAGCCTTGATAAAGGGACACTGGAGGGTCCTTCAAAGTGTGATGGGATGACACTGCATTGTTTCAAAAGGATTGTGACATAACTTCAATTTTCAAGATCTGTACGGCCGACCCCTGGAGAAGGCTGTCTGTTCTCTCTTTGGGAACCCAGAATATGGAAAGAAGAGGTAACCACGCAGGAAACAAGTCTTATTGGTGCTTTCTCTTGGGATTCTGGTGCCTCGAAAATCAGAAAGAAAGGAAGCAGAGTTCCTGTCGTGGCTCAGTGGGAACAAATCTGACTAGTAACCTTGAGGACACAGGTTCAATCCCTGGCCTTTCTCAGTGGGTTAAGGATCCAGTGTTGCTGTGAGCTGTGATGTAGGTTGCAGATGCAGCCCAGATCTGGCATTGCTGTGGCTGTGGTGTAGGCCAGCAGCCATAGCTCTGATTCGACCCCTAGTCTGGGACTCTCTGTATGCCTTGGGTGTGGCCCTAAAAAAGACACACACACACACACACACACACACACACTCGAAAGAAAGAAAGAAAGAAAAAGAAAGAAGGGGAGGGAGGAGAACCAGTCCAGATCAATAGAGCAGCTGCTCCATAGGTCCCTGTTAGTTGATTCAGTGCAGTTAATTTGATGATTTATGCACACACAGAGGAAGGTTAAAATCCAGCCCATGAAAAAATAAAAATCCAGTCCATGGTCTGATGCTCTGTACCTACAACATTAGACTATCCAAAAATATTTCTATAGATCATGGTAGGTATTACATATGTCTGTATGTGTGTGCATATAAATATACGCACAAATATACTTAAAGAGTCTTTTATATTCTCAGAAATTTGATGTTAATTGTTATAGGGTGATAATGGGCAAACAAGTAGAATTTTCAGAGCTGTTGAATATGCAACCATATAAAAATCTTTTATTTTCTGACAGTAGTTTTGGGGTAAGTTAGGAATTTTCCGTTTTTAATCTTTAAGATTGATGTTTGTTAATTAGATTGTCTCTATAAATGGGTTTCTTAGAGAAGTGATCCCAATGTTTAAAAATAAGTTCAAGTGTATTTAGAAAACCTTGAAAAGTTTGTCATTATGTAGACAAAACAGTCAGGTCACTGGATTTTTTTCCCACCAGGATATTTTGTTGTTACATGAACTTTGCAAAGAAAAGGTTCTACGAGTGGAAAGTTGAGAAATCTGCAGGATTTTCCCTTTGAATCAAATGACAAAAGTATGTCTGGGAAGAGGCAACAAGGTTAATATTCATTTCTTTGTTTAACCAGATGATGGGATAATTTTATGCTGTTTATTTATGTATGAAATTGGAAAAGCTGAAGAGGTCACATGCTGGCTTTAAAAATAAAAATAGTCGGTTGTCTTGCACAAAAATTGGGGAAACGTTTAAAAGTACAAAAAGGAATATAAAAAGAAAAATTATCTGCAGTCATATTATTCATAGATAATAGTAATAATATGGATAAAATCCATATTATCCATTACTGTTAACATTTTGGTCTATTTCCTTCCAGACTTTTTTTCATTCTACTTTTTTTTCACCTAAAAATAGACTGGAAAAAATTTTCTGGCTCATTAATTATTCCAAAGATGATTTTTAACTGTCTACAGAGTGTTTCATTTTAGGCGGCACTTGTAATATTTAAGTAATGTCCTGCTACTATAATGTTTACGTAATGTCCTGCTACTGTAATGTTTACGTAATGTCCTGCTACTGTAATATTTAAGTAATGTCCTGCTACTGTAATATTTAAGTAATGTCCTGTTACAATGGAACTCCTTGAAGATAAAGCCACTAAAATTATACTTTAATTTTGTGTGTAGATGCTTTCTTATCAAGTGCCTGGTTTTGTGCATTTCTGAGAATTCAGTGGAAAGACAATATCGTTCCTGATTTACAGATGAGGGTCTGGATCCAAGAGCATTCATCAAATTAGTGAAGGAAGTGAATTTAGAATTGGGAGTTGTGGTTATTAGGGCTCTTCAGTAGGGCTCTTTCCTACCAAAAAAAACTCACAGAAAATGGAAAAGGGGTATCAGATGCCACTTTATCTGTTTAAATAACTAAACAATGTTTCAGATAAGACTGATTTTTTAAATGCCTTGCTTATCAAGAATGAATGTTTCTTTTTCTTTTTCTTTTTCTTTTTTTTTTTTTTGTCTTTTTGCCATTTCTTGGGCCACTCCCACGGCATATGGAGGTTCCCAGGCTAGGGGTCAAATTGGAGCTATAGCCTCCGGCCTACACCAGAGCCACATCAACTCAGCATCCGAGCCGTGTCTGCAACCTACACCACAGCTCTCGGCAATGCCGGATTCTTAGCCCACTGAGCAAGGCCAGGGATTGAACTTGCAACCTCATGGTTCCTAGTCGGAATCGTTAACCACTGTGCCACGACAGGAACTCCCAAGAATGAATGTTTCTTGACACTGCTATCTTTGGACGGTAAAAACACCTTTATTTATGGCAGTATTATTTATCTCTGCAATCTAGAATGTAACCTATTTCCATGCTGCTCCCCCTATTGGACTCCTTGAAGACAGGTGTTTTGTTTTATCCATCTTTGTGGTTCCGGCTCTAGATGTCACACTTGGTATTATTGGTTTTTAATAAATGTTTATGGAATTGGACCTAAAAAGTTAGTAAAGAATGAGCAGGCCCTTTAATCCTTTGGTATGAGAATAAAATAAAACATTAGTTTTTAGTAGAAATACTGTTTAAAGATTATACTTCATTTATAGTTATTATAAAATATTGGCTGTATTCCATGTGCTGTAGAACATATCCTTATAGCTTATTTATTTAATGCATAAGAGTTTGTACCTCTTAATTCCCTACCCTTACTTATAACCACTAGTTTGTTCCCTATATACATATGAGCATGTTTCCTTTTTGTTATATTCATGGTTTGTTTCATTTTTTGGATTCCATTTGTAAGTTATTAAGTGCAGTGTTTTGTCTTTGTCTGATTTATTTCACTAAGCATAGCCCTCCAGGTCCATCCATGCTCTTGCAAATGACAAAATTGCATTCTTTTTTATGGCTGAGTGGTATTCCATTGTGTATATGTATCACATCTTCCTAATCCATTCATCTGTTTATGGGCACCTGGGTTGCTTCCCTATCTTGGCCATTGTAAATAGTGCTGCTATGAACATTAAGGGTGTGTGTACATTTTCAGATTAGTGCTTCCATTTTTTTCCCAGATAGATGTCCAGGAGTGGGATTGCTGTTTTATAAGGTAGTTCTAGTTTGTTTTTTGAGGAACCTCCATACTGCTTTCCATAGTGGCTGCCCCAAATTACATTTCCACCAACAGTGTTCAAGGGTTCCTTTTTCTCCATATCTTCACCAACGCTTATTATTTGTGGTTCAAATGAAATATTGAATGCTTCATTTGTTTATTACAGCTATATGATGGGAGTTGTGCTAAAACTACCATGGACTCTCCTCCTCTTATAGGATAGGTCACCAAGTGAGGGGTTTGGCTAAATATGCAGACGATAGCAATAACATTATACATGCTAGAGCAGGGCAACCATGCAAAAGCAAAATTTGAGGGGAACTGAGAAGGAAGAATAAAGATCAGTAAATGTACAGAACATTGAACACATGGCTGTATATTGTGTAATGTCAATGGAGATAGAAATTAATAAGATTTTGGTGGCTTAAAGACATTGCTTATAAAATTGGCACAATACTATAAATAAACTATTTAAAAAGTTTCTTATCTTCAAAGTAGAGTTACAAAAAATAGTTGGAATGAGTGGAGAAAGCAGCTCATAGAGTTACCAGGTGGGATCTTCACCTTCCAGCCTTCTCCTCAGCTGGAGCTCTTGTCAGTGGTTGACAGCAGGCTCCAAGATTTACACGTGTGGACTGGATTCTTCTTATTTTGTAATATTAGACAAAAGTAGATTCCGAGGACCCCTCCAAACAGTGATAAAAACTAAGAACAATATCTGAAATCTCACGAGATAAAGTTCCTAGCAGTGGGAAACCAGACCATGTGTCCATGCAGGTGCCAAGGCTAATGGCTGCACATGTGGCTGGAAAAAGCCAAGAGATGGATGTATCCACGACTGCATGTGCCTGGGGCTGTGCCCACAGAACTAGTCTGAGGTTCTGCTCACTGAGACCTGCTCAGACCTCTCGGAGATGAAGCATTCAGAGCCCAGGAGACGGCAATGAACAGCATCTCCAGGCCCTAGGAGGGCAGTCTTGCGAGCAAGGACAGCTCAGGCACCCTGCCATCCAAAAGAAGCAACACTGGGCAGGAGTAAGGGCCCTGCATCCCGTGCCAGCAGGAAGACTCTGTTGTGACAGTTTGGGGCAAATCACTCAAATCCCAAGACTCTTCATTTCCTCAATCATAAAATGTGGTGGGGAAAAAGAAAAAATCCTATCCTTCCTATCTCCAGCAATAATACAACTGAACACATTTTGCACACAGCAGAGCCTGCTGCAAATGCCAAGTAGTATTGAGACAGGAATGAGCTTCAATATCAGGAAAGCAGGAGTCCAAATATGTTTTTTATACTCATTTAATTCTCCTATTATTTTGTGACCTAGTATCAACTTCCTGGAATGTACTAAGGAGTTTCTTATTTTCAAAAATATTATTCAATGCATTCTTTGCTGCTGGTATTTTCTAATAACATTATTTGGAAACATCAGCAGAAATGGCATCCTCCCCTAGCACTGTCCCCATCAAAAAAAAAAAAGAAAGAAAAAAAAAGAACAGTTTATTGACTTTACACCATTCCATGTAAATAGTGATGCTAAAACTCAGCCAGTGATTTTATCGCTTTTATGATGACTTTCCAAATACCTCAACTAAAGGACTTGCTAATTACAGAGACAGTCCTAGATAACATTTAATATTAATAATTTTTTCCATTCTTATCTTTAAAACATAGGCTCTTTGGCATGTATTTGAAAGAGAAGCCCTGTAACAAGCTTCAGCTCACAGTCTCCCTCAAATTCTATTAATGTGTAATTGGCTGCAGCGGGTTAGGAAGTGTAAATTCATTTTGTACACATTCACTGAGTACCTTAGGTGCAGTGCATTGTGCTAAAGAAACTCCTGGAATATCCTTCAAACAGAGAGGATTAATCTTTGAGGGGTTTTAAGATGAAGCTGCTAAAGCTAATTATCAGAACTGGCAAAAATGATTTTTCCACTTTGATTTTTTTTCTAACAGTGAAAATAATATATGCCCATTTGTGAATATTCAAGATATATGGATAAGTATAAAAACAAAGCAAAACAAAAGGCATTCCTAATTTAAGAATCTAGGAGTGGCCAGTGTTAAAATCTTGGAATATTTGTATAAAAACGTCATGCAGCATATGGTATTTTGTATCCTGCTTTTTTTGACATTATAGTATATTGTTAGTATTTTCTCACATCATCAAATACCTTTTAAAAATTTAGGCCCGTCATTTTATTGTGTTTATATACTGTAGTTTAACCTAAATTTTTGATATTCTAAACAAAGCTATGGAGAATTCTTGCCTGTTTATTAATTTCCTTTTATGATAGACTCATATATCAACAGGCATAATTTTTTTTGCTTTTTTTTATACCACCAGTTCTACTTGTCCAATAATAAACATAGTTTAAATACTAAGAAAAAGAAAACAGAATCATGCCAAAATCTATCATGGAAATATAAGTAGAATTAACACTTTGATATAAATTCCATACCCTTTTAAAAATTTAATCCAACATATGATTTGGTGCATGATGTGAGCAGAGAACATAAATTTCAAAAATTTCTCCAAACTAGCCACTTTTTCCAACATCTTTTCTCCGATAATCCATCCACTCCCGTTGACTTCTTAGGGTTCTCAGTTCTGCCCCCAAATGAGTGTCTTGAGCAGAGTCAGAATTTTCTTGTAGCACAGATCTGATGCTGGAGATACATAACTGATGGCCACACGTTCACTTTGGGGTTTACCCGTCATTCTCCTTGTGATAAACTTGGACTCAGCCTAGTGTTAAATAGATTTCAAGATTCTCACCGCATTCCGCTCACCATCTCTCAGCGCCCTCCACCCTCGCACTCAGCTGTAAACCTGGAAGGAGATATGTGCAGACATCTCCTTTAGCCCTCACCATAGGACATCCCATTGGTTTTAGATCATTCCAAGCATTTGGAGAGAAGGAGCTATTTCCAATTAATATGCCAAAGAGATCATTTTTCTCTCTCAATGTCACTCCACCTAACCTACCTGCTCATGCTTCTCTTATGCATTTTTATGACCTCCCAGAGGGTGACATTTGAGCCTAGAATCTGTTAGATTTGTCTAGATGCCTTGAAAGCCAGTCTGGCTCAAACCATGCATCTCCGCTAGAACTAAAGTGATTTCCTTCTCTCAGTTGAGAAGTAACTTGATCAGCATGATTATGTGTTATGATCTCAGGAGTAGATTATATAATGATTGAATTATAATCTCATACTCATAATACTACAGCGCACAGAAAAACAGAATTGAAGTAAAGACCTTAAAACTCAAGATTTTATAAAGGGGGGAAGTGTTGGAAATTTCTACCTACACCCATTGAAACATGGTATCCTCAGACCCCTGTTGAATCATCACACATAGGATTCAAAAACTTTTCTTTAAGCAAGCTAATATGAATGCAACGTGTTGAGCATCTTCTGACGTAAAACCAGAAGACTCCTACCAATCATTCTTAACATCCACCCACTAACATACTGTAAATGATTTACTGGGGAGTCTCGTTTAATAAAGTTCACCTTCAGAAAGTTGCAGTCAGGAAAACTTCCCAACGCCAGGCTTGTTTTTAGATGCGAAAATGCTGTGCTTTTCCCTTTGACTCCATCACTGCATTGGTCTAAATAGAGTGGGTTCTTTGTTGTTGTTATGATAAGTTTTTCTTGGCCTAGAATTTTCCTGTTTATTCACTATGAAGAAGGACAGTGCTTTTTGCTTCTAAAATTGGAGGAGTGGTTCCTAATTCTAAGCACCCTGAAGATGATCGTGTTTGTCAGAAGCACCAGTGAACCACAACCCTCTCCTCAAAAGATCATTTTCCATCAGTCCAGCTCTGGGGCCCTGTAGGGAAATACCAGTGTCCATAGCTATGCCTTAGAATAAAACCAAGAGATTGTTCATTCTAATCATGTGTCCTCCTGAACACCAAAGCCATTATTTTCAATAAGAGGACCATTTTCTCATGTGAAACTTTTTTCACTTGTTTAAGGTGATGGTTAGAAACTCAGTCATTATATAACTCACTCCACCAAGAACGAGCTGTCTGGCCTTGGCTAAGTTGTTGGGCTTTATTTTCCCTGTCTGTAAAATGGGGGCAATAATATGAACCTATATGTTCCTACATGTGATGATGATTAAATATGACAGTGGCTGTAAAGGTTTAGCACCGCGTCTGGCATCGTAGGAATTCAGTTAAGTGTTCATAGCCGTGGGTGATGGTATTTGGCAGTCTTTGACTAAACCATCAAGTCATCAAGTGGTTTTTACTTACGAGATACCAGTAGTAAAATTCCTTTAATTTACAGTCTCTTGTTGCATACTGAGAGAGCTGTTGAGGTGCTCATTTTTTAAAAAATGAGATCCTGGTTATATTGCCAGGTATTTATTTGATTTTTTTTTTCTTCTTAGGGCTGCATTTTCGGCATATGGAAGGTCACAGGCTAGGAGTAGAATTGGAGCTGTAGCTGTCAGCCTATGCCACAGCCACAGCCAAGCCAGATCTGAGCTGCATCTACAACCTACACCACGGCTCACGGCGACGCCTGGGATCGAACCCACAACCTCGTGGATGCTCTTCGGGTTCATAACCTGCTGAGCTATAGTGGGAACTCCCTTGTTTCACTTTTTTAACTTCAACTTACCAAGAGAAATAAATAAGAATCAAATTAGAATTGTTGCTGATGACACTGTCTTCACAGGCCCTGGGTTTATGAAAGATGTGACTTTCAAATATATGTGAAGTAATTTCTAGGTCGATAGACTCTTAAGGGTTATGCATTTCCAAAGCACGTAGTGTAGGTTCTGTTTGCTTGCTTGTTTTGCCATTTAAAAAAAATTGAAATTATATAAACATCTTGAATTATCCTCCTTAAAATAAGCATTTGGGACAAATGGGCTTGGGATAACAGTGACCAGCCGTAAGAACAGGGTGACATCTGGGGGATTTCTCAAAAACAGGAGGCCAGAAACACCCGAATGTTCCAACCAGAGACCAGAACAAAGTAGTGGGTGGGAAAGAGGGAGACCTAAGTCAGAGGATTCATTAACTGTGTTTGACTCCAGGCCTTAGGTCAAACCTGGTAGAAGATTGATTCAAACTTGTGCGTTATCAAACTTGGCTAGAAGCACCCAACCTAAGAGGAGGTGGTACATCCAAGACCAACAGGCAGGCAGATGGAAACCAGGCAGCACCAGAAAACTGAGAGCAGTAGACACCTGCCCTTTTTCCCTGACTGCGCTCCTTTCTTCCTTCTGGTGATAGCAGGTTGCTTTTATTTGAGGGAACTGTCCTTCCCTCATTGCTCATCGGTCCCCTGGTGGAGGGTTGGCACGTACCTAAGCTGAGCCAGTCCAGGGCCCTCTTCCAGGAATTTGAATCTTCAACTGCAAGTGCAAGGAGCTTATTCATCCTGACAGCAGGGCTGCAAAACGTTCCGTTGGTTTTTGTACCTTGATCCTCAACACAGCCCTGAGGCTGGTCTTTTCTGAGGCCATGTTTGTTTAACTTTTCTTCAACTTCTGTGTGCTACCCTATGTCATTCCAGCAAATTCCTCTTTTATCATGGAGTTAGCCTAAGTAATTTCTGTTGCTTGCCACCAAAGAACCCTGGCAGGGATTCAGGAATCCAGACAACAGTCTGGCCAGCAGAACTGGTGGGTCAGCAACCTTCTACCCCAGCCAAGGAGCCTCTTATATTAACATGTGAGGAGTGAGTTACCCTCCGAAGCAACGCAGTCAGGCCAGCAAGTGCAAATGGAGGCACTTGTGCTAGGGAACGGATTTGGCAGGTACCCAGGATGGGCTGGGGAATGTGAGGACAGAGTTATTAATTCATCATTGCTTACCACCAAATTGTGAGGCACTTGCCATTTTGTGGGCATCTCGTATGAGAGCCAGCCCAGGCAAAAGCAAGATTGACTCAGTGAATCCAGAACAGAAAGGGTGATTCTTGAAATAGTATCTCTTCCTTAAAGATGGTTCTTGGAACAGTTACTGACTTAGAACACTCACGGAGGTAGCCTTGTTTGCCCGCTTGGTTTCAGCCCTCACCAAGTTAGGGTCCTGGCCTTTTGTACCAAGAAATACCTGGTCACCGTTTTTGCTGCATTGCTCTATTTTCGTATTTGTTTCTAGGTCTATTTTCATGAAATGTTGCCTTTTACTTGGTAAGGCCTGCCTTTGCTTCTTCACCAGCAATAATTTTTTAACTGCTTCAAATAACTTAGTTTGAATGTGTTTCACGTTCCTACCCAGAACCACACCAACAAAAGAGAGCATTTCAACTGTATAAAGAGTCTAATCTTTTTTTTTTCTTCATTATGCACATTTTGGAAAAATTCTCTCTAAACTTGTGTATGCATTCTTGACCCTTGCTTCACATAGCTGGCTTGTTTGACTCGACATTAGATTGATTTTTTTTTTTTTTAAGAAGTGAATGCAGTCAACCAAATTGTAAAAAATAAAAAGCTCTGGCCAAGTGCAAGGTTTAGTTGATGATTGATGAAGTGAAGGGTGGGTGACTTGAGGTGATTTGCTACAGGGCTCTTCGCAATTACCCCAGGTAGTTAGTGTATGGCACTGCTAGTCAGCACACCAAGAGTAGATAAAATCTCCAGATAGACTAGTTAACTTCTAGCTCTCTGAGAAAAGGAACAACCCGAAAAGCCATTCTTGCTCTTGACAAGCTGGCAAAACCGTCATTACTACTGGAAGAGCTATGCAAAAATGTAGGTTTAAGGTAGTATATTCCTCTTCAAACAGAAAAGGATTCTGTATTTCATTTAATCTGTGGTACAGTGCACTGATCTTCCTTCTCTCCCACATTGCTATGTTCTTATTTATTAGCAAGTAAATCCAGGCAAAAGAAGAGACAGAAAGGCACACTTTTGGTTCTTTCTATAAACAGCTATTGGCTAAATACTCTGGCAGGAGACATAAAGTGTATACAGGTCACTGGAGCCTTTATTTACTCTATTTCTCAGCCATAAAGTATAAAACGACCAAACCATCATCAGGTTCCCAACACTCTTCAGAAGTTTCGCATCTTTACAGGTTTACCATTCAATGAAACTGTCTTCGGATATCAGAATCATTCTGATATCTTCCACCTCTGACCGCGTGTGTATTAGTATCTGCTATGGTCAGCATACTTTTCAACATTTAATCACACACATCTCATGAGCACCAAAGAAATGTGAAGGTCCTTGACCGTAAGCATCAATTTTATACTCCTTTGGGAATCTTTGCAGCCTCTCGCACAGTCTTAGAATCTAAATACTTATTAGTATTTATTCACATGTTTCCTACATTGAATAACAAAGTAATGACTTTGGAAATAGTAGGAAGGAGGAAATCTAATATATCAAAGGCATAAATCTTGGTAGCCTATTTGAGTCTGCATTGATTTGCATCAGTTTACAACAGCATCTCATGGATTTCCAGGGAAAGTGCGTGTTTCAGAATATAAACATGTTCAAAGGAAAAAAAAGTACATGAGAAAGATACAAAAATCAATGATGTCATTTCCCTCCTTTCTCTCACCACGCCAGTGAGAGACAAGGACTAACTCAAAGCTCAGTGAGACTCCAAGCAATATAAACCCTCTGAGGACAAAACTTCGGACTTTAGGTTGTGAGAAAAACTGCTTTGCTTAGGTGCTTAGATTTAGTTAGAAGCCTGACCAGCTCTGAGTAGGGGTGGTCCTTTATCAAAGTGTCATGCCATTTTTCTTGATTTTATTTTATTTTTTATTTTATATAATGAGTTTCATTTTTTTCGTTATGGCTGGTTTACTGTGATCTGTCAATTTTCTACTGTACAGCAGGGTGACCCCGTTACACATACATGTATACTTTCTATTTTCTCCCATTATCATGCTCCATCATAAGTGACTAGATGCAGTTCTCAGTGCTACACAGCAGGATCTCATTGCTTATCCATTCCAAAGGCAATAGTCTGCATCTATAAACCCCAAGTTCCCTCTCCCTCCTCCTTGGCAACCACGAGTCTGTTCTCCAAGTCCATGATTTTCTTTTCTGTGGAAAGGTTCATTTGTGCCTTAGATTAGATACCAGATATGAGTGATATCATATGGTATTTGTCTTTCTCTTTCTGACTTACTTCACTCAGTATGAGAATCTCTAGTTCCATCCATGTTGCTGCAAATGGCATTATTTTGTTCTTTTTTACGGCTGAGTAGTATTCCATTGTGTATCTATACCACATCTTTCTAATCCAATCATCTGCTGATGGACATTTGGGTTGTTTCCATGTCTTGGCTATTGTGTAGTGCTGCAATGAACATGCGGTGCATGCGTCTTTTTTTTTTTTTTTTTTTTTGATCTTTGTGTGTGTGTGTCTTTTCTAGGGCCGCACCCACAGCATATGGAGGTTCCCAGGCTAAGGGTCCAATCAGAGCTGTAGCTGCCGGCCTATGCCAGAGCCACAGCTACATGGGATCTGAGGCGCGTCTGTAACCTACATCACAGCTCCCAGCAACGCCGGATCCTTAACCCACTGAGCAAGGCCAGGGATTGAACCTGCAACCTCATGGTTACTAGTCGGATTTGTTAACCACCGAGCCATGACAGGAACTCCCAACATGTGTCTTTTTCAAGGAAGGTTTGTCTGGATATATGCCCAAGAGTGGGATTGCTGGGTCACATGGTAGTTCTATATATAGTTTTCCAAGGTACCTCCATACTGTTCCCATAGTGGTTGTACCAGCTTACATTCCCGCCAACAGTGCAGGAGGGTTCCCTTTTCTCCACACTCCCTCCAGAATTTGTTATTTGTGGACTTATTAATGATGGCCATTCTGGCTGGTGTGAGGTGGTATCTCGTGGTAGTTTTGATTTGCATTCTGCATAGCTCTCAGCATAACTACTCGGCGTTGCTTCTGCATTGCTATTTTAATCTTTTATAAATAATTTTGGTCCTGTCGAGACTCGTGGATAATTGTGGTCCCCACAGAAGAGGGTAAATTCTCCCTGTCAATAGATAGGAAAGAAGTAAAAAGAAAATTGGAATTCAGAATGAAGGCCTTAGACCAATAGTTTTCAGAGTTGAGTCTGCATAGCCATCCTGTGGGGAGCTTATTTTACTTTACTTTATTTTATTTTATTTTATTTTATTTTATTTTATTTTATTTTATTTTATTTTATTTTATTTTATTTTATTTTATTTTATTTTATATTTTCGTCTTTCTGCCATTTCTTGGGCCACTCTCGCAGCATATGGAGGTTCCCAGGCTAGGGGTCTAATCAGAGCCGTAGCCACTGGCCTATGCCAGAGCCACAGCAACACAGGATCCGAGCCATGTCTGTGACCTACACCACAGCTCACGGCAACGCCAGATCCTTAACCCACTGAGCAAGGCCAGGAATCGAACCTGCAACCTCGTGGTTCCTAGTCAGATTTGTTAACCACTGTGCCATGACGAGAACTCCAGGAGCTTATTTTAAAGTGTAGATTTTCCAGCAAAATCCTCACAGCATAGCCTGGGAACCTGCATTTGTCACGTCCTAGTTGATGCTGGCGCAAGTGGTCCTAGGAGCTCTCTTGTAGAAACACTGCCCCAGGCTGATGGAGAAGAGGGAATGCCTGCTACTTGTGGGCGTCACCCTCCTGGGCCTGGAACTGCAGCTGTGTGGGCCCCTGGAAGAGCTCCTGGGTCTTAAAGGAATCAGCCTCTCCTACTGGGCAAAGAGCACTCTGGTGGAGTGGGAATGGACCATACGTGGTAAACCATAATAGCTGGCTTCCCGTCAGTTACCTCTTGTTTCTAACCCTTTAATAAAGACTTTTGGTGGGGGCGGGGGGCAAAAGGGAACTATTTGATGTCATTTTTAGTATCTGTCTTGGCCTCTACCTCCATCACAGTGCTGTTGTGAGAACTGACTGAGATGAGGCACTTTACGTTGTAAGACGTCAAACCATACCAGCTCTGTGGAAGGTGAGGTTTATTGATGAGGATGGTCAGAAGTGATTAGGGTGACACCATTCTCCACTGCCCTGCGAGGAAGCGAGGGGACCAATGTAGTGTCAGTCCTTCTCCCTTCAGTGTTAGGGGTGGCTTCAGTGGCTCTGCTCTCCCAGAGTCGGGCTGATACAGGTGACCGTCAATAGTGAGAGACCGCCCAAGGGGACTGAATTGGTTAACCCCAAATCACAGCTGTCAAGTCCAGCCCCTTCTCTTCACAAGGAGGTTCTGCCTCTGTGCCAGTCTAGAAACACACAAAGGAGGCAAACAGGCGCTCCTATTTTTTTATGAGGTTTTTTTTTTTTCCCCATTATAGTTGGTTTACAGGCTCCCCTATTTTTCAATAGGATTGGCTTGCAGTGAGAGAGTGTAGATCATTTTTATTTTATTTATTTACTTTTTTAGGGCCACACCTGTAGTATGTGGAAGTTCCCAGGTCAGGGATCAAACCTGCATTTCCATAGCAACCCAAGCTACTGCAGTCAGATTCTTTTTTTATTTTTAATTTTTTGTCTTTTTTTAGGGCTGCACCTGTGGCATACGGACATTCTCAGGCCTGGGGTCAAACTGAAACTATGCCACAGTCACAGCAACAGCAGATCCAAGCCGTGTCTGTGACCTATATACCACAGCTGATGGCAAGGCCAGATTCTTAACCCATTGAGTGAGGCCTGGGATGGAACCTGTGTCCTCACGGATACTAGTAGGGTTTGTGACCGATGAGCCACAATGGGAAGGAACTCCTGCACTCAGATTCTTAAGCCACTGCACCATGGCAGGAACTCCTAGACCATTTATTTTTGAGAGGTGTTCTATAAGATAAAACGTCATTGTTTCAGGACACAAGTGAAGAATATGAAAGGTTCCTTTCCTCATTCTCCTTCATAACTCAACTTGTGACAGTCTTACCTTACAGAACCACTTGGTGACACACGTTAATATTAATTATTCAGTTTTGTCCTGGACAATGTGAACTATATATGAATCTAATCTATGTAACAATAAGTCATGTAATAATTAGACTTTATGGGAGGATTAAAGAAAACTGCAGTTGCTTTAGTTAGGCACAAAAGCAGTGTTTGGTCATCAATACAAATAGAATTCACTTTAACAACAGATGCATCCCAGTAAAAGCTGCAAACATATGTTCAAAAATCAAACTATATTGTACAATTAACTTTTATCTTCAAAAGAAATGTTGAACCCATCATGGAAGAAGCATTTAAGTATCATTTGTTTATGTATGTACTGTTTCTTTAACACACCTAGCAGGAAAATTAAATAACACATCAATACTCACCATACAGAACCACAATGTAGGGAAAAATGACTAAAATTCAGTTCTTGACAATATTGTACACTTAGGTGCCTGTCAGTGGGACAGAAAATTCTACCTGGAGCAACTAGTTAGAAGCTCCTCACTTAGTAGACGTTTCCCAGCTATTTTCAGTACACATGGTGAAACTACAGGTGCATAACAGTGCATTTCTTCTGTCCTTGTAATCCAGTGACAAATTGCCTTTAAAATTTCCGAGCACCTGATTCAGGGGAATAGAGTAATTCTCCATCTTCTTTGGGAATGAGGGATCCCAACAACCTTTCAGATATGGACTTACCAAGCTGCTGAATGGGTTCTTCTGTCAACTGAGAAAATTAGAGGTAGGGTGACAGAGAGGAGGAGAGAAAGGTGGTGATCACACTTCTCTCACTGGGATGAGCCTGGTAAATCTGGCAGTGCTTTAAATGGTGTGGCTTTTAATGGGCTTTAAATAAAGTAAAAATGAGCTTTCAATGGTGTAGCTATGGCAAGAGAAAAAAAAGTATGGCAGAAGGGAAACACCTATACAACCCAAATGAGTCTGTTGCTGTTTTGGAGATGTAATATGTAGATGGACAGATAGCTAGATATATACATACATACATATATCCAGATGATGCTTTTTTGGCAGGGAACAGACATTCTCGCAGTATCTCAAGAAATTGTTTTCTGTAAGTAAACCTACTGAGTCATAGGAGAAACAGGAATCTAAATCTTGAGGCAGGTCTCATGGATAATGGACATTATTTTAGGAATGTGCATGTTCAGCCCCCCAGGTCACCTCATTGTCCCTTGAACAGTAGGAAGGATAGCAACCCATAGAGGTTTCTGCTTGTCCTTCCAGCCCCAGCTCAGCCATGTCACCCTCATCCCTGGGTGTGTTCCAGCTCTTGGTTTCTGATTACTCAGCTTCCACTTCATGGTTTTTGCCCATTCACATATTCTCCTGCTGGAACGTCTCCCTTCTGCCTCCTGTGTGCTGCCCTGGGTGTCCAGTCCCATTACCGAACACCTAACTCCCCCTTTAAAGGAGAATCTAATTGGTCCAGATAATCATTTCATCTTTGCCTTGATACAGCTTTTGGATCAGGGAGGATCACAGGACACCCACCTTGGTCCAACCAGCTGCGCCCAAGGACGTGGTCCATAATAAACTCTCAAATTATTATTTTGCTTTTAATGGGTTTTATGAGAACGAGGTCTCAAAATTACTTCCTTTTAAAAATGAAAGTAAATGTTAGTGATGCCAGATATTTATCTGATCGTTCTGCTCCAATAAAAAAAAAAATATTTGAAGCCCAAATCTAACAGCCTTGCTTTATACAAATCCTGGCTTCTGTCTTACTAAGTTGTTAAAGGATTTTGGTTTTTTATAAATCACTTTTAGAAGTAACATTGGATTTTTTTTTTTTAAGTACCTGGAGTCAAAAAGTGAGAACTATTTGGACATTGTACTCTTTCTCCAGGAGATTTTTAGTCCAATTCTGTTGATAAGCAGATATTTAACACTGAAAAAAAAAAAAAAAAAAAGGATCCCAAATAGCCTTTTCAAAGCTCAGCGATCCATTGTGAGACATTGGCTTAACATAACCCAAGCCACCAAGAGGGATATCCGGTCAGCTATTTTTAAAGCCTTCTCCCCCACACCATCTCACGTAACAGAGTTACAGCAGTTTGCTCAGAAAATTGGCACAGGTTCTGTGATTCATGAAATGAAAACCCAAATGAAATGTTTTTCACTTGCTAAAAGCAGGAACCCTTTTCACTTAAAATGTGCTGCAATACCAAGGAAATAGATTTTCTGCATTAGACACAAATATATGTACACAGGATATGGTTTTTTGTGTTGATAGAGACATATAATATCATGTATTGGGTTTCCCCAGGGAATAATTTTCTAATTAATTAACCTATTTGGCTAGTATTTCTCAAGCACTTGTCATATGCCAAGGGCTGTGTTACAGCTGGTGGCCTGAGAGTGAGGAAGGTACGTCTTGCCTCCACAGAGCTGTCAGTTCAGTAAGAGAATGGCAGTCAGAGGGATGGATATGATAGGGCTGCAGTGTGGTAGCCCAGGGTCCCTGCCCATAGAGGAAAGTCCAAGAAGGCTTCCCAGAGAAAGTGACACCCACCCTGAGACCTGAGAGCGGACGAAGCGCCAGCCAGGAAGGATGGGGGTGAAGAAGCTTCCAGCAGAAAGAACAGTCCATGCTGAACTAGGGCTTCCTGTTTAAGCAAGAGAGAGAAGATTAAAGTGTCTGAATGTAGAGAGATGGTGGGAGGGGAAGGAAGGCGCTGGAGAGGCGGGCACAGGGCGTGGGGGTGGGGGTGGGAGTGGGGTCCATCCTACAGGGCCACGTTAAGGAGTTTGAACTTGATCTTAAGAGGAAAGAGGCACACAGAATTCAGATGTGATCGGATTTATGCTTTGAAAAGAGCACCCTGGCTTCGGTGTGGAAGATGACCTGGAGGCAGGGGGAAATTGAGGCATGGCGGCTCATCCAGGCAAGAAAGGGAGGTGGCCTGGGAGAGGGTAAGGGTCCTGAGAGTAGAGAGAAGCAGGCGGCTCTATGAGTCTTTCAGGTCTAATCCACAGAACTTGATGATGATAGATGGATGGCTCAGTATCTACCCAAAGTCATCATTAAAGCACTGCCCTTGACTAAAGACTTGGGCTACGTTCCTTTCACAAATTAGTGTCAGGAGTTCCCCTCGTGGCGCAATGGTTAAGGAATCCGACTAGGAACCATGAGGTGGCCGGTTCGATCCTTGGCCTTGCTCAGGGGGTTAAGGATCCGGTGTTGCTGGGAGCTGTGGTGTAGGTTGCAGATGCGGCTCGAATTCCACGTTGCTGTGGCTCTGGCGCAGGCTGGCGGCTACAGCTCCAATTAGACCCCTAGCCTGGGAACCTCCATATGCCACGGGTGTGGCCCTAGAAAAGACAAAAACAAAAACAAAACAAAACAAATTAGCGTCAGTGAAGAGTTTGTCTGTTTTTCTATATCAGTATGCATTCCTTTATCAAGTAAGAATTAGTTTCAGTTTGCAGCCTTGTCATTGTAAATGACCTAAAACGCTATTCAAAGTGATGTTAATAATAAAAACATTTTTTTTCTTTCTTTTTTTTTTTTTTTTGGTTCCCATGACTTAAAAATCCAGGGTCAGGAGTTCCCGTCGTGGCGCAGTGGTTGATGAATCCGACTAGGAACCATGAGGTTGCGGGTTCGGTCCCTGCCCTTGCTCAGAGGGTTAAGGATCCGGCGTTGCCGTGAGCTGTGGTGTAGGTCGCAGACACGGCTCGGATCCTGCGTTGCTGTGGCTGTGGCGTAGGCCGGCAGCTACAGCTCCGATTAGACCCCTAGCCTGGGAACCTCCACATGCCGCAGGAGCGGCCCAAGAAATAGCAAAAAAAAGAAAAAAAAAATCCAGGGTCAGCAAGGTTTCAGGTGAGGCTGGACCCAGTTTCAATAATCATGAAAGACCTGGTTTCTTGGGTCCCTGCTCTTTGTATGATGACTGTGTCATCATAAAACGGCTTCCTGTCATGGTCTGAACAATATTATATATCTCGGTTGTGTTATGTCCACCATGAAAAGAAATCATTGGAGTTCCCATCGTGGCGCAGTGGTGACTGAATCCAACTAGGAACCATGAGGTTGCAGGTTCGATCCCTGGCCTTGCTCAGTGGGTTAAGGATCTGGCGTTGCTGTGAGCTGTGGTGTAGGTTGCAGACGTGGCTCGGATCCCGAGTTGCTGTGGCTCTGGTGTAGGCCAGTGGCTACAGCTCTGATTCGATCCCTAGCCTGGGAACCTCCATATGCCACGGGAGCGGCCCAAAAAATGGCAAAAAGACCAAAAAAAAAAAAATCTCCACCAGTTATCCTCCCCCAAATCAGAAAGCTCCATTGCCCAGAAATCTTTAGAGAAATGTTTTGAAGTCCTATATTCTAAAGCAATCACAGTGGCCAAGGAGGAAGATAGAAAGGAAAAGAGGAAGGAAGAAAGGCATCAAAGGGAGAGAAAAAAGGCAAATATCCATTACATTCTGCATATTTGTCTTTGCATCTTAACTGCCACCACTGTTGTAAATGAGTAGAAATATTCATCAAATAAGGGGATTTTGAAATAGATTCTCATCTTTTAGTGCAAAGCATATGCCGTTCCCTCTAGAGCTGTGCCTCTCCCTACTGATTCTACAAGCACACCTTGAATCTCATCTTTTGCAGATTCTGATACTCTTTTAAAACATGGACATAAAATGCTGCTTCTCAAAGCAGTCTGTTATTCCTGAATAACTAAAATCAAAATGCTGCTGCAGTAAGTCAAACACATAAAGAGATAGATGTATATTATATATTTTCTAGAAACATGCATAATTTTACTATTTCAGAACCAAGCATGTTATGGATGAGGGACTCTGTGTATTTTCTGCAATAAGGCTGAGATG
This sequence comes from Phacochoerus africanus, assembly GCF_016906955.1. NCBI lineage: Eukaryota > Metazoa > Chordata > Mammalia > Artiodactyla > Suidae > Phacochoerus > Phacochoerus africanus. Next base: position 194,167,760 of record NC_062546.1, read on the forward strand.
CATATGATTACTTAAGAATAAAATGTATTAATGATTTTCTATTATAAAAGGAATGTATGCTAATGAAAGAAAATGTGCAAAATTCTGAGGATTTAAAAAGAAAAAGTCAGGAGTTTCCACTGCAGCTGAATGGCTTAAGAACCCAACATAGTGTCTATGAGGTTGCGGGTTCCATCCCTGGCCTTGCTCAATGGGTTAAGGATCCCGCATTGCTGCGAGCTGTGACGTAGGGGTCTGATTGGACCCCTAGCCTGGGAACTTCCATATGCATCAGGTACAGCCATAAAAAGAAGAAAGTCAATCATAATTAATGACTTATGTCAATATCACAATGTTTTTAGTTTTTTTAGCATTTCTATTATTTATGGGATTTTTTAAAAAAATATAGACATAAAGATATTGTGTATACAATTCTATGGCCTTTTTTCTCTTACAAAAATAGACTCCACAAATAATACTTACATGATATTAAGAACATTTTTTTAACATGCATGCTTTCTTGGCTACTTCTCTCTTAGTGGAGATTTAGAAACTTTCAAATTTTTATTACTGAAATAATGCTACTATAATTATGCTTGCATATAAAACTCTGCTTAAGATTTTGAATTATATTCTCTATATATAAATTCCCAGAAATGGCATTTCAATATGGATGTGAAAGTTTAAGATTCTTGATATATATAAAAGAAAAAAAAAGATTCTTAATATAATTCATTTGTTGAATTTGGACTTAATGCAAAAAATGGTGGGGGGAGTGAGAAAGCAGGAAATATAATCAGCTTTAGAAAAGTGTTTTGAGAATCAGTCCACAAAATCACTCTGCCTCAGCAGTATAAAAATATCGAATGGCTCCATCTAAGAAGCATTTATGGAGCACCTGTGTTTGCCAGGCTCATATCAAGGACCATAGCGAAATGTGCCAAGGGCCAACACTAGAAGATTATAGTGACTTAGAAAAAGAGAGTTATCATATTTCAAAGTCAGCCTAATAACTCATCTTGGAGGCAGATGTGGCTAAAATTTTATGCTATTGCCTTCAACTTCAAGAAATTTCAGTATAATTCTAATAGAAATAGATTATGGACTTTTAATGGAAACCACCTTCTTATTTTAGTCAATGAAAAGGCTTGAAATAAATTTTTTTCATAATTAATTTCTGGGGCACTCATAATAGAATGAACTTAGGATATTACAGATGCTCTTAAGAAGCACAAATTGAAATTGATTTGACAATTTCTTCAAAGGCAGTGCCCTATCAAAACCGACTAAGGATGGTCATGAAGAGAAAAACAAAACGAAAACAACACAAAACAACAAAAACCCCAGTGATTGGAAAAAGGAAGAAATTTACATTTGCTTATAGTTACATAGCTGTGAACGTACCATCGCTAATTTCTGCATTCTCTAAAGCTCACCTTTAGAAGAAAGAATTAGTTTTTTTTCCAAATGGTTCATTTTTGTCACTCTAGTTATAGGCTAAAAAGCAATACATGCTTTTATCACAGAGTAGTAATGTTCAATTACATTATACCATTCAAATGTAAAATGTGTTTGAAAAGCAGGTGGTGAATTTATCCCCAACAAGTGTGGCTCCAGGTGCTGACATCCCACTTCATCTTGAATAGCTTGTCTAACCCTAGTCATAGGCTTGTGGAGAAGGCCAGGTTTGTCTCTCCCCTGTCATTTGATTTAATTTCTGCTTGTGTGCAAAGTGCTTTGAAATGTTATATGTGATTTAGCATACACCCTCGCATTGGACTTGCTCATTTCATTTTCTCCAGAAGCTAACCAGGGGGAATAAAGTCAGATGGGCGAGATTAATACCAACCCAACCCCCCGGCTTCAGTTTTCTCACCCACTCCTCTTACATCTCAGCTCACTGGGGGGGTCAAATGGTGTCATACATGTAAAAATGATCTTTGTTTCTGGGAGTGGTATTGGGATTTTGAAAGTCTTCCCAAGTGGCAATGACTGTCACTAGAGAAAGATGGCATGATGGCCTTCTCCTGTGCCCCCAAAATCCTCATTCTCTAAATATGTTCCTTTTTCTAGAACTTTGCTCTCTCTCTTTCTTTATGTGGTGTGTGCTGGGAAGGTGAGTGGGATAGAAGTGGCCTGGAAGGCAGAGAGATCTTTGATCAATCAATTTGACCAAAATAACTAAGAATTTAGAGGAGTTCCTGTCATGGCTCAGCGACATGAACTAGCATCCATGAGGACACAGGTTCGATCCTTGCCCTCACTCAGTGGGTTAAGGATCTGGCATTGCCAAGAGCTGTGGTGTAGGTCACAGACGTGGCTCAGGTCCTGGGTTGCTGTGGCTGTGGTGTAGGCTGGCAGCTACAGCTCTGATTCGACCCCTAACCTGGGAACCTCCATACGCCATGGGTGCATCCCTAAAAAGATAAAAAAAAAAATTAAAAAAAAAGAATTTAGAGCAATGTTTCAAACTTTCTATGGTGAACGAACAGTTTTGTTTGAGTTTTCACTTACCATTCGATCATGAAACAATACTTTTATAAAATATAATGAATATGAATTGTAAGAAAGAAAAGAAGATATAAAATATCTTTAGGTTCAACCAGCACAAACTTTCTCTGTCATGTTGCTCTAATCTTTTTCTCAATTTCTGTACTTATTTTGTCATCTTCAGGCAAGAAGCTGAAACTCATGCTTTGAATTGTTTTAGAGGAATGGAATAATGCAATTAATAATTAACCTATGTCAAACTCTACCTCTTGCATCCAAGGAGATAGCTTTTCTAGTGCTCATAGAACATTTATAAAAATCAAATGTAATTTGGAGTTCCCAACACGGTGCAGTCAGTTAAGACTATGACTGCATCTGCTTTGGTCCTTGCAGAGCCACGGTTCAATCCCCAGCCTGTCTCAGTGGGTTAAAGGATCTGGCATTGCCACAGCTGTGGCATAGGTCACAGGTGTGGCTTAGATTCAATTCCTGGCCCGGGAATTTCTATAAGCCATGGGTGCAACCATAACAACAACAAAAATCAAACATAATTTGACCGCAAAGGAAAACTGAAAGAATCCCACTAATTCCACAAATACAGTAAAAATCAAAATCTGCTTCCAATGCTATAAAATTACAAACAAATAAAATAAGAAACAACAACAAAAGCTTACCTATACATTTAAAATGTTCCTTCTCAATGACTCTTAACTTAAGAAGGAAGTCAAGATCACAGAGGCAGGATATATACATAGACATTAAGCATGAGAAGATGAGGAATGACATTATGTAAGTTGTGTTCAATAGCGTCCTCTGAGGAAAATGCATAGCTGTTGTGTCAGTCGGGGTCCCAACAAGAAACACGTGGCACATTCAGAATCAGATGCTTTGAGCAGAGATTATGGAGACACAGTTTATAAGGGTGGGATTCAGGGAAATCATCAGAGGTAGTACAGCAGCCACTGCTTCCAGCTCTGTCTGTTTCTTTCTCCAGGACCCTGAAATACAGTGGTACCAAGCTGACCACCATCTTAAGGGGTGCAGGAACCTTGGATAGAGGGAACCAGGAGTTCAAGGCAATCTGGCAAGGAGGGGATCAAAAGAATAAAAACCCCCGAGCTCATCTACCCTAGCCCTTTTCTCCATCCTTGGCCAGAAGACTGTCTGCTCATAAGCCCCTGTGAGCCCCCAGCTATGGACCTCATAATCAGCCCCCTGGGGCAGGCCTAGAGGAAGACTGGACGTTACCTGCTACCTCTGTGAACCACACTCTTAACAAAACAAAGACAAATATAGGAAGCAATCATTTCAAAGTTTCTAAAACTATAGAAAATTAAATCAGAAGAAAATTAAATTTAAAAAAGTGAGTGGAGGCATTCCCGTCATGGCTCAGTGGAAACGAATCTGACTAGCATCCATGAGGATGCAGGTTGGATCCCTGGCCTCACTCAGTAGGTTAAGGATCTGGCATGGCCGTGATCTGTGGTGTAGGTTGCACAGGAGGCTCCAATCTGACGTTGCTATAGCTGTGGTGTAGGTCAGCAGCTTAGCTCCGATTCGACCCCTACACTGGGAACCTCCATATGCCGAAAGTGTGGCCCTAAAAGGACCAAAAAAAAAAAAAAAGGCGAGTAGAAAAGAAAATTTTAAAACTGTAAATTCATAAATAAAATGGCCAGGTCTTTGCAAAATAGTTGGAAGTAGAAGATAATAGTCATTCTAATCAAGAAAATTAGTAAAGTCACTGATACATAAAATAATGATATGGAAGTAATGACACATAAATATGAAAGTAAAAACAGTCTGCACAATCCATACTAATAAATTAGAACACACAGATGAATTAGAATTATCTTCAGTTAGAATACATATTACCAAAAAAAAAGAATATATATTACCAAAATTGAGAGAGAAAATCTAAATGAGCTAATAATCTTGAAAGATACAAGAAAGTTCTCTAATAGTTACCCTTCTAGGAAACTTTATCCACAACATTGTCACAAGTGACTTTTCCACCATTTCAGGAAATCATTCAGCTTCAGGCTATTAAACAGTTCCATGCATAGAGAAAAGTAGTAGCTGTCTAAATTTTTTTCCCATTTTTATCTTACAAATCGTCATGAAGCAATTGCAAACCTGAGCCAAACAGCATAGGAAAAGAAAATCGTGATATCATGTAAGTGTCCATAATATCATGTACATGTCCAGAATAAAGCATTAGCAAAATAAAATAATAAAAATACAGTATATTTTCACCGAGACCAAGTAGTGGCATTCCAGAAAAGCAAAGGTGTTTAATGCTTCTCTTTATAAAACTGACCCCGTGTATAAGCCAAAAAAGAAAAATATAACCTTATTCATATTGATAGGAGATAGCACTTGAAAATTTTTCAGTCATTTCTCACAACACACACACACAACTTGGAAAAGAAGCAGCAGTTGGATAATTGTAAGAGCTAACAGCTACTGAGCCCACCTACTGTGGGCCAGCATGCCAGCATGGCGGTGAGCATTTCATAGGTATTAATTAGAACGTCCCAATACTCCCATGAGATAGGTTATAATTATCATCCCATTTGACTAATGAGGAAATGCCAGCATGAGGTACCCATTTGACTAATGAGGTAATATGCAGGGTCACAGGCTTGGTGAGTGGTGGAGCTGGGATGTTAGCTCAGCAGCCTGGCTCTTGAATTCTGGGGACAAGTGCTCTGATGTACTGCCTTCCCCAGGCCCTTTGTAAATTGTGGAAATCATATTTATGCCCAGGTGAAGAACAGGCCAAATGCCAAATCTCTTGGAAGCAGCCCCTGTTGACTCTTACCTGAGTCACTGGCCCCACTTGTTGGCTTGTTATTCTAAGATTTGTTGCCTTTTTCTCTTGGTCGGAATAGATTTAATTCCGTGATGAGCTATCTCTGTGGGTCATCTTCTGTAAGTGATAGCAGGGCAGTTATCCTCATTTTGTAACCACTCGGGGCACTGAAACCAGTCTGGAAGTGAGATGTTTGTTTCCTGCATCAAGGTTCAATCAAATGAAACTGGATTTGCAAATGACTGTCAGAGTCTGATTAGCAGTAGGACCTTAACCTCAAATTTTGATTTTTTAAATCATCACAATGTTTGTTTAAAAATTTAAATATGATGTATCAGGTATGAAGAACTTAAACTATTATGTCAACCAAGTATTAAACTTGGCTTCAAATGAACCAAGTGGAATTGAATACATTGTTACTAATATATTATCGAAATGATTGCTTCGAAGGAAGTATGTGAAATATAGACATCATTTTTGAGACAATTAAATGATTTCTTCATTTATTTATTTTGAAAAATGTCTTCCTTTAACAAACACTCAAGGCCTTGTGCTAAGGATATGAAGAAGAATATTCGAGAAAAAACATCCTTGACCACAACAAATTCCCATCGTAGTGATGGATAGAAAAGTTTTCGAACTACTTGTAAAACTGTTGTAATGACATAAGTATTAATAGGAAACAAGAGCCTCTGGCAGCCTGGTTGGAGGTCAGACTGCTGGTATAGAGACGGAGGGAGAGGGAGAAAGAGAGAAAGGTGAGAGGGAGAAATACTCCATGAAAGCTCCTCCCATTTTTTTTTCTTTCAATATTGAAGATAGCATATATTTTTTAGCAGGATATCAGCATGGCTTTACACTTTAGAGACAGTATGAAGGTATGAAGGATGTCTGGAAAGGAAGTGAATGACGTGGAAACAGCAGGAACTAGGATGATCTTACTGAGTCAGAGAAATCGAATCAAGGAGCCTGGGATGCACACCCACTCCATCCTACCCCACCATCGTCACACGCTGGCTGGCCCACAGGGCGGGGGGGGGGGGTGACTTTGGACAAATGACCCTCTCTCTCTAAAAGTTTAGGAATGTTCATGGAAGATTCAAAATGGTGCTCACAACACTTGAACATAAGATGACTACACCGAAGTGTGCTTTTAATATTTTCCATGTATCTAAAACTTTTTCTCTGGGGGTTTAACGCTGGAGAGTACCAGGTCTTTTTAGTCTTCACAAAGGACAGGGGCAGAAGGGAGAAAAATGAATTAAGAATAAAAAATTCAGAGAAACACATAAGCAGTAAGTGAAGAGTGGTAAGCAGGGCGATGGGGCATCTCACAACAAACATCTTGAGATGTTTATCACAAGAAAAATAATCCATGTTCCCCTGGGGGATTCACCCAGATAATTGCAAACTCTGTAGTTTTATAGGAGAATTAGTGGCCAATTTCTTTGTCCATCCTCCCCCCTCGCTCCCCACCCCTTCCAAGTGTTTCTATCACTTGGAAATTTTTGCCTCTGGAAGTTTTTGCCCTAGAAATTCTTGCCCCTGGCACACCATCATTCTAGAAAAGAGGTCTTTTAGAGATTGAAATATAACCAGGTAATCAATGCCCCGTTGTTCATTTTGGCTCGGCCTACGACCACAACGGGATCAAAACAGATCTAAGGGATTTTTCTCTAATCTGAAGCATTCCAAAGAGATTGATTTGAAACTTCCCTAAAGTCCCTGAAAGTACTCAGCTGGAGAAGTGACTCAGGGTCAGGCTTAATCCCCTGCCTCAGTGTTTCAGGACAACAGCCCATGGCATCAGAATCACCTGGGGGAACCTCTTAAATATACAAATTCCTAGACTTAAGCTGAATCAGAATGAGGACTGGTTGTAGGGGGCAGAAGTTCAGAGGGGCTGGTGCCTTTACCAGGCTCCCTGGGAAATTCTTGTGCACAGAAAAATGTTAGAAAACTAGTACGAAGGATGGGTCATGCCTTTGGCGATTTTTTAGGAGAATTGGAAGGTTGAGGCAAGTGCTTCTCTTTATATTGTATGTATTAATTCAGAAATTTTATTGCACACTTACTCACAGCCTTGAAGGTATCACGTTCTGTAGACATAAGCATAGTTTGACGTCATCATAGCGTGCTAGAAGTAGAAAGACCCATAGAGATGACCTTGACCGACCTAAGGAAGCTGAGCATTGAAAGACTGAAGCCTTTTACAGGTGCACCTGGCTAAATGCTGAAAGTGCACAACTGTGGCTGGGCCTGGTCACCTTTCCATCTTCAGACATTTCTTTCTGTGATCTGGATATTCATGGGAAGAAAAAGAGCAGAAATAAATGTTGCGTCTTTACTATATATAGTTCCAAGCAAAGGCTTTTTTTTTATTATTTATTTTTTTTAAAAAAGCCTAAGGTTACTTTCCATTAGAACACAGGATTCAGGTGTTCACAAAGTCCTTTCTGGATACTAGCAGCCCAAGGCTCCTAGCTTTTCTCCACTGTCTCAAATAGTACTTGTTCCACATAGGGTTTCAGCCACTGTTTGTTCTGTTATTAATTCTCAACCCTTTTCTGTTCTCTACCCTCGGCTCCTTTAGGGCTGGCCCACTATGAAATTTTTTTCGTGGTTCTAAACACAGCTATGGCACATAGTTGGTGCTTAAAGAATGCACATAGAGGAGTTCCTGCTGTTGTACAGTGAGATTGGCAGCATCTCTGCAGGGCTGTGACTTGGGTTCAATCCCTGGCCCAGCATAGTGAGTTAGGGATCCATTGTAGGATCACAACTGCAGCTTGGATATGATCCTTCGCCCAGGAATTCCAAATGCCATGGGGTGGTCCAAAAAGAAAAAAAAGAAAAGAGAGAATGCACATAGATTTAAAAGTTGCCCAATTTTAGAAAACAAGAAGGGTAATAGTGGATGTGTCTAGTATATACTAGAATTAGGATTCAAAATTGCTCAGGCTCACAAAACCATTCATAGCAGACCCTTTGGCAGTATAGGGGAAGAAAATCTTTTCCTCTACCCTCTTATGTTTGTACTTGAGGGTTGGGAATTAAACTGACAAAAGACAGATTTACAGAAGAAAAGCATACAACTTTTCATTGATATTAACATTTTTACATGCATGGGGGCTTCATAGACAAGAAGTGAAAAATCCAAAGAAGTGGTTATACTTGGGGGGCTTATATGCTATTTTAACAAAAGGCAATAAATTGTGGAGAAGAGACTAGACAGAATAAAAGGGGGTTGGGGCTTCTAGGAGTGGTACATATATGGGGGAAAGTAATGGTAGATAAGGATTTCTTGTTAAGGCTTGTTTTTGCAGACTCGGTGCTCTGTCTTTGGTGATAAGGGCTGTTCAGTTTTCCTGGAATGGGAAATCTTCACAAGGGGAATGCCTGCCATGCTTTAGGCAGATGGGGGAAGGCAGAGAGCACTTGTTGCTCTATCCCCATTTGCCTTCAACTCAAAGTAATCCTTACACCAAAGGAGGATTTTTTTTTTTTGAGGGACATATTCTGACCCCCTTCAGCAGCACAAATAGAACTAAAATATTGGGTCTAGAATCTAGAAACCTGCACCCCCATCCCCAAAGCAGGATCCTCTAAGAGAACATAGGAGACCTCTGTGCTTTGTCCTTATAAACTTGTCTCTAAAATCAGTTACATGACTTTAATTCATAATAAAGCTTATGGCTTCAGTATTCAACTACGAAGGTTAAATCTCTATTTCTTTTATTTGACTGTATTGTCCCTAAAATTTTATTATAAAAATTTTTAAACATTCAGAAAATTTGAGTTTCTCCCTTTAGTTTCTGAAATTTAGGTTAGAAATTGTATTTTTTACATTTAATGTTAAAATCATGGAATGTCTCAAGTGTTTTAAAAAATAGTTTTACTTGAACAATGCATTTATTTTAATTAGGTTCAGGTGTTACCCTGATGAATCTCTGTTTAGAGCCAATTAGCTCCAAGAAAGAAGCAAGAAAGTAAAAATTGAATAATATTGACTTAGCATCTGTGTAAAGAGCAAAGGAATGTTTTCTATATATTAAAAAAAAACCTCTTAATTACAACTTCATGAGTAATTTTAAGACAGGAAACCTTTCCACTGAGGAGGAAAAAATTTTCCTCTATTGATAATTTTTAACAGTAGTTTAATAGGAGTGACATAGTTAAGAGTGTTCAAAAAGCAAAATCCAAAATAAGAAAAATGAAAGAACTTCCAACATATTTTGGGCTGGAGAAGGAATTTTTTTCACATCCCAGACTTTCATTGTATTTGGGGCTATCCTTTGAGTCAGTGGTTTTAGTTGAAGTCTGAAGATACAAAAAGAAGAATGCAAGCAGAGTATTCCTTTCCAGTTGACCTTGATTTCAATAGCCTGTGAAAGCCAAGGTGTTGGGTTGTGTGCTTAAAGAAACAAATAGTTGATTCTAAATACTGAGAAATACCTGATGTCCCTACAGACAGCAATCAAAACCAACCGTGAAATAGAAAGGATTCTGAATGCAACTGAGATTGCAAACAACCTATGGGACTCAAGCATTCCAGTTGTATGGATTTCTCCTATTAAATTTAGTGACTCTTGTCTATTGGAAATGGATACCCAGATTCATTTTATCCTAAGCAGTCTCTAATCTCAAATGAAGTGTTGGTCTAGTTTGCCATTACTTGTTTTGACAGATTCTTCAGACACCAAAAGATGATGTATTATTAACCAAAGTACTAAAAGGAAGCTATAGTACCCCTTAAATACCAACCCTTAACCATTAACCTGAATGCTGATAAAACAAGGCTTCAAGTTTTGCCAATGCTCTAAGCCCTGTTTAATAGTTTGATTTCAAGGTTGGTCAACTGCACAAAAATCCATGTGCAGAATTCCTTTCAGAATTATTGTATTGCTCTGTACAGAGGTTCATTGGACTCGATGTTTTGAATGCAACATGTATTCAACACGATGTAACATTGTAGGGTGTCAGTATCAAAGCCTCAGGAGTTCTAGCTTTGCCTGTAGCGGGTAATTCACCTGTGTTTAAACAGCTGGGTAGTGTGTATTTGTCTGCATTTGTGACTGTTCCCATGTATATCATGTTTCATTGTCCTTCCTATTAAAAATTGCCATTTTTCCTGTACGTATTTCTTGAAACCCTAATTTCTATAACTAGGACCATCTTTCTTGGGCACCCAAATTGTGCTGTCTGTTTTGGACTGATGAGGCTGGTATTTTTTTTTTTAAGCCCTATGCCACAGGAGCCAAGTCCATTTTTATCTCCCAGTTCACTTTATTTTCAGCATCAATATTTCATGAATATGTTCCAGATATCAAGCCCATTTCCCCTAAAATTTAAGCTTCTTGAGCGTGTGATGTTCACAGTTGGATCTCCAGCACCTGGACCAGTGCCAGGCACATAGTAAGGGCTTAATAAATATTCATTGATTCACAGCTTAAACAGAACTGGGGATCCAGAAGTGAAAAAATGATACAATCCCTGATAGTATGGAGCTTACAGCCTTCATGAGAAGGGAGATTTGCTGTCATCTTGGTAGCACAGAGTAGGTCTAGACAGCCTAAATTCAAATCCAAGTTCCATTATTTACTAGCTGGGTAGCCTTGGGAAAATTACTTTGTCTCTCTGTGCTCAGTGTTTTTTTTTAATCTGTGTTATGTTGTAAAGATTAAATGAGTTAATAGAAAGAGCATCCTTAGAGTGATGCTCAAAACATAAATAGACTCATAGACATAGAAAACAAACTTATGGTTACCAAAGAGGGAAGGGTGGGGAGGGAGGTATAAATTAGAAGTTTGGGATTAACAAATACATACTACTATATATAAAATATATATATATATATATAATATATATATAAAATTGTCACCAAGGACCTACTATATAGCACTGGGAACTCTACTCAATGTTCTGTAATAACCAATAATGGGGAAAGAATCTGAAAAAGAATGGATATATGTATAACTGAAATACTTTGCTGAGCACCTGAAATGAATAAAACATTGTAGTCAGCTATACTCCAATGTAAAATAAAAATTAAGAACAAAAAGAAAATTATATGCAATTCAAATCAAAGTTTCAATGAATAAAGTTATACTGGAACACACACACATATACAAATTAACTAAACAGATAAACAGTAAGGACCTACTATATATTACAGGGACCCATATTCAGTATCTTGTAATAACCTATAATGGAAAAGAATCTGAAAAAGAATGGATCTATATATGTGTATATATACATACATACATATATATATACACACACTGAAAAAGAATATATATATGTATATATATGTGTGTATATTTTTTTATATATATATATATACTGAATCACTTGACTATGCACCTGAAATTAACACAACATTGTAAATCAACAATGCTTCAATTAAAAAAGAAAATGCAATGCCTGGCACATGACTGTTCAATAAATCTAAGCTATTACTTTTAGGTATAACTCGGTACTATCTTTATTTTGATCTTTTCTTCCTCTGCTTCTCTCTTTCTCTCTCTCTTTCCTTCTACTCACTTTTTCTCCTCCCTTTTACCCTTCCCCTTTCTCCTTTCCTATAATCCCAGCAGAAACTCTCACAACATCACTAAATCCACCATGTAGGAAGGGGCCCATGGAAATGCTGGCTCAAAAATACAGAATTTTTTAGTTTCTAGAGATGAGCTAGTAGAATTCCTTGTTGGTATTTTCCCTGTGGATGCCTCTTTCTTAGCTTAATCTTGTTATCCAACAATTGCCTAGCTGGACACAGGACCAAGAATCTAGGGGTTGTCATGTTTTATCCCCAGACTTGCCTCAACCATACTTTGTCTCTTAAGTTATTTCTATGTAGCTTCTCTATTTAATCAGGGAACTATGTAATGCAGGGACCTAAAAATGTTCCCTCACTGTGTGTCTGCATCCTTGGAAGGAAAACTTGCGATGTCAGCCATGTTCATGAATGTGTGCACACACAGCATAAATGTTAAAATTCAAGCCAGTTTTTAGTATTTCCATATTCTTGACTAAAGGCTACTATGATGCATGGATGTCCAGTGAATGAAGCTCTGCACAAGTGTAATAGCAGTGATGAAAACGAGGATTCATACCGCCTCTCTGTTTACCGTTAAAATGTGCAAATGGGAGTTCCCATTGTGGCACAGTGGAAATGAATCCGACTAGGAACCATAAGGTTGCACGTTCGATCTCTGGCCTTGCTTAGTGGGTTAAGGATCTGGCATTGCCGTGAGCTGTGGTGTAGGTCGCAGACGCAGCTCAGATCTGGTGTTGCTGTGGCTGTGGCGTAGGCCAGCAGCTGTAGCTCCGGGTGTGGGTGCGACCCTAAAAGGACAAAAATTAATAAATTAATAAAATAAAATGTGTAAATGAAAATTAGGGAAAAGCTCCGTTATATTCCAAATAAGAAACAAGTCTCCTGAAGCATAAATGTTTACTTTATAAAAATTGTATAGTACTTCCCTGTATTATCTTGAATTGTAGAGATCTGATACATTTTCTTTAACTTCAGAAAAAATTTTTTTTGTCTTTTTAGGGCCGCACCTGTGGCATATGGAAGTTCCCAGGCTAGGGGTCGAATCAGAGCTGTAGCTGCCCGCCTGCACTACAGCCACGGGAACACCAAATCTGAGCTGCATCTGTGACCTACACCACAGCACAAGGCCACGCCAGTTCCTTAACCCACTGAGCAACCCACTGAGCGATGGAACCTGCATCCTCATGGATGTTAGTCAGATTCAATTCCACTGAGCCACGATGGGAACTCCTAATTTCAAAGTTTTAAACAATCTTATCTCTACCTTCAAGCGAGAACCCAATAATAAAATTCTTTTGTTCTAGATCAGCAATCTACAATAGCACAAACATTATGCTATTCCTTACAGCATGAGAGAATTTGTTTTCAGTGCCTCGGGACATATAATGTTTTTATTACACCCCATAGTTACAGAATTGATGTTTCCTACTGAAGATTACTTTTACAGTTGTAAAAATTCCAGAAATGTGTATGTTTTCTTGAGAATATTAATATATAGCTAAAATTATTGTTGAATAAAATTTAAAACAACACATAAGCAAGTAAATTACTTCGAAAATATTTATTAATGATTGGAATATATTCCACTTCATAATAGTTGACAGACAGGGATACTCACCAATAGAAGTCTCATAATGATTGAAATGCATGCTAGTTTACAACTCAATACAACACATTTTTTTGAAATCTTACTAAGTTCAAAATGTTCTCTTTAGAGTTTCATGAGATTGAAATATCATTAAGACATAGTTTCCACTTATGAGGAATTTTCATTTGATTAGGCTGAATGTGACAAGGATCATGCAACTAAATCAAACAAAAAGATGCCAAATATCATAAGAGAAGTGTCTTGGCCAGTCAGCGGTATATCTGATGAGATCAGGACCCGCTTGGCTGAGGCTCTGGGGTAGTGGCTCCCCAGTGAAAATCATATGGGCAGCATTTGAAAATCCTGATGCCCAAGTTCAGCTTCCAAGGAATCTGATTCAGTAGGTCTGGGGTGTAGACTGAGACTTGGGGGCGGGGGGCGGTGTTAAGAGTTCCCCAGGTGATTCTAATGTGCCACCCATCAGAGTATTGTTTTGAATGGGTGAGTCCCCTAGATTGGCTGGGGACTAGGAAGAGGTAGGAAGAAAAGGATGAGAGAGCAGAAGGAGGAGAGCCAGGAGGGCAACAAATGTGAGTTGTTGTGAGAACAACAGAAGGAGTAGAAGGAGCTGACTGAATCCTTCTGCTCAGAGTGTGGCCCATGGACTCAGACCATGGGTTTCACCTGGGAAATTGTTAGAAATGCAGCGCCCTGACTTACTGAATCAGCATCTGAATTTCAGGTGATATATGTGCTCATATAGGTTCGAGAAGCACAGGCTAGGTCACAGGACAACAATAATTAAGACAATCACTGACCCTTATACACCGGTGTGCAGTTTCACGGGTTATCCTCGCAGCTAAGCCTCCCAGCCTCCCATAAGGAAGTATTCCTTATCATTTTTCATTTTCCATTTTCCAAATGATGAAACTGAAACTAAGGAAGGTTTGGTCATATGCTGAGCCAGAAAGTAGTGGAAGAGGAATTTGAACCCTAGACTCCTATCTCCAAAGCTTTTGCACCACATTCATATTCTGTGGCACCATTTCTGGGGTCTGAAGGTGGTCTACAGGACACCCTGGAGTAGGGGGGCTTTGAGATAACCCCAAGTGGAAGTCTAAGTCCTCGACAAGGAAGAGCAGGCTTGTGAAAGAGCAAAGACTGCCACCCCCACTGCCACCCCACCTCCACCCCCTTGCCAGAGCCCCACGAGGCAACCCCAGGGGACTTGCCCTCTGATCACCTAACCCTTTCCACTCTTGTCACCCCTCACCTTTCACTCCAGGTTTCCAAACTAAAAGAGATTCTTGGTGCCTTCAAGGGAAAGTTCTAGAAAAATGAAAGAGAATAACCCCATAAAATGGAATGCCAGATTTAAGCTAAAAATCAAATACATATTAAGAGGACATGCATTTTAGTATAACATGGAAATAAATATCTCAAACTAAAAATCAAATACACATTAAGAGGACATGCATTTTAGTATAACATGGAAATAAATATCTCTTGCAAGTCTTTGTCTCTTCACTTATTTATTTTCCTATGACTTCGCTCCTCTCTCCCACACACACCTGCTCTACAGAACTTACCTTGACACAGGATTTTGGAACAAGGAGCAAGATGCAAAAGAAACAAAAGAAAAAAAAAGAAGAAAAGAAAGAGGGGATATGCAGAAAGTAAAATAATTTGTCCTGTATCAACTATTTCTACAACATTAAAAATTGGGTTACCTAAAGTTTTCATGAAATCATTTTTTTTTCTTTAAAACAAAAATGGTGCATGAAGGAAGGAAAAGGGTGAGAGTTGAGGAAGTCCCAAAGGAAAGGAGAGGCGGACTTGAGCACTAAAAGAAAACTTCAAGAACCTAATTTTGACCTAAGCCAGCTATTTTTGAACAACACAAAACACAGCTTGAGAAAAAGCAGCTCTGCCAACTATGGTCATATGTCATCAACGTGGTGTTAGTCACCAGCACAATGCCAATTCCTGTTACATGCTGGGGTACTTGGAAGGTTATATGAGGATAATCCTGGGAGATTCCCCAAGAATGCCCAGTCCAGCCTGCATCCAACTGTGTCAGGATGCTCTGATTCTGACGTCAGTGGTCTAGGAAGTCTAACTTGCATCTAGCACTTCCCCCCGGTCTCCCTGGGTCCAATCGCATGAAAATATGCTCTGCATTTTTTTCATCTCTACACTGCTTATTATTCTTTCTCCTGATATATCTTCCCCGTAACTCCCTTCTTTTGAATCCTACAGTCCTTATAACCCAGCTCTAGCCCCACCTCTGCTATGGAGCCTCTGTAACCCCAATCCTACACGAATTCCACTTACTCTGAATTAAGACAATTAGATGAGATTCTTACCTACCCCAGCACTCTTTTGAAATGGATATGTCCTGACCAACCTTCAAATGCTTGATGGGTTAAAGCTGGATAACTGGGATGTTAGGCAAGTCACTTAATTTCTTTGGCCTCAGTTTTCTTGTCTATAAATAGGGAATAATACTATGACACTCTCAAGGTTGTTGTAAGGATCTAATGAGTTACTGTAAGTAAAGTGCTTAATTCATGGCCAGGGACCTAGTAAAAGCTGCATCAATGTTATTCATGAGTCTGACTATCTTTGGGGCATTGAAACAAGCTCAAGCTGATGTTAGCTGTTGTTGCAGAATTGGGACAAAGGCTCCAAATTGCCTTTGTAGGTCTACAACGAGCACTGCAGAGCGATCCCACTGTTATCAAGTGCAACGTACATATAGAAGAGATGAAGAAGGTGTGGTACATATACACAGTGGAATACTACTCAGCCATAAAAAACCCAAATGTACTAAGTGAAGTCAGAGAAACATAAAATCATATGGTATTACTTACATATGGAATCTAAAATCAGGCCCAGATGAACCTACAGAACAGAACCAGAACCACAGACATGGAGAGCAGACTTGTGGTTGCCAAAGGGGAGAAGGAAAGAATGGGATGGCGCAGGGAGTTTGGGGTTAGTTAAAGCAAACTATTACATTTAGGATGGATAAGAAAAGAGGTCCTGCTGTATAACACAGGGAACTATATCCAACCTCTTGTGATAGAACGTAATAGAAGATAATATGAGACAAAGAATGTGTATATATGTATAATTGGGCCTCTTGGCAAAAAATAACACATTGTAAATCAACTATAATTTTAAAAATCTTTTAAAAAGAATGTACATTTTGTATATGCACAGTGTAAAGAGCACATGATAAACTCCTAAGCAAGTGCATGTGCGAGTGTGCTCACACACACACACACACACACACACACACCCCTTATGATACAGACCATCACTGGTGCATTTAAAACTCCAATGTGGGAGTTCTCTTGTGCACAGCAAGTTCAGGATTTGGCATTGTCACTGCAGCAACTTGGATTGCGGCTGTGGCATGCATGGGTTCAATCCCTGGCCCGGGGAACTTTCACATTGAATGAGTGCTGCTCCCCCCACAAAAGATATCCTCAGTTCATAAAAAGACACTCTTAGATTTTCTTCTACAAGTTTAAAAATTGTATCTTGTCCATTTGAGTCCTTATTGCAGCTGGCATTGATCCTTTGTGAGGTATGGGTTGGAGAAACTTTGCATTGTTTTCTACAGGGATGACCAGTTGACTGAGCACCGTTGATGCAGTCTATCCTTTCCCCAGGAGTCTGCAGTGCTGCTGTGCTATATAGGGTTTCCATATATAGCAGCTCTATCTAGGTTTTCTGTTGTCCATTTCTACACCAATACCACAATGCTTCATTACAATAGCTTTATATAATAAGTCTTGAAATCTAGAATGGCATGTTCTCTCTCTGGTCCTTTTGTTCAGATCTGTCTTGGCTATCGTGAGCCCATTACACCCTCTTGTAGATTTTAGGATGGTGCTTTTCACTTCTTGCAGCTCTCGGTCATCCCTGGAGCACATAGCTTCTGTCTTATTGCTAAAAGCACATTCTCAGCTCTCACTCCTTCGGCCTCAGATGTCAGGCCCAGATGTGGCATGAATATCCACGATTTGTAGGGTCCTGGTGAAAGTTGTGAGAGTTTCAGAGCAAAGACATAGCATTGCCCTTATCACCTATTTGAAGAGTATAAACCTGTTTAAAGTAGAACGCAAGATCCTTGCCCTAGAGATGGTTCTTGACTCAATCAGAGTAGCCTTGGCCATTCATAAACAAACCTGTTTTGGACAAACCTTTTCATTTGATACTTAGAAACTTGTAAACACCACAATTACTTCCTTTCATCCTAACTCAGCTTGGCTTCCTCCAAAGCAAATCAAGGTCACCGTGATATTCTCCGGGTGCTGTGCAAATCAGATTTGTTAGAATTTTTAAAATAGCTACAGTGTAGCCTGGAACACAGACTAGAATTAAATCAAAAGAAACCATATTTTATAGGTGTATGAAAACCTAGGAAAGAGCCTTAACCAGCCCAAATCACACAGGCTGAAAAACAGCTAAAGTCTTTTTGATCTCTGCTTAGTTCCAATTCTTTTTACTCTATTCCAGGGACCAGCAAACTTTTCTTTGGAGAGTCAGAAAGTAAATATTTTAAGCAACTGAAAAGACTGATAGTGTTTTTACATATTTAGATTCTTAGCTCAAGGACCATACAAAAACAAGTGGTAGACTAGATTTGCCCTGTAGGCTGTATTTCTAGCCCTGCTCCAAACCACACCTATGAAGTGTAAATTCTTGTTTCAGTCTTTTTGGTGATAAGAGGCATACGAAAATAAAGTTAGAGCACCAGTGAAATTAAGAGTCCGATTGCATTTTATAAGCAACCATAGATGCAATTATGTTCCTGGAAAGAAACTAATTCTTTACTGTATTATTATTTTCCTTTTTTTTTATTTTTTATTTTTTTTGACCATACCCATGGCATGCAGAAGTTCCTGAGCCAGGGATAGAACCTGGGCCACAGCAGTGACAATGCCACATCCTTAACCCACTGTGCTATCAGGGGAACTTCACATATCATATTATGAGAATCACTTCTGAGGATGACTTAAGTAAACTGGAGTCTGGTTCATTTTACCTTTCACTTATGGAGAAATCTGTATGCCTTGGGGACTCTTAGATACCAAACCACAAAATTAGGAATCACAGTTTATGTGAAAATTTGCGATAAGCTAGTAAAACACAATGTCTTAGCCTTATAATCCCTTAAATATGCACACTGGGAAAGTATATCAGACATGGTATTACTATTTCCAGCATTTTACTAGAGAAGACTCCCTTGATGGGGATTTTGTCCCTGTATCTTCTCTGATTTAGACGTCTATTTTTCGTCCCCTACATTTTAAAGGAAGTTGCATTTTCAGGACGGGTTGGCCCCCAAACCTTTCGTCCCTGTTTCTTACGCTAAATCCGGATGACTACAGCATGTGTCCAGAGTGATGTGCTTTTGCAGTTTTTATTCCTTAAGCCGGCGCCTCTAAAAACCCATCCCAAGCAGAACACCGTCCCCTGGTATACAACTGGCTTGCCATTCTTCAAATGCCTCTTCATTACGAATTATAGGCACTGGCTGTGTGAAGTGAAAAACATTTCCAAGGTTTGCGCGTGGAGAATTTGAGACTCGCAGCCAAGTCCTTTGGAATATGGTCATGGGCACTGTCCCCTGCCCTGTTGATTCTTTGGTACCCATATTCTGAAGAACCTTCTTGTAAACTCACACAGGTCTGTCGTCTGGGTGTCTGCTTGAAGAACCTTCTTATCACTTCATTACCCAAGGGCCCTATTTACCAACTCCACAAAGGTGAAAAGTGTGCCCGAAAATATTTTTCAGACTGACTCATTCTTGCTTATGCGAAACTTGTATTGGAGTTTTTGTTTTTTGCTGTTGTTTCATGGGCTTAGAATGTAGGATTGAAATGAGAAAATTAAACAGAAAGTAAACCTAAACCTTAGACATTTCTCAGCAATGGATTTTTATTTTTCGTGTTTGTGGCTACGTCAACAGCCTACCATTCCCTCATCATTATTGTTTCCTTTTTTAAAAAAAGAAAATTATTATTGTTGTTGTTGAAAAGTATTGTTCTTGTTTCTTTTCCTGATTATGAAGTAGGGTACATGCAAATGTTTTAAAACAATTGGAGAAGGTAAAAAGTCAACTCTGCAAGGCACCATAATTCTACCCCAGAGATGACCACTTTTAACCATTTCATGTATATATTTGCAAAATATCTGCACCTATAATATATGTTTCATACAAAAATGAGAAGTACAATCATGCTGTTTAGCCATCGATTTTCTTCACTTACGGTCATATCTTCTCTCCAAGCTGGTACATGTAGGTCCGTCTCATCTTGTGTCACCGTAACACACCACAGTACTGATGGGCTGTATTGTATGTAACCAGACCCTTTGGAAATCTTTGTTTTATGGGCAAATTTATACTCCCTCAGCTTTTCCCAGTTTCATAGGTGCAGGTATGCATTTCCCCACCTTGGCTTTCAATGATAGGTGTTTGTACTATTCTTTTGATTGTAAAAATTTAATCATAGAACACCTAAGAGTGTTTGCCTGCTACAGCATGGATGAACCTGCAGGATGTTATGCTAAGTGAAATAAGCCAGTGACAAAAAGACTAGTCATTTGAGAAGTTCCCTGGTGGCTCAGAGGGTTCAGGATCCCGCATTGTCACTGTTGTAGAGTGGGTTCAGTCTCTGGCTTGGCAACTTCCCCATGTCATGGGCATGGCCAGAGAAGAAGAAAGGCTAGTCATTTGTGAGTCCACTTATGTGGAGAGTGGTCATGTTCAAAGTATGGTAGCTGTCAGGGCAGGGCCTGGGAGGAGGGGGGAATGGGGAGCTATTGTCTGATGGGTAGAGTTCCAATTTTGCAAGATGAGAAAGATTCCAAAGACTGATTGCACCATGTGAATGCACCTAACACTACTGAACTGACACTTAAAAATGATTAAAATTTTAAATTGTGCTATATATATTTTACAACAAAATTTTTAAATAAGAGGATCTTTAAAGTATGACTGTGTATATTTTATTTAATAAAAACGTAACATTTACTTATTGGTTATATAAATACCACCCTTACTGAGCAATTTCAGTCATCTGGATGATAATAAAAACCCGGACAAGGCTACTAAGCTCCTGAACTTTGTTTATAGTTGAGGCCTTCAGACTTAACCCGGAGTCTCTTTATTCTGAATTTATAAGTAATTCTTCCAAGCTCTAGTTACCTGATTTATTAATCAGTAGCACATATGAAACAATTAGAAATACAGCAAGAAGTACAGACAGCTACAGGCAACAAATCAACAGCAGAAAGAAGGAAAGACAGAATGCCAATCCCTCACAAAAATCCTTCCTCAAACAAACAAAAGCATATTTAACGACTGAAACCAATTGAAACCATTTGATTTCCTGCAATCAAATAATATAGATGCAAACTCTCTATACATGCAATGCCATCACTCAACAAATAGCTCTTAATTATCAGCCAAGAATCCATCAGGACATAGAAGGTGTCAACAGTGACAGCAATAGTGTTCGGAAAAGGAGGATTATGTCACTTAAAATCCATTTACAGGGAGTTCCTACTCTGGCATAGCAGAAACAAATCCAACTAGGAACCACAAGGTTGCAGGTTCGATACCTGGCCTCGCTTAGTGCCTTAAGGATCTGGCATTGCTGTGAGCTGTAGTGCAGGGTGCAGATAAGGCTGGGATCCCACGTTGCTGTGACTGTGGCATAGGCTGGCAGCTGTAGCCCTGATTCAACTCCTAGTCTGGGAACTTCCATATGAAGCAGGTGTGGCCTTAAAAAGAAAAAAAAAAAATTCATTGGGGGCACTTTGAAGCATAAACTCCAGTCATCTGGAAATTACACTTGGAATTTTTTCATGTTTCCCCACAATCCTGAGTCCAAATGAAACTCCTCCATCGTCCTGTGTGGTTTAGTCTCTTTATCTACTTCAACTTCAGCTGCTTTGCTCCTTTCATAGCCAAGAAATTTGTAAGCATGTTCTTCACTGAAGCAGGGGGTATGGAAGGCTTAGTTTCTGGTTTCAAACATTTGCAACAGGGTTTCTTGATTTTAACCACATTGTTTTCTTGGCTAAAACCTTATTTTACTTGGATATTTGTGCCAGGAGCCACAGTTTATAAATTTGGGCTGTAGTAAAAGCTGATACCAGACAGAAGAAAGTAATGCTGGATGCACACACTACATCCCTACCTGGCGGTGAATTTGAGGGTTTTCCTCCCTTTTTCCGGGGAAGCTGAAAATTGTGAAAAATGATCAATCTGCCCTGTAGCAGTTTATTTACTATCTGAAGATTCAGGAGGAGGCGTTCCCACTCTGGCACCGTGGTTAAGAATCCAACTGCTGCAGCAGCTTGGGTTACTGCAGAGGCAAGGGTTCGATCCCCAGCCCAGCAGTGCTGCAGCTGTGGCCTCAGATTTAACCCCTGGCCTGGGAACTTCTTTATGCCACCAGTGTGGCCCTAAATTTAAAAAAAAAAAAACAACTCAGAAATGAAATGTGTGGCTTCAACAATTAAATTCAACAGCAAAGATAATTTTTCAAGAAAAATGTGCTCATACAGAAACCTAGATCACCATAGTTTCTGATGACCTCGGTATTTTTCTTTGGAGATGAAGTATTAAATTTGTTTTGTTTTGTTTTTGCTTTTTAGAGTCACACCCATGACATATGCAGGTTCCCAGGCTAGGGGTCTAATCGGAGCTACAGTTGCCAGCCTACGCCACAGCCACAGCAATGCCAGATCTGAGCCGCATCTGCGACCTACACCGTGAGCCTTAACCCCCTGAGCGAGGCCAGGGATCAAACCCGCAACCTCATGGTTCCTAGTCAGGTTTGCTTCCGCTGCGCCATGACGGGAACTCTGAAGTATTAAAATGTGGAGGCCTTCTAGTGTTCCCCTTGTGGCTCAGCAGCTTAAGAACCCTACATGGTGTCCATGAGGATGCGGGTTCAATCCCCAGCCTCGCTCAGTAGGTTAAGGATCTGGTGTTGCCACAAGCTGAGGCGTAGGTCACAGATGTGACCTGGTGTGGCTGAGGCGTAGGCCAGCAGCTTCAGCTCTGATTCAAGCCCTAGCCCGGGAACTTCTATATGCCACATGTGCAGCTGTAAAAAGAAAAAATATATATATTTGGAGGCCTTCAAGTGAAACGTTCTTTTGAACATTACTGGCTTTGCTTGTTCCCTTGTGCAGCATGTTTCTGCAACAAGACTGTGCTTGCTGGAGGGCAGAAAATGCTGTGGCATTCACGTTCATCCATGAAAATACACATTCAAACTCCAGAGTTAATGACTTTTGAAAAACCTGAATGTGACTAAAGAGCAACATTGTATAAAGACCACAGCACAGCCCAGGACAGTGCTATCTCATAAACCCTGACTGCCAAACTCCTATTAAAGGACAGCCACAGCATTATACAAATCCGTGTGTGTGCATATATATATATGTACATATATATAAATGTATAAAAGTATTTTGAATACATTTGCCAAAAATCTAAACCCCTTTCAGGGTTTTCTAAATGCAGTCGCACATGTGAAAAGATGTCACGTACAAACACTGTGTGTTTTTATTAGGATATGATATTGGTTGTATCTCCGTCTTAAGAAAACGAATTTAAATGCACTTTTGTTGTTCTTTCTGTAGTCTTCCTTCCAAAACTAACAGTGAAGCAGGCAATCTAGAGGCCTGCTCTGAACAATCAAACTCTATTTCAAAACAACAAAAAGAAGAGCAAAGGAAAGCAAATGTCAGGACGTGGGTACCTAGAATCATCTCAGAGAGCTTCAAAAGATCTCTGATGCTTAACATTTAGACATATAGTGACCCAAATTTCAATCGCTTTGCCTTCTAAATTATGTTATTTTTGCCTCCTTGTATTTTTGGTTCTAAAATACAGAATTCGGAGTTCCTGTTGTGACTCAGTGGGCTAGGAACCCAACATAGTGTCTCTGAGGATGTAGGTTCAATCTCTGGCCTCACTCAGGGAGTTAAGAATCCGGCATTGCCTCGGGCTGCAGCATGGGTCCCAGATGCGGCTCAGATCCGGTGTTGCTGTGGCCGTAGCATAGGCCTGAAGCTGCCGGTCTAATTGGACCCCTAGCCTGGGAACTTCCATATGTTGCAGGTGCAGCGGTAATGAATAAATAAGTAAGTAGGTAAAAATACAGAATTAGGAATTCCATGGTGGCTCAGCAGATTAAGGATCTGGCTTTGTCACTGCTGTGGCTCAGGTCACTGCTGTGGGTTCAGGTTCGACCTGTGGCCTGAGAACTTCCGTATGCCATGGGCGTGGCCAAAACAACCCAGAATTGATACAAATTCTGTTTACCATATCCTTTCGTATTCTTCCAAAACAGATGTCACCATTGTGCAGAACTGAACGTCTTCTGATCTAAAGTAAAACAGCAGAGACCGAAATCCCTGTCCTCTGACCCAGTATTCCTCTCCTTTTTTCTCGGTGCCTTTTCCGCGTACGCTGCTTTCCAGCGCATGCGCATTTACTCTTCTCTTGGTGCCCCTCCTTTTTATAATGCTACCCTCCCTCTGCAAGCTAGTGGCTTTTATTTTTTTATTTTTTTATTATTTTTTGGTCCGAGTTCTAATCCTAAGGACTCTGGTTAATTCTCCCATGGCTTTCTCATTTGTCTGCTCCTAAGATTTTAGTTTCCTGGCATTCATCATCAGGATGAGAAAAAAAATTCAGTCAATCATCAAAATGTCTAAAATAGCCAAATGTTTGTTTTCCCAGAAACATAGCTTACACTTTCTTATTTATTTTTGTAGGCTGTCTCCCTCCAGCTGTCATCGTTACGTTCACATGCTTATCTCTCCCCGGTCTGTTGTCAGGGCTGTGAAACATTGCATTATTCTTGATATTTGCCTGGTTTCATTTTCAACCTCTTTGGTTGCTAGAATTACAGTTACGTATTTTATATAGTTATATAAATTACACCTACCTCCAACTTTATGTACGAGCTTTATGTGTTTAACAGCCTGTAATCCATCTTTCATATCGTAAACATTTATTGAGCACCTACTCTTTGTGATTGTAGCCCCAAGGCTGTCTAGGGGTGTCGTCACTTTGAGGTTTTAAACCGCTTGAAATTCTGTGCACACCATCTCAAATCCATGGGAAATCCAACCTTTGCCCAAATTCAGTTTGCTCTGCAAATTCCCTGGAGTCTGCATTTTCTCAGGAGCTTCTTATTCTGATTTCCTATGCTTGCTGAAGGCTGGGTCTCCCCAGCCTCTTGGTTTCTACCATGCTTCCTTCATTCATGCTTCAGAGCAGGACAGAGAGATGCTTGTTCAATTTCCCCAGAGCAGTTTTATAAAACAAACGTAATTGATGATTCAGAGACAATACCAGGGATGCCAATTGTATATGTAATGTGCTATTTCTTTTTAAAAAAAATTTTTATTAGAGTACAGTTGAGGAGTTCCCATCGTGGCTCAGCAGAAATGAATCTGATTAGCATCCATGAGGATGCAGGTTTGATCCCTGGCCTCACCATGGGCTGTGGTGTAGGTTGCAGATGCGCTCAGATCCCTCGTTGCTGTGACTGTGGCGTAGGCTGGCAGCTACAGCTCCCATTTGACCGCTAGCCTGGAAATCTCCATATGCTGTGGGAGCAGCCCTAAAAAAAAGACAAAAAGAAAAGTACTATTGATTTACAATGCTCTGGTCAATTTCTGCTGTACAGCAAAGTGACCCAGTCTTACATATATATACATTCCTTTTCTCATATCATCTTCCATCATGTTCTGTCACAAATGATTGGATATAGTTCCCTGTGCTGTGTAGCAGGACTTCATTGCTAATCCATTCTAAATGTAATAGTTTGCATCTCCTAACTCCAAATCCCCAGTCCATCCCACTCCCTCCCCGCTTCTTGGCAACCACAACTCTGTTCTCCATGTCTGTGAATTTGTTTCTATTCTGTAGATAAACTCATTCGTGCCCTATTTTAGATTCCACATGTAAGTGATATCATATGGTATTTGTCTTTCTCTTTCTGACCTGTGTCACTTAGTGTGGGAATCTCTATTTGCATCATAATTTGCTATTTCTTACCCCAGGTGACGGGCAAAGGGATGTTTCTTACGTCCCTCTTTCTGCCTTTCCATACATCTGGACCCCAACTCCCAACATTCCAGTATATCTAGAGGGCTTTGTTTTCTAATCAAACAGGCCCTTATGTCATGTGATACAGCTAAGGAAACAGTTTCTCCCCTGGGAGGACTGTTCCTGCCCCCAGACCTGTGCCATGAACTGTCTCCACTGCCAGGAACACGGAGATAAGGAAAGCATGGCTTCCCATAAGGAGATGTGTCAGGTGGTGGAGAAAGGTATGTGAACAAATACTTACAGTGCAATTAGAGGTGTATTATAAGAGCTGTTGTGTTGAAAACCGAGGAGCGAGACACTAATTATCTAGAGGATTTAGGGGAGTCATCTTCCAGAAAGAGGTAACCTTTGAACTGTTCCAGAATGAGCAAAGCTTAGCCAAGCAGAGTAAGGGGTGGTGAGAAGTGGGCATTCAGGCCAGAGAAGGACCATGTGGAAAAGCACAGGAATGTGAAAAAGATCGAGAGTGAACAGTGGCCTCTGAGGCCAGGGAAATAGAGGGACAGAATACAAAGAGCCTCATGCATGCTGCTAATGCTGATGAACAAATAATTTTAATCAGCAAAGTGACATAAGGCAATCTGGGGAATTTATTTAGGGCTGGTAATTAATCCCAACTATCCTCTATTTTTTTAAAGAAATAAATGCTGGTTTTTGCATTTCATAAATAGCACAGAGGTCAGTATAAGAATTTCCCAGTTGAGTCTTTGTTCCAGTTTCATGCTTGGTATGCTGAAGGGATTCTCAGATTGTGATCTTGGGGGAACACCTGCAATCCAATCTTCTAGGAGGCTCATTTCAAAGGCAGATGCTAGGCCCTCCAACCTAGGAAGGGATTCTAGAACAAACATGACAGCTAAGGGCTCCAGGTAATTTATAGGTAGTAAAAGTCGAAGGCTGCTCTCCTACCATGAAATGAAATTATTCTGAATCACAATTAGATTTCATGAGTTCCCATTGTGGCTCAGCAGTAATGAACCTGTCTAGTGTCCATGAAGATGTGGGTTCAATCCCTGGCCTTGATCAGTGGGTTAAGGATCTGATGTTGCCATGAGCTGTGGCTTAGGTCACAGATGTAGCTCAGATCTGGCATTGCTGTGCCTGGGGCGTAGGCCGGCAGCTGTCCTCCGATTCTACCCCTAGCCTGGGGAACTTCCATATGCCATGGATGCGGCCCTAATAAAAGTAAAAAACAGAAAACAATTAGGTTTGTGTCTATGGCTTATGTATTCTTTTACATGTAACAACTTATTTTGATGAGTAAGTATTGTCTATTTTGATATCTAATTTATCAGTTACTTTATTTTATAATTGTTTCAATGTTCATCTAATGAAAAAATTAACACCAAAAAAAAAAAATCAATTAGATTTGAACTGATGATATCAAAGAAGGATGCTGAGCACAAAAAATGCCACAAAAATATCCCAGACATTTCCATCATACATTTTCAAAAGCAAATTCAGGGTATCAGATTCCCTATTGATCCTCTATAGAGAGTTAGATTTATGAGGTATTGGCTTATGAATATTCGCTAAGCAGAACCTTCAATGTCCAATGGATCACACCTACTAGCCTCCACTTTTAGGAAGAAGATATTTTCATAGCGGACCACCCTAGCCAGGAATTGTGCCTGAACCCAGTTCAGCTCAGGGCGTTCCCTAAGCTGAACGCCCCTTGGAAAAACCTTGCAGTTTGAGGGGCCGGGGGGCGGGGGAGCTTACAGGCAAGCACCATCTCTATGCATTATTTTCAGTCTCTCCAAAATGCAGTCAACCCCTCTTTCCAAAGGGAAATTACGAGTTCCAGGCCCCAGAGAAAAGCTGGAACCTCAGAATCAGTATGAGATGGATGAACCCTAAGGCCTCTCACAGTTTTAATATTCTGTGATTTATAACAACCAAGAGCACAGGTCCCCACCCCTGTTAAGTGGGCACTTAGGCCACCACCCGATTTAACTTTGTCTGCTTAGTTTCTTTCTTTCTTTTTCTTTTTACAGCCTCATTCACAGCATATGGAAGTTCCCAGGCTAGGGGTCAAATAGGAGCTGCAGCTGAGGCCTACACCACAGCCACAGCAAAGCCAGATCTGAGCCATATCTGCAACCAACACCACAGCTTGCAGCAAGGCCAGATCCTGAATCCACTGAGCCAGGCCAGGGATTGAACCCTCATCCTCCCAGAGGCAATATCAGGTTAACAGCCTGAAGCACAATGGGAGCTCCTGCTTAAGGTTTCTGCATCACATGTCTGACTCATTTTGCTCTAAAATTTTCCTATGTTTATTCTGACTGCATTTTTTTTTTAACCAGGAAGTCAGAACAAAATTGGTAGTTTTCCAAATTGGAGGAAAACATCACTTAAGATGAACTTCAAATGCTTCTTCATTTGAGAAGACAATAAATTAGAGAACTTTTAAAAGTAAAAGAACCAGGAAATTTTCTATTTTTTTAAGATGAACTTTCTTTTTTATTGTTCTGGGTGAACTTTGGTATTGTTCATTTTTATCAAAGTAAAATACACAGATAGTAAAAAAGAAAATCATGAAAATAATAAAATGCTTGTAATATTAAAGACAAAACAAAAACAACACCCCTCTTCTGGTTACCCCCTCCCAAGTTCCCCTCCGCAGAGGCAACTGGTTTCAACACTTGTAGCTTTTTCTTCCATTTATTTGCCTCCATATTTCTGAAAAACAGGCTTTTAGAGTTATTTCCTGATGTGCCAATTTGGGCATTATCTATGGACTTGCAGGTTCGTAGGTGAGGATATTTCCATGACCCACATCTTTCTTCATCTTCAAATCTCAACATGCTTATATCATAACTCTTGGTTAAATCAGTACTGTGTGATTTGGTAAATTTTGTTCACTGATGAAACACTGGTTTTCATGTGTGTAGGCTTTCTTGGACAAATTTTCCTTTTTCCTGAGGTTTTAAAATTTCCTTCTGCCTCACCCGGCTGACAGTTTCTTTGTTTCCTGGGTGTCCCACGGGGGCCCCCAACCTCTGGTGCCAGTCTGGGTCAGCTGTACCATCATCATCTGAGACACTTACTCCAAGATGGAACTCATATCTTCCTTTCCTGATTTTTTTTTCTTTCTTTTTTCTTTTTTTTTTTTTTTTGGTGGCACACAGCTTCCTGTAATTTACTATGAAGGTGTGTCTGGAAGGTAATATTTTTGGTTCGTTACACATCTGAAAATGTCTGTGTCTCCTTAAATTTTTGTATCGCTTGGTGAGCCTAAAGTATGGGTTGAAAATCAGTTCCCCCCAGAAAGCTGAAGGCCTCATGCCACATCTCCACGTGGCCCTGCTGTTGATGCATCCAATGTCATTTGACTCCAAGACCTTTGTTTGTTTGTTTTTTCTGTTGAGGGCCACACGTGTGGCATATGGAAGTTCCCAGGCTAAAGGTCAGAGCTGCAGCTGCCGGCCTATGTCACAGACCCAGAAACACCAGATCTGAGCCATATCTGCGATCCATGCCGTAGTTCACAGCAATGCCAGATCCTTAATCCACTGAGCAAGGCCAGGAATCGAACCTTCATCCTCAGAGATATCATTAGGTCCTCAACCCACTGAACTACAACAGAAACTCCAAGACCTTTGTATGTGACTCTTCCTTGTTGTTGCCTTTGTATTTCTAGGGTCTTTATTTCCACGGTTCTGGAATGTTAGGACTATGTGACCCATTGTGTGTTTGTGAGAGGAAGACATTTAGTAGGCTCTATCCATCTGAAAATTTATTTTTTTCATTTCAGAAAACCGTTTCTTGTATTATTATACATATATTTTTGATAATTTCCTCTTCTCTATCTTCTCTCTTGACTTCCTGAAACACCTATTGGATGGACACTGGACCTCCTGGATTGGCCTTCACGCCTTAGCTTTTTTCCTTATTATTCACCTCTCTTCCTTTTGTCCTCTTTTTCTGGGAAGATTTTCATCATTTCCACCAAACTTTTCATTTTAGTTGGGCCCCTGAATACCTTCTTACTTCCTAACTAGTCATCTTAAAATTTTGCAGTTTGAAGCCTCAATCCCCAATTATCTCAGCTGTTTTCTGAGGGTCAGGAATCTAGAGCAGCTTAGCTGGTTGGTGCTGCCTCAAAGTCTCACGTGGAGCTGCCGTCAGGCTGTAGGCTGGAGCAGTGGTCCTCTCAGGAAGATAAACTTGAACATGGGTGGTTGCAGGAGGCCTCAGTGCCTCACTATATAGGCCTGAGGACATGACATCACAGCTGGCTTGCCAGAGCGAGTAATCCCAGAGAGAGAGCAGACATCAATCACACTGTCTGTTTATGACTTATTCTCAGAAGTGACATAGCATCACATCTGCCCTATTCTATTTGGCCATTCAGACCAGCCCTGGTTCAGTGTGCGAGGGACCCATGCAAGGATGTGCATACCGGGATGAGGTTTCCCTGGGAACATCTTAGAGCCTGGCTTCCACAGCTCTGTGTTCCAAGCTCTGTGGTTTTTCCTTTCTCCTCTGGGGATGCCCACCTTTTCAGGACTGCCTCTCTGGGGAATCCTCCATGACCCTGATCCAAACAGTGTTAAAATGGTGTTTCTGGGCTCAGGATCCCTATTCTGTGCAGGAGCCAATCTCCCGGGTACCACAGTTGGCTTCAGACTTAGTCCAGCCACCTAAGCATCAGCCTCGCCCCCTGCTGTGTGCTGCCATTGCACTTTGCTCGCCAGGAATATGCATCTTACTCTTTGAGTGTGTCTGTTTTATTTTCTGGGTTTTTAAAAACTATTTGTTTCTTTTTATAGCTGCACCCATGGCATATGGAAGTTCCCCGGCCAGGGACTGAATCCTAGCCGTGGCTGTAAGCTACACCACAGCTGCTGCAATGCCAGATCCTTTAACCCACTGCATTGGACTAGGGATTAAACCCATGCCTCCACAGTAACCCAAGCCACTCCAGTCATATTTTTAACCCACTGTGCCACAGTGGGAGCTCCCTATTTTCTGTTTTTTATATCTTATCTTTTATCAGAACAGAGAGTATGCGTCAATGTATTCGCAAGCGTACTATCCCACTTAACTCGAAACTTCCACTCACCTCCATCTTCCAAAAATTAATTGACCCTTTTAATCTGGTTTTGTCTTCTCACCAGTTTTACATGTCTTGTGAGTTGATACTTTGTTATAATTTAATCATCATCTTATTCTGGTTTTCAAAAGGAGAGGACACATACAAAGTTGTTAAGTCAACTGTCTTTCTAGACAATCATAGATAAAGAGAATCAACTATCTTTCACTCACAAGCCTAAGTGTGCCTGGTTTTCCTGCTTTTATTCAGAATAGTATTGCTATTCAAGCAGTGTCTATGTTTCCAGATAAGGTGACATCAGAGCCTTCCCTAGAATTCAAAGTAGGTTTCTGTTTGGGAAAGTGGCCTTGTCTCCTTTTTTTGTTTGTTTTGATTTTTAAAATTAAAAGATTCTTTCAAAGAGACAATATTAAAATATATACTTTGTAATAACCAAACATTTAAAATTGTTTAGTACATAGATGTTATTTCATTGCAAGTATTTAGGGTCATTAAAGTTATACTCAAAGTCTTCCAAATCAATCACCGAGTGAAATAGAAGAAATTATACAAAATCAATCATTTGTGGGTTTTGTTTAGAAATTCTCTGAAGTTGTAACTCTATTATCTACTAATGTATATTTCTAGTAGACATTGCTATTTAGTGTCCACAGCCTTGTCTCCTGAGCCACCTTCAGCTTCTTATATTCTTCCTTGCATACTTAACTTTCACCAATACAAAGTGGATTTTTCCTTAAAATGTCTTACATTTCCGTGATTAAGTACAGGGTTTCTAAAAACTCCTAGCAACTCTCCCAGAACCCAAACTGGAAAATGTAAAACCTTTAAATTCACTTTAGATTTGCCATGGACAACTGGTCTACCTAGCTAAATAACAGCTTGTGGAAGTGGTGAAAGGCATGTGGTCATTTTCCACATGACAAGAGCTAAGGACGGCTTCTCCAGGCAGATTGACTCACTGCTCAGGTAGTACATTCTGGAGAGATCAAGTAGAACCCTGAAGTGCCTGGTTCAGTGGTCATTTAACAGGTGCAATCCTATTCAGTGCTTCTTCACTGATTATCAGTTTATAAAGAGAGAAGTGAGTTTTGTACACTAGCTGCATTTTATTTTTTTTTTAAATCAGTACCATCAAAGATGTTTTCTGAAAGGCCAGATCCTGCATAGAGGCAAGCCAGGCTTGCAAACAAAGGGGCTCCATTGCCCAATGTGTGATTCCAGCTTTGGGTCTGAACTTGTGGATTTGAACTTTCCACGATTTGTGGCATTCATGGTGTGTGTGCGTGTGTGTGTGTGTGTGTAAAGGCATTGATCTTAAAGATGCAATTACAGAGGAGATTTAAAAAAATGAATTCATTAGCATTCCTTATACAGTAAGAGATTAACTCACTGTCACCTCTCAAAGAGAAAAGCACACAGCAGTATGTCACCAAGCCAGTAGTGGCCGACCAGAGGGGATGAGGACACAGAGAGGGGCAGTCATGCCTAGTTTAGTGCTTCACAAAAGCCGTATCAGTGTAGACTTGCCCCAGACTAAGGGAAGTGTGAAAAATAAGAACACAAGGAATTTTTTAAGAATAAAATGTTACTTGTTTTTTATTTCAAAGTGTCGTATTCTGTGAGCGTTCACTTGCTTCCTTTGATTGAAGGAAGTTTTTTGATTGATTGATTGATTTTTACAGAATG
This sequence comes from Phacochoerus africanus, assembly GCF_016906955.1. Taxonomy (NCBI): domain Eukaryota; kingdom Metazoa; phylum Chordata; class Mammalia; order Artiodactyla; family Suidae; genus Phacochoerus; species Phacochoerus africanus. The sequence continues at coordinate 194,200,102 of NC_062546.1, forward strand.
ATGCCAGTGGTAGATGACAGGGTCACTGTTGATGGGCAGGTGGGAAGGTGGATTTGTTTGGGATTGTTGGTGGTCATTGCCCTTACACAGCAAATTATAAACAGGACAATCCTGTGTTGGGATCGACCTAAACATTGTTGTATTTTACAGCTCTGTAAAGTCTGAAACATCAGGAACTTTTGGATTAGATGATCTACTGGGTTCTTCCAGTCCTCAAATTGCATTGCATTGGACTGAAGTGTGATGAGGGGAAAAAGAGGCAAATGAGTGGAAATGGGAGGAAAAGAGAGGAATTCCTGTCTGATGCTCAGAGGCAGAAAACCATCTCTCACAGAACCTCAGAGACTATATGTTCCTTAGTTTCTATCTTTTTTTTTTTTTTTAGGTCAGCATCCGCGGCATATGGAGGTTCCCAGGCTAGGGGTCTAATCAGAGCTATAGCCACCGGGCCTACGCCAGAGCCACAGCAATGCAGGATCCGAGCCACGTCTGCGACCTACACCACAGCTCACGGCAATGCCAGATCCTTAACCCACTGAGCAGTGCCAGGGATCGAACCCACATCCTCATGCATACCAGCTGGGTCCATTACCACTGAGCCACAGTGGAAACTCCATCTATCTTAATTTTTTAATATAACTTTTATACTGCCACAAAAAATAGAATCAAGATAATTTATACTGGGGGTTAACAAGCTTTTCCTGTAAAAGGTCAAGAGGCAAAACCAAGGATGTTGTGTGGGTATCTATAAAACAAGACAGAAAAAAAGACGCACAAATATTTTAACTATGAAACACAAAACTTTATTTATAGACACTGAAATTTGAAGTTCACATAATTTTCAGTGTACAAAGTATTTTTTTTTATTTTTAAAAAATTCTTTGTAAATACAAAAACCATCCATTCTTGGAATTCTCATTTTAGCTCTGCAGGTTAAGAACCCAACATAGTGTCCATGAAGATACAGGCTGGCTCCTCGGCCTTGCTCAGTGGGTTAAGGACCTGACGTTGCCAAAAGCTGCAGTGTAGGTCACAGATGCAGCTTGGATCTGGTGTTGCTGGGGCTGTGGTGTAGGCCTGCAGATGCAGCTCTGACTCAACCCCTAGCCTGGAAATGTCCATATGTGGCAGGTGCAGCTGTAAAAAGAAAAAAAAATAATAACCCACCATTCTTAGCTGGTAGGTGTACAAAGACAGACGGCAGACTGGATCGGAGCTGTGGGCTGCCCTGTGCAGAGCCCTGAGGTACACAGCTGATTTCATGACCAACCTCATCTTATTTATAGCTGGGATTTTGTTACATCATCAAGGCGCAGTGACAGAGTGAGAGCAGGAGTCGTGTATTCTCCCTCTCCCATACCTCAGAGCCTGCAGAACCAGTCAATAACAAAATATAGTGTAGAGTTAGGAATACGGCCTGGGTGGAGTTCCCGTCATGGCGCAGGGGTTAACGAATCTGACTAGGAACCACAAGGTTGCAGGTTTGATCCCTGGCCTTGCTCAGTGGGTTAAGGATCTGGCATTTCCATGACCTGTGGTGTAGGCTGCAGACGCGGCTCGGATCCCGCGTTGCTGTGGCTCTGGCATAGGCCAGTGGCTATGGCTCCGATTCGACCCCTAGCCTGGGAACCTCCATATGCCATGGGAGCGGCCCAAGAAATGGCAAAAAGAAAAAAAAAAAAAAGAGTATGGCCTGGGTCAAACCACCTGGGTTTGGGAGTTCCCGTTGTGATTCAGCAAGTTAAGAATCCAACATGGTGTCCTTGAGGATGCAGGTTTCAATCTCCGGCTGGGTTAAGGGTCTGGCATTGCTGTAAACTTCGGTGTAGTTCAAAGATGTGGCTCAGATCCAGCTCTGCTGTGGCTATGGTGGCCCTCAAAAAAAAGGCGCCTGGGGTTCAGACTCCCCAGCTGCATTCCTTACTGCCTCTAGCCTCTCCATCTCCCAGTTTTCTTATCTAGAGGAAGGGTTAATAACAATACCTACCTCCCAGAACTGCTGTCGGATGTCACTCAGATCGTGCACAAGACAGGGTCCTGGGCAGAGCTCCCAAATATTGCCTACTGGTGTCATGAGGGTACTGATCCGAGTTCAGTCTCTCCCCAGCACCTTTTTCACGGGATCCTGTAGAGTCTATTCATCTTCCAGGAAGGCCCAAGTCCTCTTCGTCCTACCAAACTCAAAACCTTTTAGGGCAAGGGAAAAAAAACAAAAAAGAACCCTGAGTGAATGATTATGGGTATAAATAAACACCACTCCCTGCCTCACGTGAGATAGGCCAAACCTTCTTACCGTATTGCTTATTCCCGAATGTACCAGAGGTCTGTGACTGCCACCTTCTTTGTCAGAGCCAATAATCTGCACGCCTGCTATGGTCCAGAAAATCAAAAACGGGTGGCTGATTTCGATGTCTAGACTGGGGATGTCTCTCTGGACAGAAAGATAGGAAGTGGCAGTTGCAATGAGATTCCTGTGAAAGCCAGGTGCAGGGACCCTGGGTCCTGGGCAGGAAAGAAGGGGCCACCGCAGCAAGCCGAGCATAGACGTCAACCTCTGACACTGGAGGGCATGCAGCCAAGGCTCGTGGTCAATTGCTTAAGGCCAGCACGGATGGGCAGGGAGGGGGACCCTGCAAAGACCAGCCCATGGAGTCTGTCTGGCACGGCCGGCCGGCACTCTGTCAGCTCTTCTTTTCACACACAGAAACTTTGGCCTCAGGCTATTGGCTGGGCAGAGGGTCAATAATCATAATGCAAAATCAACAGAGCTGCTCAGCAGAGTGTTAACCAGCTTTGGACGCTGCCAACTTCCCCTTCTGCTAAACCAGGCTGGGCTGGGCGAGGGGGAGGGGAGCTGGAGGGAGGGCTGGGAATGCCCAGGAATGCACAGGAACGCGCGGATGCTGGGCACGCGATGCTTTGAGGGTAGAGAGGGGGAACCATCCCAGCTCTTTTGGAAACTGTTTCCTGGCCTATTAAAGAACAATTTTTAAAAGCATGTGCATCACTGGATTCTTGATGAGCTTCAAGAGGAAAAAGATCTTTTTTTTTTTTTTTTAAATTCTGCTGATGCTGAAGGGATGTAAAGAGTGTGAGACCTGGTTCTACCTGCAAACGTGTAAACATAACAAGCCCTCAACTCATGAGCATTGAAGGAGTAACATTAAGTTAATCAATTAGCCAGAGCCCACCTTATTGAGAGCCCTCTGTGACAGCGGAAGGGGAGGAGAAAGTCTTCCTAGAGCCTCTTAGGGTCCTTGGCGGGGTCTGCAAATTAAACCAACCAAACAAGATTAAAGGAGAAAAGCATACACGGTGTTAAAAAATCTTTTTACCTGTGCCTGGGAGCCTTTGCAAGAGAAAGACCCAAAGAGGTGACCAGAGCAGGAGGCAGTTTAGACCTTTTAGACAAAGAAACAGTAAAGGTGTGAAGAATTACTAAAACCAAGGGCTGTGAGCTAGAGGTAGTAACTGCTGAAGAGTGATTAGGAGACAAGGGCTGGTTTAACAAGGTTTGTACCCAGATTCCCTAGTGCCATCTCTGGGCTGTTATGATTCTGTCTTTATTTTTTTCACTTTTTATTTTTGATTTTTATGGCCACACCTACAGCATATGGACGTTCCTGGGCCAGGGGTCGAATCCGAGTCACATCTGTGACCTACACCACAGCTTGAGGCAATGCCACATCCTTAACCCACTGAGTGAGGCCAGGGATCAAACCCACATCCTCACAAAGACAACGTCAGGCCCTGAACCCGCTGAGCCACAGTAGGAACTCCCCCATCTTTCATTTACAAACATCAGATACCATCGGGGGTTTCAAACCCCAACCTGATGTTTATGTTGCTAAACAAATAAAACAAACTGTGTGCTCATGTAAAAATCATATTTGGTCCATCAACTAATATAGTCAGTATATTCTAAGAGGACCATTCACAAATATGACTAAATTCAGTTGCAGCTTCACAAAAATACTTTTTAGGAGTTCACTGGTGGCTCAGTGGGTAAGGATCCCACATTGTCACTGCTGCAGCTCGGATCGATGCTGTGATGAGGGTTCAATCCCTGGACCAGGAACTTCCACATGCCATGGGGGAAAAAATTTTTTTAAGTCTCTTACTATTGCTCAGGACCAAATCTTTGGCACTGGGAAAAATGACTTCGAGAGGAAATACCTAGGAAGGTGGTGGCTAGTTTGGACTGATGGAAAAAAATATCAGGCATTAGCATGTATGTCCTTTGCCACAAGCTAGCACAGCACAAAGAAGAGAGTGGCAGCCCCCATGACTTTGTCCTCTGCTGAATGCACGGCACTCTGCAGGCACCTTGTTGACAGACAGAGCTTAAGATCTTCCTTTACAGGTTAGGCAACTTGGAAGGATTTTAAGTATTTTGTCCAAAGCTCCAGATGGTAGCTGGCAAATCTGGAAATAGATCCCACACAGATCTGGCAGAAGGCCTGTGATTTGGGGACTTCTTGGAATTTTAAGATTCTCTATGGTTGAAGTTTACTTTGGGAGTTTCCGTTGTGGCTCAGCAGGTTAAGAACCCAACATAGGGTCCATGAGGATTCAGGTTTGATTCCTGGCCTTGCTCAGTGTGTTAAGGATCTGGTGTTGTCACGAACTGTAGTGTAGGTCCCAGATGTGGCTCCTTTCAACCCTTGGCCTGAGAACTCCCATAGGCCACAGGTAAGACTGTAAAAAGAAAAAAAATTATTTTGCATTCTAAGTGGGTTCATGAAAAAAAAATGAATGTGACTATTAAATTAATGGGTCTCACAAGTTTAGCTATTTAATATGCAATAGCGCTAAAACATCATGTGATCTTGGACCACTTCCTGACGTGTTAATGGTTAGCAAGAGGAGAAGAGCCATAAAATCATAATTAAGAGCTCACTGTTTATGACAAATGATTTCTTACTTCATTAAGGTATATTGAAACTAAGAAGTACTCTCCTGGTGAAAGAGAAAAAAAATCATTAAAAATGTTTCTTAAGAAATATCCATCATTATGCTTTCTAAATACTTAATAGCATTTGGCCATACTGGGTTTTCAGTGACTTAGCATTTGAACAGTTCTTAATGGGTTATATTCCATTAATATAATCGTGATGTTTCAAAAGTGAGTCCAAAAACAAGTGGATCAAACGCCACAAAAACAAAAATATGGCCACTGTTGTCTTTAGGTCAAATAATCTATTTGAATTATTAAATTATTACAACAGGGAGTTCCCTTGTGGTGCAGCAGATTAAGGATCTGGCATTGTCACTGCAGCAGTTCAAGTTCAATCCCGGGCCCAGGAACTTCCACATGCCACAGCCATGGCCTAAATAAATAAAACAGATTTGCAAAGTTAAAATTTTATTTCAAGAAAAACAGCACAATTAAGAGAAGTAGGGTTGGGGGCGGGGGTACCACCATCACCCATCCAAAAACAGGGGTTGGGGTGGGGGTACCACCATCACCCATCCAAAAACAGTGCAGCACCTTATTTCACATGGCTCTGCGCTGGTCTATGCAGCTCTTGCTTCTGGAGCAGCAGCTGAACATCTGCCAGAAGCTGCCCTGACTATAACTCTGAGTTTATTCAATCAGGGGGAGCATCCACCTGTCAGCAAAATCCTCACATCCTCTGATGTCTTGTCAATCCGATTGCGCAGATGTAAAGGCAGACCACACCGTGCCAATTTCACTGAAAATTAAAGTTGGAACAATTTTTGGAGTAGTTCTGCTCACCTGGGCACAGAAACACAGCCCTCGACCTTGTTCTGGAGTCTTGCCCATAGGGCTGACCACCTGTGCGTGGATGACATGCCGGATGCGTCGGTAACACAGCAGACTCTCTCTCCGTGACTTCCTCTGACTCACAGTAATGGACCAGAACTCTGCATACCTCCTGTCCAACAGACTGGTTGACCCCACTGCCCACTGCCCCCTTGACAATCCATAGGCTTTCCTGCAACCCACCGACATGCGCTCCATGGTGGAGTTTTGGAATTGCCAAGAGTTTTAGATTCTGCCAGGTGTACTTATGATTGTAATAAAGTAATCTAATTAAATACGAAATAAAAGATGCATAAAAAGGTGTTTCTATGCAAACTAGGTTGAAAGATTTGATAAGGTAAAATTGATAGAAAACTGCTACTCAATTAAGTGTGGTTGAGAAAACACTGAAGTTAGAGGCAAACAGGGATTTGTATCCAGAAGGACCTTATACTCAGATTGCTCCACAAGCATCTTTCAGCAATTGACCTGTTTTGAAGAAACCCAAACTGGAAATGGTGGTGGTGTGTTATGGGTGTGACTTGGCAAGAACAATGCCATAGACTCTAAAGAGCAGACCCATTCCCAAAGAAAAGACCTGTGGCCTGTTTCACAAGATTGAAGAATTTGTGTGCATTTATATCTTTTAAGTTAAAAGGAAATGCTTAGGGAGTTCCCATTGTGGCTCAGTGGGTTATGAACCAGACTTGCATCCATGAGGACACACGTTCGATCCCTGGCCTCGCTCAGTGGGTTAAGGATCTGGCGTTGCAGTGAACTGCGGTGCAGGTCACAGACAAAGCTTGGATCCTGCGTGACTGTGGCTGTGGTATAGGCCAGCAGCTGCACCTCTGATTCAGACCCCTAGCCTGGGAACCTCCATATGTAGCATGTGGGGCCCTAAAATGACAAAAAAAAAAAATTTGAAAGATTCCCGGAGTTCTGTTGTGGCACAGCAGGTGTAGGATCCGGCATTGTCACTGCAGCAGCTCAGGTTGCTGCTTGCTGTGGCAAGGGTTTGATCCCCGGCCCGGGAACTTCTTTGTGCTGTGGGCGTGGCCAAAAATTTTTGAAAGTTTGCTGAAAGTAAATAGTGACTATTAACTTTTACTCCGAGAAATAAAATTAAGATGGCCTCTCTATACCTCCTTAGGAGTTAGAGGACTGCCCATTTGCCTTCTCCCACCTGGGGTAAAGATGCTCAGAATGCAGGTGCTGTGTGATGTCTGGGAGGCAGAAGAATCAGAGATGCTCATGGGCCATGTGAAATGATGGCCATCACTGTTGTGTAACCTTGAGCACCAAGTCCTTCTTGGTCCCAATATCTGGTCCCTGTGGATGGAGGACCCAGACTTTCCTTTTTGAGTCCCTGCTGACTCCTCCAGACACTGTGGGAACAGCATGCTCATCCATTCCCTCCTGGGACCAACTATCATCAATCAGGTCCTTATGCTCCAGGTTCTAAATCAGGGGAAATCTTGTCTCCAGGCAGCTTTTGCTTTCAGCCCTGTGACGAAAGCATCCCTAAGATGTGGGGCACACAAGCCGGAATCTTTCTTGGAATGAGAGGAAAAAAGGCATCACACACAAAAAGCAGACATATAAACTAGTGTCTCAAATGGCCCAGTGTTAAGAAATATTTAGCGAATTTGCTCTACCCTACGAAAGGGCATTTTATTATTAATAATTATTATTATTGTTTTTTGCTATTGTTTTAGGGCCAAACCTTCGGCATATGGAAGTTTCCAGGCTAGAGGTATGAATCGGAGCTGCAGCTACCAGCCTACACCACAGCCGCCACAACAATGCCAGACCCGAACCGCATCTGTGACCTACACCTCAGCTCACGGCAACACTGGATCCTTAACCCACTGAGCAAGGCCAGGGATCACACCTGCATCCTCATGGATACTAGGCAGGTTCATTATTGCTGAGCCACAATGGGAGCTCCAAAATGGACATTCTAGATGTTGGCTTAGATTGGTAAATCAGAATCACCCAGGGAGCCTATTACAGATGACTGAGATCAACCACAGGGTTATTGATTCAGTGAGTCTGGGGTGAGGCCAAGAATCTGCATTTCTGTCAAGTTTCCAGGTGACACTGATGTTGTTGGTCTGGAAATCCACACTTTGAGAACTACTGTTTTGGTAGCTATTAGCATACTTACATTAGTCTACTAGAGTTAGTAATATTTAGAATACTTAAATATATGATTGAAATGAACACCGAGGTTTAAAAACCTAGAAAATCAAAATTAAAATATTAAGGTAGGAGTTCCCTGGTGGCCCAGTGGATAAGGATTCAGTGTTGTCACTGCTATGCTTGGGTTCAGTCCCTGGCCCAGAAACTTTCACACGCCTTGAGTGCAGCCAAAATCATCATCATCATCAGAACAATAAAATAATTCAGCTAGACATGACGTAATGGCCCCAAACATCAGGGAGGAAAAGTGGGAAAATTTAGTCTTCCAAAAAATTGCCAAGTAGTCAACCCTTTGGGAAAATACTGAATTTCTTTCAACTAAATACTTTCCATTCTTATAAATTGTGGTGGGTAAAGTGGCGAAGATCAATGATGAGTCCATGAGAATTACTGGGCTCCCCTTTCTTGAATGACAGTATAGCCTACTGCCCTCAGCTTTATATTTTCAATTAAGACATTTCTGTTTGTGTATTTTTATTTTCACTGCACACACAGGGTCCCCACTTTGGGAACATTTGAAGCAATTTCTTTTTATTTTTCCTATCAGCCAGCACGTCTCCTAGCTTTGCCCTGCCTGAGCTGTCAATTAGTATCTTTTTCCTGGGGAAAATAAACTTTCAGTTAATATCATCCTCCCCCCCAAAAAAGATAAATATATATAATTATAGAATATGTGTAAAAATTTTTTTAATCTACCATTTAAAACTATTTCTCTATTCCTCTGCTGGCAGAGAGGAATTTAAAAATTGACCTTCATTAGAGCTGGCACGTGCATAGGTGTGAAAGCTGGGGTTGTAAGTGTGTCAAAGCAACTAGTTAGATGGGTAAGAATTATCAAGCTCACGGCTAAATTTTTGGTTTTGTTTTTTAATGAGAAAGAACATTTTGATATTTGCATCCAGGAATTAGTTTTTCTTTAAAAAGCATACTGGGCACTGATCATCTTTTCTTAGTCTTGAACGTTATTTCAGGAAAAAAAAACCTTAGAATTCCCTCTAGAAGATATCACCACCAATTAATATACACAAATGATATGTGTTCATTTTGTTGAACCTAAAAAATCTTCAAATATTAGACCACTTTCTGCTTAACAACAATAGCAATTTCATATGGTTCGACTATATATTGTTCTGCAAAAAAGAGAGCTGACTTGGCCTTTTCCATAAATCAATTACTTGAAATTCCTAAACACAATAAAAATGATGTACATGCATCTGACAGTTCTCCTAAATGCATCTCCCTTTTCTACTCTATTTCTATTAATAAATTGCTACCGTGTCACAGGCTTCCTGATAAATAGTGTTCGATGCTCAAAGAACAGAAAAATACGTTTGCTTTTGTTCTGTCAGTTGAGATTTATTAAGCCGTTTTTAAACAAAACCCTTCTCTTTCCCTCTTCCTAGGGCTGTGTCTGCAGAGACAAAGGCCAGTGCTTCTGTGATGGGGCCAAAGGAGAGAAGGTAAAAACAAAACCTTCATTCTGCTTCTTTCCTCCATAGAGCTCATTAAGGAATTCACGCTCTTTCATTAGCCGCAGAGTGATCAGCAGTATGATATTCCATTCCCCAAATCCAATTTTAAAGTAATTGTATGCAAACATTATCCTGGATTGGTGGGAAAGGGCTTTGGAGGGAGGCTTCAGATAACTTGTGTAAATGCCAGCAGTTACTGTAACTCTCTGTACAGAAGAAACTAGCAAGCCAAAGCCAAAGAAAGTTTATAAGAATGCTTCCATATGTATCCCCCATTTCCATTGTTGCTCAACTCAAAAGAACAACTGAAAACGCTCCCTTGGACACCAACGCGGAAACCCGCAGGTTTTGTCCGCAGCGTCGGTGTACGGGCGCCCCCTGGTGGAAGAATCTTGCGGCCGCGCTCTAGCTGAGGGGAAGTAGCTCCATTGCAAATTCAAGTAAAAAAATGAGTGCCGTGAAATCTCATTAATTCGCTCCATTAACTTTCAATTTGTGATAATTAAGACAGAGGCAGAACTAAAGTTTTTCCTTTGTTTACAAAACCCTTTTCTCGGATACGCTAATGAATTGCTTAACTATATTGAAAAGTGACTGCTTAAAAAACCTTTTTGCTTAAAACTATTTTTAAAAGAACATATTGTAAACTCTTTAAAGAAAATAACTTCTGTATAATTTATATGCTCATTATAATAGTAACTATTGTTATGTTTATTTTAAAGTGCTGTTCTGGGTGCTTATTGTTGTGTTTTGGTTTTAACAGGGGGAGAAAGGCTTTCCAGGACCCCCTGGTGCTCCTGGCCAGAAGGGATTCCCAGGTCCGGAAGGCCTGCCTGGACCACAGGGACCCAAGGTATGTCAGCCTTGAGTTTGGAAAATCCCCAGTCCATCTAACCTTTGTGCCCACCCCCAGAGTGGCTGACAACCTGCAGAAAATTCCCCATCTCAGCCAACTGATGGACGCCATGGCAAATCCCTGCTCCAGTCTTAGCTGGACCCTCCAAACTTCATCTTATGCCAGGACAAACTGGTTCACTGGTTCACTGATTCATATGATTGTCATTATCTTCAAGTCCACTGCTCAACCTCCTCCCCCTCCTCCACCTGCACAGTCTCCACTTCTGCCTCGGCCCCTCCTTTCTTTTGTCCCACATGAAAGGATGAATTTTTTTGTGCCTTCCATTTATGACCTACCCCTCTACCTGTATCATCACCAAGATTCCCACTAGAACCATGTTCCATAGGTGTATCCTCTCTTTCAGACATTCTAACGTTCCTTTTGATGTCAGCTTTTCTCTTTCAGTCCTTAAGCATGCAGATACTTCCCACACCAATATAGAACTTCCTCTAGCTCTTTCAGGTCCTATAGCCAAAGCATTACCCTCCTTCCCCTGGCTTTCCTACCTCAGGCAAGCTTCTTTAAAAAGAATAGGAGTTCCTGTTGTGGCTCAGCAGGTCGAGAACCCGAATAGTATCCACGAGGATGTAGGTTCAATCAGTGGCCTCGCTCAGTGAGTTAAGAATCCAGTGCTGCTGCAGTGTAGGCTGCAGATGCAGCTCAGATCCCGGGTTGCCATGGCTGTGGCATAACCGCTGCTCCCATCGACCCCCAGCATGGGAACGTCCATAAGACACAGATGCAGCCCTAAAAACAACAACAACAACAACAACACACAAAAAACTAACCATGCTGGCTGTGGTTCATCTCCTATTCACTCCTGAGCTTGTGACAGTTTGCCTTCTGCCCCCTGCCCTGAAAACCCATGACCTCCATATCACCCCTGTCTTCCAAATGGCCGATGCAGAAAGATACACTGTGTCTGCATCTGACCTGGAGGGCTGCTTTGCTTCAAACTGGATCATTCTCTTCTCCTTGAAACACATCCTTGTTTTGGAACCCTTTCTTTCTTGGATTTTTCTTCTTTTCTAACAACCTTCTTTTCATGAGTAACTCTTTCCCAACTTGTCCCCTAAACATCGGGCATCCTAAGGTTCTAACCAGAGCCTATGGCCCTTCACACTCATCACACATTTTTATCCTAAAGTCTGTGATACAACAAAGGGCTTTGTTTAAATAAATGCCCTAGAGGATTTGCTAAATAACTGCATAACCACTAGATTTGCTGATGGCTCTTTCCTTCTGTGGACTTAAGCCTGGGCTCTCACGCACCCACCCGGTCACTCCCCTGACGGCTGGCTTCCAGGACACTGAACTAACTAATAAGTTATGAAAGGTAATTATCATTGAGTCCCCCACAGGGTCTTTTTGAATTTCATAAGTAATGTTTAGACTATTTTAGGCAACATTTTCTGTGACTGTGTTCTGAGTCTGGCTTTGGGACATTTATTCCTGACTTTCTCATTTACTTCCCCACACTGATCGAATCAGTTGTGACTGTAGTTAAAATACTATCTTCTCCATTTTAGGGATTAGGAAACTGACAGCCAGAGCCCTTAGTAATGTGTCCCAGGTTACCTAGCTAATTGGTAGCAAAATCAGAGTTCAATTTGCTTTTATATGATGCCAGAATCAAACTCCTGTAACCAAAGACACTAAACCCACACCTGTGGTTTATAAGCAAAAATGCAAAAGCTTGGTTTCTTTTCCCCAGAAATTCTGCCACTTGATTGTGTTCGTGTCTACATTCTGTTTTTCCATTTCTCCTTCTTCTGTTGGTCATTTGAAAAAACGTCATTCAGATTCTGGATATTAAGTGTCTGATTTCAGACACGTTCAGCATCTGAACAGTTCACTGCTTTCCTACAGGGCGTGGCCTCAGATTTCCCTCCATAGAATAAATTTGTCCTTTCAGCCCTGGGCTTCAGATCTGCCTACTGCCAGCTCCTTCCTTATTGTTTTATTCTCTGCAGCCCACGCTTTGTTTCCCCTCTGCTGGATTCCTTAGCATTTCCTTAGAGAAGCTAACAATACATTAAAACTATCATAAGCACTCAGTGTTTAGCACAGGCTGCATACTGCGCAGGTATTCAGTAAAGTTCCTCCAGAAAACTCTATCGTGTTGTCATGAGTTCATATATTAAAGTATGGCTTATCGATGTGCCGCAAATGATAATTTGATCAAAGCAGACAATTAGAGGATATTATAGCCCAACCAAAAGATTTTTTCAGGACATAAATGTCTTAATTTGAAATATGTGCTGCATGAGAAAATCTCTAATGGGGCAGTAAAACCTGCAAATCACTCCTGCGCCTTCTGCAGATGACAAGCAGCAGCCTGCAAAGGCCCCTCAGCCAGGAATTGCACCTCAGACAGGAAAGGCTGACTTTGGCCTTGACCGTCTGATCTCTAGAAGACTCTGTAATAACCCCTTCCTCAGATAATCAGAAAAACCGAAACATACTGAAACTCTCAGGGGTGATGCGAAAGATTTTTGGACCATGAAACTTTTACACCGAGTGGCCTCCTTCAAACAGTTTTGTTTTGGAGTTCCCGTTGTGGCGCAGGGGTTAACGAATCCGACTAGGAACCATGAGGTTGCGGGTTCGATCCCTGGCCTTGCTCAGTGGGTTAAGGATCCGGCGTTGCCGTGAGCTGTGGTGTAGGTCACAGATATGGTTCGGATCCCACGTTGCTGTGGCTCTGGAGTAGGCTGGTGGCTACGGCTCCGATTAGACCCCTAGCCTGGGAACCTCCATATGCTGCAGGAGCAGCCCTAGAAAAGGCAAAAAGACCTCCCCCCAACAAAAAAAAAAAAAAAAAAGTTTTGTTTTGGACTATTCTCTAAGAAACAGGCCCTCCTGTGTGCTCAAGGCAAGTCTATCTCTGGTTCGAGCAGTCCTTCTTGCTATTTATTTATTTGTGGCTGGCAGGCACATTTGGTTCATAAAGTGTGTCTCCTGCACAGAAATGCTGGCTGCCATTCTCATCCACTCTGCTAACTGTGTCATTCATCCTTATCAGCCCTCAGCAGCTGTCTGGCTAATGTGGGGCTTTTCCAGAGGCACTTCTCAGACACTAATGTGAATAGAATCAGCATCAAATCTCGTTGAGATGCAAATTCTGAATCAATAGTTCTGGGAGGTGGGGGAGACCCCCCTTGAGGCTGCCTTTCTAACAAGCTCCCAAACGACACTGCTGTTGGACCCCCACTTCGAGGAGCAAGGGTATATGAATGGATTTTTGTTTGTCCTTTCTGATAAATACTATAGCGCCAATGAAACAAGCAAGCAATTGAACCGTGCTAACAATGAAATAATCGCCCAAGCAAAACTGGCGTGTGAATAAAACTGGGACCTTTAATTTATGGGCTTATTCGTGCCAAATAATTGTCACAGGGCTTACCTTTTGTTTTTTCATTTGGACCTAGGGCTCTCCAGGACCTCCAGGACTCCCTGGTCCCAAAGGCATAAGGGTTAGTAGTGCAACCAGTCCCTGCTGATTGTTCGCTGAAAATGCTTTTTTTGAAAAGAATTCTGCCCTGGAAAAGTGATACAGATGTCACAAAGGAGTACGTTGTATATCATACATTTCTATCAATGAAGTTCAAGGACAGGTAAAACTAGTCCATCATGGTAGAAGTCAAAATAGTGGTTATGATGTTGGGGGTAGGTATGAATTGACCAGGAAAGGGAGTGATGGAGAGATTCTGTGTCAGGATGCAGAATTTCCAATAGGTGATGTGATTGTACATAAGTGTTCTTCAACCTGTTTGTGGAAGTCTTTTATTATATGCAAATCATACCTTAAAAATATGTTCAAAAGAGCCCAAAACAATCTTGAGCATTTTTTGTTTGTTTGTTTTGCTTTTTAGGGCTGCATCCATGGCATATGGAGGTTCCCGGGGTAGGGGTATGAATCGGAGCTGTAGCTACCTACCCCAGAGCCACAGCAACGCCAGATCTGAGCCACGTCTGTGATCTACACCACAGCTCATGGCAATGGCGGATCCTTAACCCACTGAAGGAGGGCAGGGATCGAACCCGCAACCTCATGGTTCCTAGTCAGATTCGTTTCTGCTGCGCCACGACGGGAACTCCTTAAACATTTATTTAAGAGTTATATAAGTGTAGGAGTTCGTGTTGTGGCTCAGCAGGTTAAGAACCCAACATAGTGTCCGTGAGGATTGGGGTTGGATCCCTGGCCTTGCTCAGTGGGTTAAGGATCCGGTGTTGCCACAAGCTTTGGTGTAGTTCATAGATGTGGCTCTGATCTGGTGTTGCTGTGGCTGTGATGTAGGTCGGCAGCTGTGGCTCCAGTTCTGCTGGAAACTTCCATATGCTGCAGGTGTGGCTGTAAAAAAAAAAAAAAAAAAATTATACAAATGTAAAATTTACAAATGTTTGTTGTGACTTTTTCTGTTTTTCCAATAATTTTTAGCCATTCCCAATTATAGTTACGGGGTGGGGTTATTGGAATGGTAAATCACTTTTTTAATTTATAGATTGAACATTTTTAAAGAGTTTTTTCTTTCCACCCTTCCCCTTTTCTATGTCTTTAGGGAATAACTGGATTACCAGGATTTTCAGGTCCTCCCGGACTTCCAGTAAGTAAGGCAAAAAAAATGTGTAAGTGGAATTAGAAGTAAGCTCATTTTAATAAAGCTGTTAAGCAGTAGCACAAGAAAATGGGTGCTGATAGATTTACTACTGATGTGTGATGAAACTGTCAGAGCAGAATCACATAGTGTAATAGAGTGTGGATTATAGGATGTGCAAGTCAAATTGTATTTCCTAAAATACAAGCACAATAGATGGAATAGGTTGGGATAAGATGGAATGGGATGGGAAGGGAAGGGATGGGATAAACTAGACTAGACTAGACTAGAAGTTTCCATCGTGGTGCAGTAGAAACAAATCCGACTAGGAGCCCTGAGGTTGTGGGTTCAATCCCTGGCCTTGCTCAGTGGGTTAAGGATCCAGCGTTGCCGGGAGCTGTGGTGTAGGTCACAGACGCGGCTCAGGTCTTGAGTTGCTGTGGCTGTGACATAGGCCGGCAGCTGTAGCTCCGATTTGACCCCTAGCCTGGGAACCTCCATATGCCACAATTGCAGCCCTGAAAAGACAAAAAAAGACCAAAAAAAAAAAAAAAGAATAGAATAGAATAGAAGAGATGAAATCTCCTTAATAGCCAGGATAATAAAATAATAAAATTGTTACCTCCGTGCACTCTTCCCTATTCCCTTTTCTTTCCTTTCCCTTAGGGTAACACGGCAGGTTAACAGACTCATTTTATATAGACAAGACTTTTTTTTTTTTTAACCTAAAATAGCTGTATCTCACTTGATAAATTTTGGTTTTAATTACCCCATTTTATTTGCTGAGTTTTTTTTTTTAATTATTATCTAAAATAACTCATTGACTACTTAACCATTTAAATAACCATTTATATTTAAATAACTATTTAAATTAGCCTGTCTTTCCCCTTGCCCTGTGTTCTTCACTCCTTCCACGTAGGCCTGGGGCCTGATGGTGTCTCCTTTTTTGCTCTGTTTCTTAGGGCATCCCAGGCCATCCTGGACCTTACGGACTTGCTGGTTTGCCAGGATGCAATGGCTCTAAGGTATGTACATCTCACATAGAAGATGCTTTGCTAAAGGCAAAGTAGCAACGGGAGGGACTAGGCTTTCCTTGAAACATTCTTTTAGCCAGAACCAACGGTATATGTCTTCAGGGCAGAAATCTGTTGGTTTTCTTCTTCCTTTTTTCTTTATTTTCTTCTAGTTTTATTGACATATAATTGACATACAGCAATACAGAAGTCCAATGTGTACAGCATAAGGATTTGACTTATCTGTGTCGTGTAATGATTATCACAATAAGTTTAGCGAACCCCCATCATCTTATACAGACACAAAATTAAAGAAAGAAAAAAAAACCACTTGTGTGTGATGAGAACTCTTAGGATTTACTCTCTTAACGTTTATATGTAACATTCAGCCAGTGTTAAATTACATTTATCATGTTGCACATTCCTTCCCTAGTACTTATTTATTACCAGAAGTCTCTAGTTCCTTTGGGCTGCCTGCATCCAATTCCCCTGACTCCCACCCACCTTGCTTTCTGATTGTCTTTTCCAGAAGTTGTCTCATGTTCACCCACAAAAACATAACCAGGGGCTCAAATGCTTATTTTCATCTAAGGTCGTGAGTGTATACAGATCAGAAACTAAAGCTTGAGGAAGTTCCCACGGTGGCTCGTCAGTAACAGGCCCGACTAGCATCCATGAGGTTAAGGGTTTGACTCCTGGCCTCACTCAGTGGGTCAGGGATCCAGCATTGCTGTGAGCTGTGGTGTAGGTTGCAGACTCAGCTTGGATCTTGAGTTGCTGTGGCCATGGTGTAGGCCAGCAGCTGTAGCTCCGATTAGACCCTTAGCCTGTGAACTTACATATGCCACACGTGCAGCCCTAAAAAGAAAAAAAGAAAAAGAAACTAAAGCTTGAAATGGAAAACTGGTCTTTGGAAAAGAATGACGGAGCTTTTCGATATTTCATTGCTGTTTCCTGCATTTCCCTTCTCTTTGGAATAGTAGCCATGCAAGGACTAATTACCAAAGTTTCAAGGAAGCAGCAATTTAAAGGTTCTTGGCACAATTAGACTTTTGCCATGTATGCATAATTTGAGAAGCAGTGGGTGCTAATCTTGTTTTCAATTAAGATAATGGTTTTCTGATCTTCAGCCTCACGACCCAGTAGCCATAAGGAATTTGGGTTCCTTTGACCAGACTTACCACTGCAGGGCTGGAGACGAGAAAACAGGGAAATTACCTCAATGGGCTATTCTAGAACAACTAAACAGAATGATAAGCTTTGTCTGTCTTCCAGGGTGAGCAAGGGTTTCCAGGACTTCCAGGAACACCAGGCCACCCAGGGATCCCGGTAGGTTTATATCTCTAACTCCTCATCAAAGACATATATGCGGAGTTCCCGTCGTGGTGCAGTGGTTAACAAATCCGACTAGGAACCATGAGGTGGCGGGTTCGGTCCCTGCCCTTGCTCAGTGGGTTAACGATCCGGCGTTGCCGTGAGCTGTGGTGTAGGTTGCAGACGCGGCTCGGATGCCGCATTGCTGTAGCTCTGGCGCAGGCTGGTGGCTACAGCTCCGATTCAACCCCTAGCCTGGGGACCTCCATATGCCGCGGGAGCGGCCCAAGAAATAGCAACAACAACAACAACAACAATAACAACAACAACAAAAGACAAAAAAAAAAGACATATATGCAGTTATAAGGAGTTTCCTTTGGAATGACCAGGTACAGCAATCTGTCATGACCTTGAAGAAGTTCACGGTCGCCAACAGTAGACAATCGACGATGGAGACATGAATGAATAAATGCACTGAGGTTTGCACTTTGAGACTTGGTTGTGCTTGTAAGACGCGGACGTGAAGACCTGAAATGATCGGGGGAGACACGTGGGTGATGGTGACTCAAGGAGTTGGGAGGGTGGAGAAAGGGGCCTTCAACCTGGGACTTAGCTCCATCCACGTCAAGGAGAACGGGATGTGTCAGTTAAGGAGAATAAGTCTACAAAGGAGGAAGGGCCCTCGTGGTAGAAGCAAACCAGGAGGAGTTATTCTGGAAGCCCAGGAAAGATATTGTTAAGTAATGAAAATGCAGCTGAGTACATCTGTCCATCTCCTGGGCCTCGTTGGATGATTCCTGAATCCAGCAGCATCCCATCTGCATCCAGCCATAGATTAGAAAGGTTTTTAAAGGCAGAGAGGGAGTGGAAACCATGACGGTATTAGCAAAGAATGCATTGTTTTATTCGCAAAGAAGGTCTTGTCTCCTAAGGGGAACCGAAGGGGCTGTTGGGTGGAATATCTTATTAGTGCTGACCAGACATTTCCAGGTTAGCTGGTCAAAGGTCACATTCCTGGGGCAGGTGGAAAGTGTAGTTTGGGAGTTCCCGTCGTGGCACAGTGGTTAACGAATCTGACTAGGAACCATGAGGTTTCAGGGTTTGATCCTTGGCCTTGCTCAGTGGGTTAAGGATCCAGTGTTGCCGTGAGCTGTGGTGTAGGTCACAGACGCGGCTCAGATCCTGTGTTGCTGTGGCTGTGGCATAGGCTGGCGGCTACAGCTCCAATTCGACCCCTAGCCTGGGAACCTCCATATGCCGAGGGAGCGGCCCAAGAAATGGCAAAAAGACCAAAAGAAAAAGAAAAAGAAAAAAAGAAAGTGTAGCTTGGTTAGATATTAAGTCTAAATCTTGGTTTCCTTCTGTGGGCCTACCATGAGTGACTCCATTTTGGACTATTGTCTCCCCTTTTTTTCTTTTTTAAAATTTTGTTCGTTTTTGTCTTTTGAGGGCCACACCCTTGGCACATGGAAGTTCCCAAGCTAAGGATCAAATTGGAGTTGCAGCTGCCGGCCTATGCCAGAGCCACAGCAACATGGGATCTGAACCGTGTCTGTAACCTACACCACAGCTCATGGCAACGCTGGATCCTTATCCCACTACGTAAAGCCAGGGATTGAACCCACGTCCTCATTCATGGATACTAGTCGGGTTTGTTACCACTGAGCCATAACAGGACCTCCTGTGGCCTCCTTTTTAATTTTTAGTAAAGGGCAGTGGCAGACAGCTGCCTAGTGGTGTTAAGAAGTCCAGTAAAACAAGAGCTAGTGTTTTGCCATTGATTTTGGTAACATCGAAGCCAGACTTTTGCATGACAGATAGGAGCAGGAAGTCTGGGGAATAAGTGGGAGATGAAGGAAGTAGGTAATTTGTAGATGATCTGAAAGCTGGATTAAGGCAGTATTGGGCGGGTGCATTTAGGGGAACACTTTGTTTAAATAAGAAAACCTGAACACGTTTAAAAGTTAGTGATAGGTACACAGCAGGGAGAGAACAACAAAGCAGGGAGGTAGCATATTTGATTTGCCTCTAATTGTTAATATGCCTCTGTTTTCTCTAGGGTGCCATGGGTTTGAAAGGAGAAAAGGTGAGTTATTTGTGGCAAGTTATTGTTGAACAGTCTCTAATTGCATATATGAAAGGGACTTTTATTAAATCACAAGATGTAAAGAAGTACAAATGAGGTTTCGTAACTAATTCAAAAACCGCAATAATTAGGACATATTTATTCCTATTGAACAACTTCTTCTCATCGTAAATATGTCTTAAGGAATATAAGCTTTCTATCCTCCTGTAGGAAAATAAGATGTGGGAAAAGAGAATTTGACCTTATGCTCAAGGCTCCAGATTCTAGATCAGGAATTGACACTCACCGTGG
Organism: Phacochoerus africanus; assembly: GCF_016906955.1. NCBI lineage: Eukaryota > Metazoa > Chordata > Mammalia > Artiodactyla > Suidae > Phacochoerus > Phacochoerus africanus. Next base: position 194,219,746 of record NC_062546.1, read on the forward strand.
TATCTTGGAAAATGGTTTTTCTTGTATCTTTCTTCCCTCCACAGTAAATGGTCAGTTTTAGAAAATATGAGAATGCTTGGAAGGCTTCCAAATGGAATAACTAAATAAGCCTCGAGCATTACTCTAAGTATATATCCTGGAAAGCACTTTATCCTTGAAGCAGGATGACCTTGAATAACCATTTAAAGGAGGTTTGGGAGTTCCCATTGTGGCTCAGTGGTGAACGAATCCAACTAGGAATCACGAGGTCTCAGGTTCGATCCTTGGCCTTGCTCAGGGGGTTAAGGATCCGGCGTTGCCGTGAGCTGTGGTGTAGGTTGCAGATGCGGCTCGGATCCCGCATTGCTGTGGCTCTGGCGTAGGCTGGTGGCTACAGCTCTGATTCGACCCCTAGCCTGGGAACCTCCATATGCCACGGGAAGCGGCGCTAGAAAAGGCAAAGAGACAAAAAAAGACAAAAAAATAAAAATTTAAAAAAAAAAGGAGTTTGAAGGCATAGCCTTGTTTATGTTTGATGAGTATCTTTGCTTTCAAGGGCACTCCTGCTGCAGGAGAAGGCGTCGACCTTGATGGAAAAGGTGACCCCGGGGTACCAGGAGCTCCGGGATTCCAGGTACAGCACTTCCGAGAAGATACTTATCATTATCAATCTGTGTCCCTCTCCATTCATCTTTTTTCCTTCTTCTTGCCCTCTCGCTCTCCCCTTCCCCCGAACCTCTTTCTTACTCTCTCAAGCCTTTTACACAGACATTCGTATTTCTTCTATTTACCTCATTTTATTCTAAAACATCTACTTCATTATAAGAAACCACATTAAACTCATATAAAGAGATGCTTTTACACCTATATTTTTAAATCTCTTCTTAATTCTCAGTCATCGAAGCTTTCTTAAATATGAGGAGGTGTCTTCAAGGCATGGTTATGTGTCGCTTCCTCTGTATTTGTTGAAACCCAAGATAGGTTTATATCACACATTGAACTCAAGCTAAAACTATAATATTAAATAATGGCTCCATGGTCAAGTGTGCATGATAGTAACATTTTATTTGAATGCATCTTTCTCCTAAAGAATAGTTTGCTTTCTGATCTATTATGTATGTAGCCTGAGGGTGATCTGGAATAGACACAAAGAAACAGCTATCTGGAGGAGGGGGGCAGGCTATGTGTGCTTTACTTTGTGATTCAAAAGGACCTTTCTGTAAACCTAAGTCACACGTACTGACGTGCAGGTTAATTAACCAGAACCATTTTAATTTAATTCAGAAGTACATGTGGAAATTCCCGGGCCGAGATTGGTACTTGCCTGAGTGAGTCAAAGAGTGTGAGTGAAGGTTGTTGAATATCTGGATAGTAAGCCATTCCAGCTGATGGTGAGCTGCAAAGCTGAGGAAGGATGCGACTAGGAACCATTGGAGACCAGATACAGAATATCACGGCTCTTGGCTTTTGGTTTAGGAAACATTTAAGGGGCCAGATGCTGAAGGCAAGGCATCCAGTAAGAGGAGATGGTGGCAATCTCAGACTATGGGTGTATCATTTATTAAATATACACTGCAGGTGGGCCGTGTTCTACACTGTGTTACTGCTGAAGATGCAACAGGAGGACCTTCGGTTGTACAAGAAATCCTTATTACCTGCCGATTAGGTACCAGGGCCTATTTAGGCTCTGGGGATACCATGGTGCCCAAATCCCAAAAAAAGAGTTTAACAAAAAAAACTCTTGGAGTTCCCTTTGTGGCTCGGCAGTTAACAAACCTGATTAAGATCCATAAGGATATGGATTCGATCCCTGGCCTTGTTCAGTAGGTTAAGGATCCAGAGTTGTTGTGAGCCGTGGTGTAGGTTGCAGACGCAGCTTGGATCCCAAGTTGCTGTGGCTGCAGCGTAAGCCAGCAGCTGCTGCTCCAATTCAACCTCTAGCCTAGAAACTTCCATATGCTGCAGGTGTGGCCCTAAAAAGCAAAAACAAAACAAAAACAAAAACAAAAAACACAAAACTTCTCATGTTGCTTACATTCTAGAAGGAGAAAATATTTTTGTTTTGTTTTGTTTTTCTGTCTTTTTGCCATTTCTTGGGCCGCTGCCGCAGCATATGGAGGGGTCCCAGGCTAGGGGTCTAATCGGAGCTGTAGCCACCGGCCTACGCCAGAGCCACAGCAATGTGGGATCCGAGCCGCATCTGTGACCTACCCCACAGCTCACGGCAACGCCGGATACTTAACCCACTGAGCAAGGCCAGGCATCGAACTTGCAACCTCATGGTTCCTAGTCGGATTTGTTAACCACTGAGCCATGACGGGAACTCCAGAGAAAATATTTTTAAATGTACATTAGGGAGTGTATGTTGTGATAGGGAGGAATAAATGCCAGGAAGGAAAATAATGCAGAGTCAGGGGACAGGGAGGGTCAAGGTTGGAAGCCACAGGCCTGTGGCTTTAGATTGGATGGGCAGAAAGTCCCTCTGGAAAGGATAACATTTGTATAAAGATAAGGAAACGGAGAGGAAGTGAGTCCTAGGGCTATCCGGGGAAAGAGGATGCTAGGCAGAGGGGGAGCAGGTGGAAGGAAGCCCCCAGACGGAACCAGCGTGCTTGGCCAAAGAGAGGGAGAGAAGCACCCTTTCTAAAAACTTTAAAACCCTTCTAAAGTAAAGCAACTGCTTTGGTCATTCTTCTGGAAATGGTACCATGAGGATGGTCCTGGTAGCCTGTTAGGCACGGAAACACATGTGACACATGGCCTCTGTTGAAATGAACTGCAGCCATAAATAAGAATGATTACCCTCTGACTTTATTCAAATAGTTTAATGCATTTAACTCATGGACATTATCCTTCAGTGAGAAGTAAATTTAAACTTACTCTTATTCTCTTAATTTAAAGGGTTTGCCAGGCCTCCCAGGTTTCCCTGGACCCGTTGGTCCACCTGGTCCCCCAGGATTCTTTGTGAGTATGAAGCCATCATTGTTTTAGACATGGTAACTAGTAAAAGAACTACAGCTAAAAATTGTGAACAGACTTTTAGGTTTGGTGCCTTGCCTACTGTAATTTTAACTGATGGATTTTTCTAGGGCTTCCCAGGAGCCACGGGACCCCCAGGACCTAAGGTAGATTACTGTTCATATGTTGTATCAACCAGGACATCCTAACCAGTCAAAAGCCAGGCCTGATCTGATTCCACATGTGGGTACCTCTCCGGAACTCACAAAAATGCCCAGCATGGGAGTGAGCATGGCTCAGGGCTCTGCGCCTCTTACCTCTCTTCTCTCTGAACTTCAGTAACTTGATATTTGATACGAAGAATCTTAATTCAATTATAAGGGCAAGGATTCCCAGGGCATAGGTTTCCATTTCTGATAACCCTACTCATCACCCAACACTTTATCCTATACTAAATCCCATCCTGTACTGTATTTTTGTACCAGGCTGCTTCCCAGACCAATCTGATCTTTTGCTAGGCAATAAAGATGACTAGTCATGTACTTGTTAAACATGTCTTTCTATTTAAAAAGCCCACCGTGAGCACCAGGGAAGGAAAAAACCTTTTTCCTCCGTGTTCTTGGGTTCAATGACTGGGTTAACAGGAGAAAGATTTATTTCATGTGCAGACCTCACAGAAATGAAATAAAAACCCCAAAGAGGCAGTCAGACCCCGAGGCTTGTATAACCATTTTAACAAAGGGTGGTCAGTTTGTGGAGGAGTGATAAGATGAGGGAAAAGGGTTTTGAGCTTCTGGGGGCAGCAGAGTGTGGGCAGGTAAATATATGGGGGAACCAATGGAAGATGAGGGTTATTGCAGAAAGGTTTCGTTTGTGCAGATTTAAGTTGGTGCTGTCTGCAGTGATAAGAGTTGACTTCTGATTACAAGAAAGGGGAAAGGGTGACCCTTTCACAAAGAGAAACTTAATGCCCTGTCTTAAGGCAGATAAGCAGAGAGAAAAGTCCTTTTTCTGCGTTTGCTTTTTCTCAGTTGCCTTCAGCTCAAAATAATCCTTCTGCCAGAGTGGTATATTTTGGGGTGGCATAGTCTGATCCCTTTCATTTGTTTAAGGAAGAAAATGTTGAGCAAGGTTGAGCCCCACCAGGAACTTAGTACTAAACACCCAGGAATTAGTACTAAGTTAGTATCTCTTACTTACTATCAGGCAGCCTTTGTGTAGGGTACTTCCCAAGTTGTGTTCATATTTATTATTTCACTGATAGGTGCACCCCCCCATGAGATGAACAGGCCAAGTTAAGTGAATCATCAAATAGTCATTGGCAGAGCTGAGGTTTTAAAGTCTTTTGATTCCTCATATTGAACTTTTCTCTACAGTTGGTGACCTACTGGGGGAAAAATCTGCAAACTCAAGAACAAAAAAGCCAGGAGACACTTTGGTTGAAATGATAGGTTGGCCGTCATTAGAGACGAGAGACTGGTTACATTAGATTTATCTCATGTCATTAACTTACTAGGGAAGTCAGGTGGCTTGAATTCTAGTCTTAGCTTCTCTATTAAGATTTGAATTTCAGAATCCTGAAGTTCAGCTATGCATCCTTCTTATTGTTAAGACGAGAAAACCTGGGCATCAGGAAGTTATGTAACCAACCAGCAGAATCAAAACTAGCTAGTGGCTAAGCCAGAAAAATGTCCTCCTAGCTCAGTTCATTCACCCACCCCACCCCATCTCATGCCATCACTTGTGTTAAGTGAACCCCATAAGCTTTCTGATTCAAGATCTCTACTTTTGAAAGAAACATATTGATACTCTATTACAAAAGAAATAGCTAAAATAGCTTTGATGATACTAACATGACCATTCTGTTACAAACACTGGAATTTTAATGGATTTAGACTGTACCTTCCTATTCATTAAAAAAATAATAATTTGGTGTTGTCTTTTCTTACAGGGTCACATGGGTGATAACGTGATAGGACAGAAAGGAGAACGGGTAATTTAAACACCATGGTTTATTTATGGGAAAGCTGTTTTAAGTTCCTTAGCAAAAACCTTCCACATTTTCTTCACTTAACTTACACGGAAACAAAAGCATTTGCTACGTGTCAAGTTTCACTTGCTTTATCTTCTTCCATAAGGACCAAAGAGGAAAAGTGGGTCTGTCAAGCACAGTGAAGGTGATGGTGTCTAGCTTTTTATTCCTGAGTGTATTTGTCTTTAGGGTGTAAAAGGATTAACGGGACCGCCCGGACCACCAGGGACAGTGATTGTGACACTCACCGGTCCAGATAACAGAACGGTAACCTTTCTATTTTATTTTTTATTATTAGGGTTGCACCTTCCTGTGAATGGGATGAGGTCCTTGTGATTCCTTTCCTCTTTTTCTTTATCTTTTTCTTTTTACGGCCACACCTGGGGCATATGGGGGTTCCCAGGCTAGGGGTCCAGCTGGGGCTGCAGCTGCAGGCCTGCACCACAGCCACAGCAACACGGGATCAGGGCCACATCTGTGACCTACGCCGCAGCTTGTGGCCACACTGGATCCTTAACCCACGAAGCGAGGCCAGGGGAGGATCCTGAGTCCTCATGGACACTATGTCGGGTTCCTAATGGGCTGAGCCACAGCGGGAACTCCACCCCTTTCCTCTTGCATACGTTGTCGCCTGGCCCAGCTCAGCCAGCCTGGGCCTCAGGATTTTATTCCTTCCCCATATTTCGCTCAAAAGCCTGAAATGGAGGAGATCCAAGACAGCAGCTTCCAAGGTTCTTGAAGGAAGAAACTAGGTCTAATGTTGCTCACCCTTCATCTCTGTCCCTTCTCATTGTTCCCGATATAAGGTGGGTGTTCAGTGAGCATTTTTTTTATAATGATTTTTATTTTTTCCATTGTAGCTGGTTTACAGTGTTCTGTCAATTTTCTACTATATAGCGTGGTGACCCAGTCACACATACATGTATACATTCTTTTTCTCACATTATCACGCTCCATCCTAAGTGACTAGAGATAGTTCCCAGTGCTCTACTGAGGAGCTCATTCTTTATCCATTCCAAAGGCCATAGTTTGCATTTATTAACCCCAAATTCCCAGTCCATCCCCCTTGACAATCACAAGTCTGTTCCTCATGTCCAGGATTTTCTTTTCTGTGGAAAGGTTCATTTGTGCCAAATATTAGATTCCAGATATAAGTGATATCATGTGGTATTTGTCTTTCTCTTTCTGACTGACTTCATTTAGGATGGAGTCTCTAGTTCCATCCTTGTTGCTGCAAATAGTAGTATTCTATTGTGTATATATACCACATCTTTTTTTTTATTCCTTTTTGTTTTGCTGTTTATTTTTTTTCTTTTTTTAATCACATCTGTAGTTATATAATGATCATAACAATCCAATTTTACAGGATTTCCATCCCATAACCCAAGCACATCCCCCCACCCCCAAAAACTGTCTCCTCTGGAGACCATAAGTTTTTCAATGTCTGTGAGTCTTAATCCATTCATCTGTCAGTGGACATTTGGGTTGTTTCCATGTCTTGGCTATTGTGAATAGGGCTGCAATGAACATGAGGGTGCATGTGTCTTTTTCAAGGAAAGTTTTGTACAAATGTATGCCCAAGAGTGGGATTGCTGGGTCATGTGGTAGTTCTATGTATAGGCTTCTAAGGTACCCAGTGAGCATTTTTGAATAAATGGTAACAAAATGGGTGTATGGGTCTGATCCGACTAGATAGTAATGACCTAAAGATATGGGTGGAGCATTACCATAATCAAATGGGACTTTTTTATTTTAATTTTTATTATAATATAGTTGATTTACAGTGTTGTGTCAATTTCTGCTGTACAGCATGGTGACCCAGTCATATATATATATACACACACATTCCTTTTCTCTGCTATCTTGCATCCCTGCCATTATAACCCAAGACAATGTGGCCTCCATCCCTCTCCAAGGAAACTCTGTTATTTTGACATTATTATTTGCTATTTCTTCCCACTGTGGGGTAGCTAGAAGGACCAGAAATGAAGTTGAATCAAAAGCTCAAAATAAATGAATCACAATATAACATACCAATCCTGGAGGCTAAGTTGATCCTGAAATGTCTGGGAGAGGGAATGGGGAGTGAGGGGAAAACTAACAATTTTTTTGTGGATTAACCAAGAGACATACATAAATCATCCTTCTCGTAAAACATAACGTTTTGTTAAATCATTTTGATAATAGCTTGATTATCATATAATTCACATACCATAATTTTTGCCTTTTTAAAGAATAAAATGCATGAGTTTTAGTTATAATCAGTTTTTGACAGTGTTATTGAGATATAATTCACATGCTATAAAATTCACCTATTTAGTGTACCATTCAAAAGCTTTTAGCATATTCAAAGAATTGTCTCCGACTAAATGCAATAAATGATAAAGGATATAAAGATTAAAAAAAGAAGAAAAATTGTATAAGTATCACCACATGCAATTTTAGAACATTTTCATTCCCCAAAAAGAAGCTCTTAGCCATCACTGTCTAATTAATTTTAACGATAGAAATTATCAAAAAAAAAAAAGCTAAGAAGAGTTAAAACAAAACATGGTGAAGTTTTATATAAATAAAAGTAATAACTCTCATTGAAAATTGAAAAAAATTGGTCTGAGGAGATAACTGAACTTTTCAGAGGTAAGCAACAAAAATAAAATTAATAAAGCCTAAAACTTCATTGGCCGAAAACTGATTGAAAAAAATCTTATCTTGATACAATCTTGATCTGGAAGATTTGATCTAGGGGAAAAATTGAGTTTGACAAATATGATGCCCTCAAGAGAAGACTCACATTGGGAAAAATATAATTTTTTTGAAAATTGTATTTTCAAACTATATGAAAAATATGAATAAAATGCAAAACAGCCCCAATTAATGAATCAAATCCTCTTTATAATGTTTACTCCAAAAATAATTGATCCCAGTGAAAATAATTTTAGTATATTAAAGATGAAGGTAAAATATATTGGAAATGAAATTATCGTGCTTATAGAAAACCAATTCAGTAATTAAACTGGTTTAATGTCGTTTGAGCTAAAAGATACTTTCTTATTCTTTTTCTTTTTTATTTATTTTTTGCTTTTCAGGGCCACACCTGCGGCACGTGGAAGTTCCCAGACTAGGGGTCAAATCCGAGCCTACCCTACAGCCACAGCAATGCAGGATCTGAGCCATGTCTGCAGCCTCCACCACAGGTCATGGCAACGCCAGATAGCTGACCCACTGAGCGAGCCCAGGGATCGAACCCGCATCCTCATGAATACTAGTCGGATTCATTTCCTCTTTGCCACAATGGGAACTCCAGAAAAGATACGTTCTCTTTTTTAAAAAGTTTGCGTATTTTTTTCAGCGGGTTCATAGGTGTAAAATTGTAAATGTGAAAAGTGATATGCTTTGTTAACAGGAGGTGGTATGTAAGTAGTTTGAAAAGCCAGTTCATTGAACAGATAAGAGGATTTTTCAAAGTAGAGCCAGTGATATTGGATTTGATCTGTTTGTAATGACCTTGACTTGTTTTTGTGACAGGAGCTCAAGGGGGAGAAGGGAGAGCGTGGAGCTATGGGCCCGTCAGGACCCCCTGGACCCTCGGTAGGTCACTTAGAACCGTCTCGTTCCTTTGAAACAATAAGCAGAAGCTTAGAGCATATTTTGATGTATGATCTACCTTTAAATTTTTTTTTTGTCTTTTTGCCTTTTCTAGGGCTGCTCCCGCAGCATATGGAGGTTCCCAGGCTAGGGGTCGAATCGGAGCTGTAGCTGCCAGCCTACGCCAGAGCCACAGCAACGTGGGATCCGAGCCACATCTGCAACCTACACCCCAGCTCACGGCAACGCCGGATCCTTAACCCACTGAGCAAGGCCAAGGATCGAACCCGCAACTTCGTGGTTCCTAGTCGGATTCATTAACCACTGCGCCACGACGGGAACTCCCCTTTAAATCATAATATTAGCTAAAGCAGGACAGTCTTATGCCTCAGAGGTCATGAATACTAGAGTTGTTTTATGCCACTTCTAGCTGAAATCCTGGCACTGTTTCACATGCACCCAGTGTCACTCATCTTATGATTTATCTTCAGCATCTGGTTTTTTAGCAACTGTTTTGTTTTTGTTTTGTTTTGTCTTTTTTTTAGGGCCTCACCTGTGGCATAAGGATGTTCCCAGGTCGAATCGGAGCTCTAGCTGCCGGCCACAGCCACGGCCACAGCCACAGCCACAGCCACAGCCATAGTAACTCGGGATCCAAGCCATGTCTATGACCTATACCACAGCTCATGGCAACGCCAGATCCTTAACCCACTTCAAGGCCAGGGATCGAACCTGCAACCTCATGGATACTAGTGGGGTCTTTTAACTACTGAGCTATATGGGAATTCCTAGCATCTGTTTTTAAATTAATATTTGTAAACAAGATTTCCTCTTAGCCCATCATTTCAAAATTTTTAGCTGAAGTGAAAATTTAATAAAAATCAATATGTCAAAAATCAATAACCTATAAAACTTGACCTCACTCTCCTTAAAACAGGGGCCACCTGGAGAATCATATGGATCTGAAAAAGGTGTTCCTGGAGAACCAGGTCCGCAGGTAAGTTTGGAAATTCAAGGTCATGTGCAGCCTAAATTAGTCAGTAGTAGGTACTCTTTAGGTGATACGTATAAGATGCTTGACTCAAACTAGTTTAGGCTTTTTTTTTTTTAATTTTTTAAAAATTTGGGCGGTGGAATTTGCTTGGTCAAGTACCTGAGAAGTTCAAGACTAAAACAGGCTTCAAGAACTTCAGAGCCTGAAATGATGCGAGCAGGTCTCTGTCCATTTCGCTTCTATTCCTCTCTGCGTATCAGCCTCATTCTCTTCTTTGTCAAATCACCTTCATCTGTGGCAAGGGTGATGGAGAGAAAGAGGAGGATGTAGAAGCATCAGGGGCTCAGTCTCCCACCCAACTCTATTTTGCAAAGGTTCAAACATGTATAGAGTTAAAAAACTCTAAGAACAGTATATTTTTTTCTCAGAAAAAATTCAACTAGTACGATTTTTATCACAGAAGGTACATACATGTACATTGTTTAAAAAGGCTAAGAAATATATATTTTTGCTAGGAAAAAATATTAACCAAATATGATTTTTAATTTTATCACAGAGGGTACATACCATCATAGCTAATCCTAAAGCCCTGTCTGTTTGAATGCTGCCAAGCACCTTTCATACATATATTTAAATGTAAGCAAATCTGGGGTTCCGGAAATTGCCAACATATTAAATAAATTGGCTGTGATCACCTCCCCCTTTCTGAGTTTTCCTGTTCATGTCTCTGCTCAGTGTTTCCTTGATTTTTCTTTCCAAGCTTGGATGCTCGATGTTAACTCTAGTTCAAGCTTAGCTCTTAATTTCCTCTCCTCCTTCCACTGACCCTCCCTCATTTCCCGTTCCGACTGGCTTCTTCCTTCCCTGGCAAGAGAAGGTCATCACTTGTTCTGTGATGAATAGTTTTTCCTTCTCGTACCTCAGGGGAACTTCAGTCAGGCTTTCTTGCCTGATGTCAAGAGAGGATCGTATCATTGTAGTTTGCCATGTCTATTAAAATGATCCAGATTTTTTAAATGATGTGTTTTTGTTTTGCTTTTGTTTTAGGGAAAGCCTGGAAAAGATGGTGCCCCTGGTTTCCCTGGCACCGAGGTAAAGATGTGACTTGGCCCATGGATGTGGTGAAAGTGTTGGTTCTACTAGATGGAGAAGGGTTTTTGAGAGTTGCTCAGCAGTTTTCAGCTAAGAAAAAGCATATCGTATTTAAAAATTCCTTTTGAGAATCATAGTGGTACACCCTCACTGTGGAGAGACATCATCTGAGCACTTTTTTTTAAAAAAAGGAAATTTAAAACCTACTGCTTCCTGCAAAAGAAATTGATTATCTGTGTGTCTTTTGACCCCACTCTCTTTGCTCCTTTCCTTTTTGGCCATGCCCATGGCATGCGGAAGTTCCTGGACCGGGGATCAAACCTGCACCACAGCAGTGACAAAGTCGGATCCTTAACCCGCTGAGCCACCATCTTTGCTCTTTTCTTTAGGGAGCCAAAGGCAGCAGGGGCTTCCCTGGGTTAACAGGTGAAGATGGCATTAAGGTAATTCCCTTCCTAACATCTATTGTCAGCTTTTTTTCACTGGTTGGGTTTGGCCACCCTTTCCCCACCACATCCTGAAACCAGGTACAAGGAATTGCAATCAGAGTTTACTAAAATCCTTTTGCAAATTATCATTCTAAGAGAAGTAAGTCAGACCGAGAAAGACACATCTCACATGAGATCACTAATATGTGGAATCTAATTAAAAAATGATACAAAAGAAGTTACAAAACAGAAGCAAACTCAAAGATTGCAAAACTGAACTTATGATTACCAAAAGGGAAACGCTGCAAGGAGGGATAAATGGGGAGGTTGGAAATGCAATATACACCCTACTGTGTATGAAATGGATGAGCAACAAGGACCTACTCTAGAGCATGGGGAGGTCCACTCAGTACCATGTAATAACCTATGTGGGAAAAGAATCTGAAAAGGAATGGGCATATGTGTATGTATAACTGATTTACTTTGCTATACGCCTGGAACTAACACAACTTTTTAAGTCAGTAATACTCCAATAAAATTTATTTTTTAAAAAAGGAAGAAGAAGAAATGAGAAATGTGGCAATTTTATGTAAGCACTCAAAGGGCATCTTGTGGGAATGATATCAGACTTGTTTTGTGTGGTACAAGCTGGCTGATTTGGAACCAGTGAGATTTCAGCTCTCCAGAGGGTGGGAGTTGGAAAAAGCCTGGGATTGTAGGGAGTTTCAGGTCATCGGAAGTCAAGATAGGTTGGACCCCAGGAGTCTCCACCTGGCTCACAATGTACTGAAAAGCCATCATGAGTTAACCGTGAGCCGTATTCCCCATCATTTGTTTCTGACAACACATTACAGACACTTTCACGTAATTTGCATACGTAGGTGTATGTGCAGATTGAAGATTTTCACCCTATAATAAAAGTACTTCCAGTAGAATTCTGAAATGGTCTCGAGTAGGTAAGAAAGGACGTTGACTACAGTTGGGACACAGGGAATTTCCTACAACGCACAGCCTAGTTCTCCTGTGCCTCCAGTCTGGGAGATTGCCATCTTGGGCAATGGCGTGAATATTCTTTGAAGGGAGTGATGCAGAAGGAACGTGGAGAACCACTAAAACAACAGCCACTTCTTGCAGATCTTGTAGAGAGGATTCTTGACTCTGATATGGCCTTCCAGGAAGATAACCAAAAATCAGTGTCCCTTTCATGTTAACGTGGTTTATGCATTACATAGCAGTCACCTCACATTGAGCATGGATTTGTCTAACTGTGCATTTTGCTTTTTAAGTATACCTGATAGGTAAATGCTTTTGGTAAATGCACTCATAATTTGTTGCTGTTTTCCAACATAGGGACAGAAAGGAGACATTGGCCCTCCAGGATTTCGTGGTCCAGTAAGTGTAATTAAAGACAATATTAATGTTATGTTTGACCAAGTCTTTCAAAGTATTGAGGTAATTTTGAATCAGTGTCTCTTATTAACCATTATGATAGGGATTATAGTCTTTACCTTTTTATGAAACTAGGGCACAAAAGATAGCTATTGTCATCATTATTTGTCCATTTGACAATGGATAAATATTTTTGCTTGGTCCCTGGAATGCACTGGCAGTGCTCATCCTGGGCTGTAGAGAAGAAAACCTTTGACCAATCAGTCCTGGCCCAAGGTAATCCTGTGCCCTTGAGTCGAGTAGAAGGGCATTGGTGGAGGTCAACGGGGCACCTGCTCCAGCTGGCAACCTTATGACAGCCTTGCACTTTGAGGCTGCAGAAGCTCAGCCATGGGTTTAATGCAAGGCCAGCAAAAGCCAATAACCCCAGCCCAAGCTCCATCATAGCAGTCTCCCCTTTCTATGTAGTGACTCTGCAGGGTAAGGAGATGTGTGAAAAGGACCCAGGTTCTGGGTTCTGGTATCTTCCTCTCCTGCCTCAAAAGACAGCGGTTCTCACATTCAGTGTGCTGAGCAGAGCTGGTACTTAATGATTGTGCAGGTGACAAAAAGGTCCATGGGAGTTGCTGAGGGAGTGTGTGTGTGTGTGTGTCCTCTTACAAATGCACCCCTGAGGCTAAGTAATTAAACTCAGTAACTGGAGGGGGAGTGGTCCCAGAAATCAACATCTTTACACTACGAGCAAGTAGTTCAGATGACAGGTAAGTCCAAAATACTTTTAAGGGGTTGCTGAGAAGATGAAAGAGTCTATTTTGTGAAAGTACTTAGCCAACACCTGGAAGGTACACACATGTCATTATGGATTTTATGATGGAGGAGATTATTATAATGATGACGATGGATTCTTTTTGCGATTTTATATATATTGCTTAACCCCAAAGCTCTTGTTACCTATTCTTTAAACAAGTCTAGAAAGTAATTGGCCCCATGCTACATATGAAAACATAAAGTTCTTTAAAAACTTTCATTATTTCTGTCTTCTTTCCTCTTCAAGATAAATGTGCTGAATTATAAATGAAATATATTTCCTATCTGCTCTTTTAAAAGATTCCTAGCATTCCTAGCTCACTGTGTGTTTTCTTATGCTCAAGTCCACATAACTCTGCAGCTCCTACTAACTTCAGAAGTTCTCCTTTAGAAGTAGATAGTTAAGGAGACCAGCGGTAGGTCCACTGATCCCATCAGAAGTATTGGTCCTGGTCCTTGATGACTGCAGGTCAATGGTGTCTTAAAATTTAAAGAAACAATCAATAAAGTATTTTTGATGTATAGGTCCCAACATACTTTGAAATACATTTAGTCCACAGGACAAGCATTTTTAAAAATTGACATTGAACAGAAAAAAAAAAAAATCAGAGTTGGTCATATGTTGCAATAAGTCACTACGTTGTGAAACTAATTTCTGAATACATATTCACACATATGTAAATATGGGTATATGTAGATGTATTTTTAAATGTGAGTGTGTGGTTTGGACCACGTCATAAAATGTATTTCTAATTAAAAGCCCCTGAGATATATGATATTATGATACCAGATCAACTTTTATTTTTAAATTTATCCACCCAGTATACCAAACTACCATATCCTTCTAGCAGATAAACCAATGAATTCAGGAAAATAAGGAAAGTATCGTTTTAGCCAAAAGAAAAAAAAAAGGAGAAATTGAAGTAACCGCATTTGTCCATAAGTAGTGATCTTTTTTCTTTATTAATTTCTTTTTCTTTTAAGACAGAATATTATGATGCATACCAGGAAAAGGGAGATGAAGGAATTCCAGGCCCACCTGGGCCCAAAGGAGCCCGTGGTCCACAGGGTAAGAATAAACTTCTTTCTAAAGCATTTGCTGATCTTCCCATGTCTCTCTTTCAAGGCAAAGTCAAGTGTATAGCATGTGTTCATAGACCTGGAAGTCGCAGGCTCAGAGGGGAGGTCTCCTAGCTTTCATAGGTGGTGGAATTTCTCATCTTTCCCAATTTTCATATTCCATTCTATTTTATTTCATTTTATTGCTTCCATGTATCACGTACATGCAGCAAATGGAAGTTCCAAGGATAAGGGTTGAATCAGAGCTACAGCTGCCAGCCGATGCTATAGCCACAGCAATACCAGATCCGAGCCAAGTCTGTGACCTACACCACAGTTCATGGCAATGTGGGATCCTTAACCCGCTGAGCAAGGCCAGGGATTGAACTCACATCCTCATGGATACTAGTCAGGTTTGTTACTGCTGAGCCACAACAGGAACTCTGCTTTTCAAATTTTCATAAGAAAATTCCACAGGTAGTATACCATGAAAGCTGAGTTAATGTGAGGAAAGCATGAAGTTAAATCTGGTAAGAAGACACTAACAGGGCAGGAGGGGGGAGAGTATGAAACCAGGAATCTCGGGAGTTCCTATTGTGACTGCGGAAACGAATCCAACTAGTAACCATGAGATTGCAGATTTGATCCCTGGCCTCGCCCAGTGGGTTAAGGATCTCACGTGGTGTAGGTTGCAGTTGTGGCTCAGATCTGGCTCGGATCTGATGTCACCGTGGCTGTGGTGTAGGCTGGCAGCTGTGGCGCCAATTCAACCCCTAGCCTGGGGACTTCCATATGCCACACAAGTGGTCCTAAAAAGAAGAAAGAAGGAAGGAAGGAAGGAAGGAAGGAAGGAAGGAAGGAAGGAAGGAAGGAAGGAAGGAAGAAAGAAAGAAAAGGAACCAGCAATCTCAATGGAACTACAAAAGGGTAAACGGAGACCCCGCAAAGCTCTAATTTGAGCAAATCTGCACAAAAAATGACAAGAAGGAACTGAAGCCCTGGTTCCTGGCTCCTGGCATTAATATTTAAAGTCATAGTAATTTATATTTGATTCTTTTTGATGGATTTAAAAGATCTTGGCCAATAGCCTTATCTCTTACTACTCATTAAAATCCCCAGGAACTTCTAAGTAAGAACCATGTCCAGGTCCCATCTCTGTGATTCTGATTTATTGTCCAGTGGGAGGCCATGGAAAAAAACCTCCCCAGATTAATTCTACTGAGCAGCAGGACTGAGAACCCCTGATCTAGGCAAATTATTGATATAAATAAGATTTCAAAGGGTAATTTCACTTTTAAAAGTTCCCAGCCTATTTAAACAAATGGACGCATAAGTATTAGATACAGATTTTTTTAAATCTGGTATGCTCACCTTGGAGTTCCCACATGGTTCAGTGGTAGGAACCCAACTGCAGTGGCTCAGGTCGCTGTGGAGGCACAGGTTCTATGCCAGGCCTGGCACAGTGGGTTAAAAGATCTGGCATCACCACAACTGTGGCACAGGCAACAGCTGTGGCTCGGATTCAATCCCTGGCCCGGGAACTTCCATATACCATGGGTTCTGCCATAAACAAACAAACAAAAGTCTGATATGCTCACCTTGAATCCCTCAAAAGCATCAAAGAATTAGAACCTTACACAGTGCTACAGCTGGAAGCCATCTGAGATGGAACCAGACCACACTCCAGATATGTGACAATTCCAGCTATTTGATTATTCTGTCATTTGAATCATCCCAGCAAAGTGCCAGACACAGAGCAGGCTCTGAGTAAGAGTCTGCTAAATCATTTGAAGACAATAAAATAGCAGGATTTACTTTTTTTTTTTTTGGTTTTTAGGGCTGTGCCCATGTTACTTTTTTAAAAATTGAACTATAGTGAATGTACAATATTACATTGGTTTGGCTGTAAAACATAGTAATTCAATATTTTTATATGTTATACTCCATGTAAAGTTTTTACAGAGTAATGGCTGTATTTTCCTGTGCTGTACAATATACCCTGTTGCTTGTCTATTTTATACATTCATATCTTTTAATCCCACACCTCTCTTTCCCTCCTCTCCCCTGCTTTGGAGTGTTAGACATCTAAGCTTAGTTTCTTCTTTGCATTTGGTCTAAATGAATAAACTTTTCTCATATTTACCTATGTGAGCGTGGAGAAAAAAAATCTGAAAAATATTATTAATTATTATATTGTCATTCAAGATTTCAGTAATGGGGGAGGGGCCATCTATACCTTAGTAAGCATTTAATTACTATTATGTATTCACAGGTCCCAGCGGTCCCCCTGGAGTTCCTGGAAGCCCTGGTATGTACATGTCTTTCATGGTACCAATACAAATGCTTTTTTTTCCTTTTTTTTTAGGGCCGCACCTGCCCTAGTTCCCGAGCTAGGGGTCGAATGGGAGCTGTAGCTACTTGCCTACACCACAGCCACAGCAGTGCTGGGACCTGAGCCACATCTGTGACCTATGCTGCAGCTTGTAGCAACACCAGATCCTTAACCCACTGAGTGAGGCCAGGAATCAAACCTGCATCCTCATGGATACAATGTCGGGTTCTCAACCCACTCAGCCACATTGAGAACTCCACGAATGGTTATTAAAAGAAAACATACTGCTCTCTAGAGAGTTTGCATAATTTACATAAGACAAATGTTTCATTCATCAATATAAAAGTGTTTCCAACTTCCTAATTCTTAACTTTGTGACCTGCAGGGGGAAAAGGTGCGGAAACTGATGTAAGATGATATAGAAATGCTCTTTTTGACTTCTCGGTGGTTTTAACTGAGTGTAAGACGTGAACTTTGGTGTGTAAACAAAAGGCTTAAAACTCAGAAGAGGAGCAGAGATAGAAAAACCATAATTTTATGGCAATTTGGCTGGTTAAAATGATAGTTTTTTCTTTCTTTCTTTCTTTTCTTTCTTTCTTTCTTTCTTTCTTTCTTTCTTTCTTTCTTTCTTTCTTTCTTTCTTTCTTTCTTTCTTTCTTTTGATTTGTTTTTTTGTTATTGTGTTTTGGCTGCAGCATGCATAGCTTAGTATAGGATCTCAGTTCCCAGACCAGGGATAGAACTTTGGCCTCAGCAGTGAAAGCTCCGAGTCCTAACCACCAGGCCACCAGGGAACTTCCAAAAGTGATGGTTTTCCTGATATATCGCGAATTGCTTAAGAATACACAGATTACAGGTTTTTGTGGGGTTTTTTTTTTGTCTTTTGTCTTTTCTATGGCTGCACCCTCGGCATGTGGAGGTTCCCAGGCTTACACCACAGCCACAGCAACGTCAGATCTGAGCCGCGTCTGCAACCCAAACCACAGCTCACGGCAACGCCAGATCCTTAACCCATTGAGCGAGGCCAGGGATCGAACCTGCAACTTCATGGTTCCTAGTCAGATTCATTAACCACTGAGCCACGACAGGAACTCCAGATTACAATTTTTATGTAAAGTTTAAATTTTACGGTACATCGTTTGTGGTACATAAACTGTCCTGTGAAGTGTGAAAATATCCTCGCATCATTGGAGTGGTTGCCTCTTGAGAAAGAAGGTTGAGAGTGGTTAATTAAAGATTAACCCCCATGACCTCAGTTATAACTAATTCTGTAAGGTGTCATTTTGTAAAGGAAAAAAAAACTAAGGGCAAAATAACAGAGACTTGATAAGCCTTGCCATCGATTACATCTTTCTCTGTACTATGCCACATACTTAAACGATTGCATATTTTTGAAAACAAACTAAAATTAAGCAGATTGTAGAACTATATGTAGATTACAATCCTATTATAAAAGAAAAAGTTAAATGGATAAATATTATGCGTACCTGCATATGCATGGGAAAATATGTGCCAAACTCTTAATAGCAGGTATCTCTTGAAGTTGAAAGAGTGCAGAAGGAGATTTTAGAAGTCTGTTCAAAGATTAAGAAAGACTTGGGAGTTCCTGTTGAGGCACAGCGGAAATGAATCTGGCTAGTATCCATGAGGACACAGGTTCGATCCCTGGCTTCGTTCAGTGGGTCAGAAATCTGGCATTTCCATGAGCTCAGATCCTGCATTGCTCTCACTGTGGTGTAGGCTGGCAGCTGCAGCTCTAATTTACCCCTAGCCTGGGAACTTTCATGTGCTGCCAGTGCCGCCCTAAAAAAAAAAAAAAAAAAAAAAAAAAAAAAAGAAAAGTGTAAGAAAAACTTCCTTTCAAGTAATGAACTAGCTGGTTGAAAAAGCCAGCAAATGAAAAATTACAAAGCTTTAAAACAGACGTCAGTCAGAAGGATTTTTAGCCTTTATTCCAAAATCCTTAGACTCAATAATCAGAAATAATCAGATATGACCCCCGCTGGTTTCTCAGTCCTGGTGATATCTCTCCTAACACTTAAGGCAGAGATTTTTAACATCAAGGCAGAAATTCGAGACCACCTGCCCTCTCACAGCTTCATCATTTTAGGAGGGACTGATGCAGAGGGTTTTGTACCACCCGGCACATCTTCTCTCCCAGCTGGTGGCAGCCTCTCCCAGCACACCCTTTGATGTAACCAAGGGAATCAGCAGGAACACAGCTGAAAATGGTTATTTTCTCTCTTTCTTATTTGAAACATTGAAAGATAGGCATTTTCTAGTCTCTAATTTAAAAATTACAGCAGGTTAAGAACCAACTAGTATCCATGAGGATGCAGGTTCAATCCCTGGCCTCGCTCAGGGGGTTAAAGAATCCAGCTTTGTCACAGACATGGCTGGGTTCTGGCATTGCTGTGCCTGTGGCATTGATTCAACCCCAGCTCAGGAACTTCCATATGCCATGGGCGTAGCCCTGAAAAGAAAAAAAAAAAATTACAAAAGAGGAGTTCCCACTGTGGCTCCATTGGTTAAGGACCCAGCATCTCTGTGAGGATGTGGATTCAGTCTCTGGCTTTGCTCAGTGGCTTAAGGATCTGGTGTTGCTGCAAGCTGCAGCATAGGTCACAGGTATGACTCAGATCTCGTGTTGCCATGGCTGTGGCATAGGTCAGCAGCTGCAGTTCTGATTTGATCCCTAGCCTGGGCACTTCCATAGGCTGCAGATATGGCTATAAAAAAGAAAAAAAATTACAAAATATCATCAATTGGAGTTCCCATTGTGGCTCAGTGGTTAACAAACCCAACTAGGATCCACAAGGGTGCGGGTTCGATCCCTGGCCTTGCTCAGTGGGTTAAGGATCCAGCATTGCCATGAGCTGTGGTGTAGGCTGATGGTTGCAGCTCTGATTTGACCCCTAGCCTGGGAACCTCCACATGCCATGGGTGTGGGGTTAAGAAGACAAAAGACAAAAAAAAAATCATATACTGAAGAATTTCTCCTGAAGATCATTTGAATCAAGAGACTACAGTACATCCCAACCTCTGTTTCTGTCTCTTGTAATAAATTACATAAAGTCCCTTGTGGGAATGGAACATTCTGAGTTCTTCTGTATTGTGATAGCTTAACAAGGCCATGAATGAAGGAAGGAAGATAATTCACTTGTGTTTTATATGCTTTATATTTTTTTCATTGTACAACTTTTATAAGAATGCATCACTCTTTGCAATTGAAAAAGAAATGTGTATTAATCAAGACACATTTCCAACACAATAAATGATTATTTTCTTCAAGGATCATCCAGGCCTGGCCTCCAAGGAGCCCCTGGAGCACCAGGCATCAAAGGAAGAAAAGGGGAGCAAGGACCCCCAGGGAAGAACGCAGTCGGGCCTCCGGGATCCCCCGGCTGTCCTGGTTCCCCAGGCCATATAGGGTTGCCGGGACCTCCAGGACCACCAGGTAAGGCTGTCTAATGGGGCCCCTTTTGAGGTGTGCCAGTCAGGGGCAATGAACTTGACATGCAGCTCGGCCATCAGTGTGGACCTTAGGGCTTCTCTTCCACTGATGTTCCATCTTATTAGCTTTCTGTGAAAGTAGCTGTGGTGGAATGGCTGTGTTGCAAGCACTGCACAGTGTTAGCCTGAGTTCCTGCAGAGGGCAGAGCAGGAGGCTGGGACAAGGGGGGTGAAGCCGGGAAGGAGTGACTGTTGTCCAGTTGGCCTAGGCCAAGTGCAATGGCTCCTTCTGTCTCTGCAGACTGACTTCTAAGAAGCTGTGTCACTTCGTCTCAGGATAATTTGTCCCAGGGGACAAAGAGGCAAGAATCTCTCCACTGGCTCTTATTTCTTGTGGGACAAAGTTGTGTCCCACAGGACGGGACTCCACAGCCCCCACTGTACACACACACTTCCAGGCTGTGTTTGCGCAGCTCCCAAGGCATCCCATGCCTCAACAGGGGCAGGGAAGCCCCAAGGCTGGAGGTTAGAGGTTTGTAGTATGGACCGAGGCTAGATGCTGCCAGGTTAATGTGTCAGAAACCACAGAGCGCCAGCTCCAGGGTTTGAAGTGGTACCTGGAGGTTCTGATGAAGTTATCTACACTGTCAGGAAAACACAAGGTAGGAATTTCCGCTGGGATATGGCAGGCTAGGGAGTTTCCCTTGTGGTGCAATGGAAACGAACGCGACTGGTACCCATGAGGATTCAGGTTCGATCTCTGGCCTCCCTCAGTGGGTTGAGGATCTGGCGTTGCCTTGAGCTGTGGTGTAAGTCGCAGACATGGCTTGGGTTCTGAGTTGCTGTGGCTATGGTGTAGGCCAGCAGCTGTGGCTTTGATTCGACCCCTGGCCTGGGAACCTCCATATGCCAAGAGTGTGACCCTAAAAAGCAAAAAAAAAAGAAAAAAGAAAGTGATGCAGCATGTTAAAGATCCAGCATTGCCACAGGTTCCATCCCTGGCCCGGAAACTTCCATATGCTGCGTGTGAAGCAGAAAAAGAAAAAAAAAATTACAAACCCACAGTGTATCCAAGATATACAGAAGGATGAGATTTCACCCTTTTCCTAAAGATGCTAAAGGGATAGTCTCGGAATAATTGAAGACAATTGAATAAGGTAACATGGGTTGATTATGCACTGATAAATACCATCTAATGAGATTTCCAAGAACCACTGCATCAAAATTAAAAAATATCACAGGTGTGGTGTAAAAGGAGAAGCTGACCAGTCTTTTCAGTTCCAGACAACCTTCACGAGACTCAGCTTCCAAAACAGAGATGGCTCAGTGCATATAAAATAAATGACATTATTAAAACACTTGCTAATTGAACAAGTAGTTCAAAAAAATGAAAAACTAACCTTGGTGTTGTCCCTTTGTAGGTGGCATTGTCTTTCGCAAAGGTCCACCTGGAATTGGTGGACTTTCAGGCCGTCCAGGGTCTCCAGGAATCCCAGGAGTCGATGGGCCCAAAGGTTGGTTCAAACACTGGTGTTATTGTATTAGAATAAGCCATTCTCATCATCTTTGTCATCACCGAGTTCATGTTTCCCTGAGACAGCAGTGACCCTAAATAGCAGGCAGCAATAGCTTCTTTTCCAAAAGAATTATCTAAAAGTAGTCATTCATCTGGAAGTCAATCATTTATTTAGCACCTGTGCAATAAATCACTGGATCTTTCTAGAATGTCAGTTTTATCCTGCACTCAAAAAAAAAATAGTAGGTGTTTTATACTAAGCACCAGGGGCTTCCTTTTGCAGAATGCCAAAAAGCTCAGATCAATAAAGTAAGCAGCTATAATAGGTAAATGATTTATTAAATGTACCATGTTCTAGATGATTTTCACGAGGACATTTTAGGTGGAGCACATGACCCTGTGGTTGGAGAGTATCTGTCCTTTCTGGGGACCCGGTGTGGGTTTATGAGTGATGCTGTCATTGCAGGGGAACCCGGCCTCCTGTGTACACAGTGTCCTTGTGTCCCGGGGCCACCAGGCCTCCCAGGATTACCCGGGCTGGATGGCGTGAAAGGAATCCCAGGTACAGACAATTTGCACACAACTGTTTTTGCAAGTACAGAAAGGGTCAACTCACGGGGCAGAAAAAAAAATAAAGGCATCAAGACTGCTCAGTGTCAAAGTGGTTTATACGAATTTGGAGGGAGATTTTCAAAAACATACTCTATTAACATAAAAGTAAGCCCCAAATTATAAAAGCTGGCATTTCCCCCTATTCCGTTTTAGTTGCTGAGCTCTAGCAAACCACTGCGTCACCTAGGAATTGCAAACTCAGCTTTCTACAGGGAGCTAGGGGGTAACTCAGACAAATGAAGCAGCCATACCAAACCCATACCACTTTTTTCTTCCATGAAGAAAGAAGCTCTCTCCTGTTCTTTTTTTTTTTTTTTTTTTTTGTCCACCCTCTGGCATATGGAGCTCCCAGGCCAGGAATCAGATCCAAGCCACAGTTGCAACCTAAGCTGCAGCTTTTGCAATGACAGATCCTTAACCCACTGTGCCTGGCTGGGTATCGAACCTGCATCCCAGCACTCCCAAGATGCCACCGATCCCATTGCACCACAGCAGGAACTCCTCCTATTCTTTTTTTTAAGAGATACAATCCTTCTTTAGTTTTTCATGCCTCCCCTTATGATACCATAATGGGCGTGTGTACTATTTCTCATTCTTCTTAACCACACAAGTACGGTAACAAAGTCTAACATTGGCCTCGGTGCTGGAGACAATAGGGAGTGGTGAGGACTGCAGAAAACTGGAGGAGCCGTGCAGTAAATGGGAAGGGACCATCAGACACTCAACTCCAGCCTGTTGTTACTTTGCAGGCTTTAAGGCCCTGTGTTAACAAAACTTCCAGTTTTTCATGAGAAGCATAAAACTGGGATGTTCATCTGAAACCTCATGTTTTAAAAAAAAACTAGGAGTTCCCATCATGGTGCAGCGGAAACGAATCCGACTAGGAACCATGAGGTTGCGGGTTTGACCCCTGGCCTCACTCAGTGGGTTAAGGATCCGGCGTTGCCGTGAACTATGGTGTAGGTTGCAGACATGGCTCGGATGTGGCGTGGCTGTGGCTCTGGTGTAGGCTGGCAGCTACAGCTCCGATTTGATCCCTAGCCTGGGATCCTCCATATGCCACAGGTATGGTCCTAAAAAGACAAAAAAGAAAAACAAACAAACAAACAAAAAAGAAAAACAAAACAAAAAAAACCACCAAGAGATGTATTTGTCAATGAGCAAAAAATACATACATAAATAAAAACATTTAAAAAACCTAGCCATTAACTTTTATTTATTTATTTTAATTTTTTTATTACTCAAAGGAATTTATCACATCTGTAGTTGTATAATGATCATAACGATCCTGTGAAATCAGATTGTTATATCATTACAGCCATTAACTTTTAAAGGAAAAAAAAAAAACATTTCATAGGCCAATATTCTGAGGGCTAAATAAAGCCTCACTTGTCAACCTCTGGGCTGGACCAGGACTCTTTACCCCAACACTGTTGCTCTAGGCTGTCCCTACCTCTGCTTGTCCCTACCTCTGCTGTCCTACCTCCCCTTGCCCTCCCCCGGCCACGGGACTGGCCATGGACAAAACCCAGAAGTAGAACAAGTCTCTCTTTTATTAGTTGGGTTCCTCTGCCCTTCGTGCCCCTCCTCGGGCCCCCCGGGGCCTCTCATGTGGTGTCACACACAGTCCAGGTTCTGCCATTAGCATCTTGGGTGATAGACACAGTCATCAAATTATTTCTCGTTAACCCGTAAGAGCTCAAGTTACAGAGCCCATGGTCAGTGTGCCAGATGCCATTCTAGCTGTCTCATGTGCCTCCACCCCTTAGTCCTCACCTCAGCCTGCGAGGTAAGTGGCATCTGTCGTGAACTCCATTTGACAGGTGAGGAAGCGGAGGCATAAGGTCCCATAGCTAATGAGTGATAGAGCCTGGATGTCAGGGCAGACACTCCCCTCCAGGGGCACACGCTCGCCTTCTGCGCTGGCATCTCTTAATTGCTGGACCAGGGCCTGCCCTTTGAGCCAAGTTAATCCATAGATCTACCTGGCAACACGGATGGGGCCATGTTTGTGTGCTACCATCGTCCAGTAGACACTGGAATTGCCACAGGGTCATCAAGGGGCTGGGTGTCAGTCCAAGCCACAGCAGTGACCCGAGCTGCTGCAGCAGCAACACCAGATCCTTAATCCCTTACACCATAGGGGAACTCATAACAGTCTAGCAAAGACCAGCTTCTGGCAGTGGATTTACACGTGATTTTTATTCTTTCTATGATGTTGTTTACAATAAACATCCATTAATTTTATCATGAGAAAAATATAGGCGTTCCCATCGTGGCACAGTGGTTAACGAATCCGACTAGGAACCATGAGATTGCGGGTTCGATCCCTGGCCTTGCTCAGTGGGTTAAAGATCCGGCATTGCCGTGACCTGTGGTGTAGGTTGCAGACGCAGCTTGGACCCCGCGTTGCTATGGCTCTGGCGTAGGCCAGAGGCTACAGCTCGGATTCGACCCCTAGCCTGGGAACCTCCATATGCCATGGGAGCGGCCCAAGAAATGGCAAAAAGACAAAAAAAAAAAAGAAAAATTATAAGGGCCCTGAAATTGAACCGTTCTTGTTTTGAACAATTATCTCTGATTCCAATCCTTTACTCCCATTCTCATCTTGCACTGTGTGTTTTAAGATAGAAATCGCCTTTCTTTCTTCAGAAGAAAACCCCCTATTTTCTTCACACACTGCATTAGCCTGGCTACTCTGACTTTGTGTTCGATGAATATTTAATGACTGACTGCTTTGCAGGAGGACGAGGGGCAGCTGGCATTAAAGGAAGCCCAGGGTCCCCAGGAAGTGCGGGTCTTCCAGGATTTCCAGTAAGATTTCATGGTTTTGAAGCTTTAGTTTCAATTTGGAAAATGGAACACTCTGGAAATACAGTTGCATCCCACACAGGTTGTCAGTTTGGCACCTGGCAAGTAGCACTTGATATTATTAAAGCTCTTAACATATACTTGCTGATTAAATGAATAAATGAAGGATGATTGCATGTCTATGTGGATGAATTAATGAGTTTACAATAACTTAATATGGTATCAGAGACAGAAAGTAGCTCTGTGGCTGCCTGGGGGCTGAGGCTGGGAGCAGGGATGGACTGCACATAGATTTGAGAGAATCTGGAACAGTGGTGGAAATGTTTTAACCCTGGATTGTGGTGATCATGGCATAAATGTATAATTTATTAAAGATCAATGAATGGTATTCTTACAAAGGATTCATCTTATGATATGTACATTACACCTCAATAACATTGTTTGAAAATTAAAATCATAAAGTTATGTTTGAATAAATATATTTAAGTCAATTTACTCATAGATGCTTATTGAACCTTACCAATATTCTGACATAACCTGAATTATGATGATAGTTGTATCACATTGAATTTATTGTTGTATGTGTTGCCTTGAATTGTGCTAACTGAATTTTTGTATACTTTTGGAATGAAAAACAAAGCAAAAAAGGTTGAAATTATACTTGTGGGCCAAAGAAAATGTCTGGGGAAAAAAATTCATGTTCATTAAAATGGAAAAGTTCTTGTTGATATTCTTTTAAGATTGACACAAGAGCTGTACCCCAATGCAATGCAGACTCATTTCTGTACTGTCCTAGGGATTCCCAGGTGCTCAGGGTCACCCAGGACTTAAAGGAGAAAAAGGTGAAACCTCCCAGCCAGAGGGAGAAGTGGGTGCCCCGGGAGATCCAGGGCTCCGGGGACAGCCTGGGAGAAAGGGCTTGGATGGAATTCCTGGAACTCCAGGAGTAAAAGGATTTCCAGGACCTAAAGGAGAACTGGTGGGTATCTGATAACTTTAAAAAAAAAATTCTCTCATTAAAGTATAGTTGATTTACTATCTTGTGCCAATTTCTGCCGTAGAGCAAAGTGACCCAGTCATACTATATATACATTCTTTTGTAATATTATTTTCATGGTTTGTCCCAGGAGATTGGATATAGTTTCTTGTATTACACAGTAGAACCTTATTGTCTATCCATTCTAAATATAATAGTTTGCAATTACTAACCCCAAACTCCCAGTGCATCCCACGCCCTCCCACCTCCTTCTTGGCAACCACAACTCTGATCTGTATGTATTTGAGTCTGTTTCTGTTTTGCAGATAGGTTTGTTTGTACCATATTTTCAATTCCACATATAAGTGATATCATGTGGTATTTGTTTTTCTTTCTGACTTTCTTCACTTACTATGAGAACCTCTAGTTGCATCCATGTTGCTAAAAATGGCATTATTTTGTTCTTTTTTTGGCTGAGTAGTATTCCATTGTGTTTATGTACCATATCCTCTTAATCCATTCATCTGTCAATGTGTATTTAGGTTGTTTCCATGTCTTGGCTCTTGTGACTAGGGCTGCTATGAACTTGGGGGAGGATGTATCTTTTTGAATTATAGTTTTGTCCAGATATATGCCCAGGAGTGGGATTGCTGGATCATATTTAGTTTTCTGAGGAACCTCCGTAGTGTTTTTCCATAGTGAGTGTACCATTTTACATTCCCACCAACCGTGTAGGAAGCTTTCCTTTTCTCCACACCTTCTCCAGCGTTTGTTATGTGCAGACTTATTGATGAAGGTCATTCTGACCCGTGTAAGGTGTAGCTCATTGTAGTTTCGATTTGCATTTCTCTACTAAATAGCGGGGTTGAGCATCTTTTTTCAAATTACACTCCCTATGAAAGAAGGCCTCTGAAGTTAAGACATCAGATGATTTCCTCTCACAAAATCGTTGGCCATTCAGCACAGTTCATCCCTCTAACTTCAGGATGAGGCATCTTCAAATGAGCACTAATAACCCAAAAAATATTTGTAGTACTTGGACAAAAATTGGTAGCACCAGTGGGTGATTTTAGCCCAAATAAAATTCGACATTGATAAAGACCTTGTCTCACACACAAGTTACGATTGCACATCTGTATCAAAGGAGTTTATAGGGAAATTTGGAAAATGATTGATAATGGAAAGTTTTAGTCAATGTTTTGGGGACAAGGTTCACTCTCTCAAGTAAAAATAAATGCATAAAAGGACAGAATCTTTCGGGCAGTCAAAGAAATCAAAAATTTTGTCATTTACAATATTTAAGCTTATATGAATTGTCTCTTTTCATGGGATAGAATCTCTCACATGCTCAGGTGAGACATTCCTACCATAATTTATTTTTAAATGTCATAGAGGCAGAGGCTGAGTGCCTATCACATATATCTGAGAAGTTTGCAAGGCATGCTGCCCAGCCTGTTTTATGAAATACCGGTTTTTCCCAGGGTTAATCAGTGTCATCCAATAAAAAAGGATTCCACGTCAAACAGGAAAACTTGGCAAGCAATTTAAAGATTCATCAGAGGCCCTTTACTGTGAGAATATGAATTATACTCCCCAAGATGTGGATGTAATATACAGCCTTTCCTAAACCCTTTTGACTACAAAACACTTTTTGGCTGGGAGTAGACACCAGGGCCAATGGTTCCGATTCTCCTTTGCTAAACCGCCAGGCTGCCCCACAAAACCCACCCCCTCAAGGAAGTTATGCTTGAAGAGGGATAGGGTCTAGAATTCTTTTGGTCAATACAGTTCATATGATGCTCCTAACCGGTCTTCGTTTCTTAGTTCTGTTAAAGATGTCCCAGAACGTGAGAAAATCAAGGAGCTGACTTGAGTCTTACAACCTGCCATTAGAAAAGGACCACTTAGTTAACGATCCGGCATTGCCATGAGCTGTGGTGTAGGTCACAGACATGGCTCAGATCCTACCGTTGCTGTGGCTCTGGCATAGGCTGGCAGCTACAGCTCCGATTAGACCCCTAGCCTGGTGAACCTCCATATGCCGCAGGAGCAGCCCAAGAAACAGCAAAAAAAAAAAAAAAGGACCACTTAGCCACCTGTTGACATTGAACAATGAAGAATCCAGTTAAATTTATTATTGGGGGCCATGTTAGGGAGCAAGAGGAGCTTTGGTTATTTTGTCAAATTCAACTTCTTTAAAATATACAACTCATCTTCAAAGCTACAGACTATGAAATTAACAGCAAAAAAGATATAAGAACACACTAGTACAGATAGACTATCTCCCTTGTAATGAAAATACCTGGTGAAAACCAATCACATAAAGGTTTGCTGTACTGGTTTTATTTTTTAAATGTGCCGTTCACATGAATGCCACCTCTAAAGCCATTTGAATTGTCAGCAGTTTGAGCCATGTTTTGGGGTTGTTATCACATGTGTGACAGCCAGTTGTAGGACATCTCAAGTGGAACTCAAGTGAGTTAATAAAATTTTGCTGGACTCCAAAGGACACAAAACAGCAGAAACCAAACAGGGCTCTTATTCTGGCAGTAATTCCCTTCAAGTAACAATTGCTTTTTAATTCAAGATCTTCTCAATGACAACCTCATTGGCAATCATATTCACGGCGAGATGAGCCTGTGTACGGAGACACTAGATGAATCACTACTCAAACATATTCCTGTTGTCACAGGCCCTGAGTGGTGAGAAGGGGGACCAGGGTCTTCCAGGGGATTCTGGCATCCCTGGGTCCCCAGGACCCACAGGACCTCCTGGACCATCGGACTATGGACCACAGGGAGAGCCTGGTCCAAAGGGCACCCAAGGACTTCCTGGAGCCCCTGGACCACCTGGAGAAGCCGGTTGGTTAGTTTTCTTTCCAGTCCTGTTTTCCTGTGGAGTGGGGTGGATGGTCCCTAAAGCTGGCGAAACTCTCTCAAGACTGATGAAGTTCTAGAAACTCACTTCTGATGGGAAGACTCTGTCAGCTTGTAGGCACAGAAAGAACATGTAGGATATGGTAGAGAAAATCCTTTTTTTTTTTTTTTCTTCCCCTGTTACTGAGCAATTCAGCTGAAGTTCCTAGAATGGTCTATATCCATTCCTGATGAATAGACCATAAGAGATGAGATAAAAAAAAGGGGACACAAAACTCTGTAAAATTGATCTTGAGAAGCCTCTCCCAGGCCCCCAGGCCCCACTCATGTTATTGCAAATTTGTTCTTTCTGATCCATAGCCTCATAAATGGTTTATAAAGAAAACTTCAAAATATCTAAGGCAAATGGAGAAAAGTTGTCTTAATAATAGTTGTAAAGTCCCAGTAACTTTTGGCATCCACGTGTACTGAACATAGCTGTGGGATTCAAGAGGGATCGAATTCTCAGTGTTTATCTGAGGTGAAGAATGTGGCTGAACATGAGAATTTCATGTTACTAACAGTTTTAAACAAATAATAATGTTACCATGGTCATTTTTCACTCCTAAAATCACTTTAAGTGTGAGACCCCGTAAACCTTTGGTCTCCAAGTCTTTGAATAGCATCGCTCACCAGTAATAAAATTTTGAGTGCGTGTATGTGTGGTATTCACATACGACTGACCCTCAAACAAGGCGGGAGTTAGGCTGTCAGCCCTCCAAGTGTGTAACTTATAGTCAGCCCTTCTATATGTATTTCCTCCTTATCTGTAATTCAACCAAGCATACTGTGTATATGCTAATATTTAATGGTGACAAAAATCCACGAATGAGTAGACCCATGCAGTTCAAACCCATATTGTTCAACTATATATCACAAATTGTATGCATGCATTTCTGTCCACACATGTATCTAAAACTTACTTTATGATTATATATATGTGTGTGTGTGTGTGTGTGTGTGTGTGTGTTTTCCTCTGCCTTTTCTTGGGGCTTCTGTTCTAATCCAAGGATTGTCTGGTGTTGCCACAGCTGCAGAGTAGGTTGCAGCTACAGCTCAGATTCAATCCCTGGCCTGGGAATTTCCATGTGCCATGGGCACAGTCATTAAAAAAAAAAAAAAAAAGATACTAATATGTATCTTTTAAAAAAAAAAGTGTTCCTTGGTCAAGTCAGTTTGATGTCAAAGTTAAAAAGCCTTTTAATTTTTAGCTGAGGTGTATTTCAGAGCAATCAATATGCGAATGGAAAAAAAAAATCCCAGGATTGTCAAACTACCAAAGCCCACAATTTAAATCCAGCCCACTATATATAGTCCCTGAGCTAAGAATGCTTCTAGAGGTTCCCATCGTAGCACAGCGGAAATGAATCCAACTAGGAACCATGAGGTTTCAGGTTCAATCCCTGGCCTCGCTCGGTGGCTTAAGGATCTGGTGTTGCCATGAGCTGTGGTGTAGACCACAGACGTGGCTCGGATCTGGCATTGCTGTGGCTGTGGCCTAAGCCAGCAGCTACGGCTCCAATTAGACCCCTAGCCTGGGAACCTCCATATACCACGGGTGCAGCCCTAAAAATAAAAAAGACAAAAAAAAAAAAAAGAATGCTTCTTATATTTTTAAATGATTAAAAGAAAAATTTGAATAATATTTTGTGACCTGTGAAAATTACATGAACTTCAGATCTCAGTGTCCATAAAGTTTTATTGGCACACTCATTTATTTACATATTGTTCCTGGCTGCGCTCCCTCTAGCACAGCAGACTGAGTAGTTGCAACAGAGATCATCTGGACCATAAAGTCTAAATGATCTACTATCTGGCCCTTTACCGAAAAAATTTACTCTGTCTTCTTCTAATGCATCTTCAAATCCTCTTCTGTTCTCTCTAAATGTAAATCTTGAGTGAAGGACTCCATTATCTTAAAATATATTACTGTCAAATTTTCCCCATCACACTACAGTAAACCTATTTTTTTTAATAGATGAATATACGGACCATACTAATTGTTAACCTGTTTTAATACTGGCCACTGGTCAGAGCATTATCTCAAATCTTTACCAGCTAGGCAGGCATGATTTCTTCGACACACGAAGAATTTAGAGGAGGTTAAAAATATGTCCAAGCTCGCAGACCTTATTTAGCAGAGCCAAGGTTCAAGCCAGATCAACTTGTCAGGCCATACTGCATGTTTTGTTCAATAAACTGTACTGTCTTCCCGTGAAAACTAGTCACCCAATAAATAAATAGCCTACTAGTTAGTATTCACCAACGTGTAAGCTGAATTCTATGTTAGCTTTTTTTTTTTTTTGTAAAGAATAGGCTCTCTTTCAATAGACCTGCATGTTGGGCTGTTAATTAAAACAAGGTTTAGGCAGTATAGATGCTTATAAATAATTGTCAATTGAATGAGAAAATTTCTATGAGCTGGTCAGCTTTAAGCCAGTTTGGAAGCCTATGGAAACCGAGATTATTTTCCATATTCCTTGGGATATGTTTGTGGACCCCTTATAATCATATT
Organism: Phacochoerus africanus; assembly: GCF_016906955.1. Classification (NCBI taxonomy): domain Eukaryota; kingdom Metazoa; phylum Chordata; class Mammalia; order Artiodactyla; family Suidae; genus Phacochoerus; species Phacochoerus africanus. The sequence continues at coordinate 194,251,199 of NC_062546.1, forward strand.
TTTCCCTCTGCACAAAGGAAAGTTTCAATATGCACACCATCTTAATGATCACAAATTTTCTTAAGGTCCCAAAGGAGAATTCGGTGTTTCCACTCCAGTCCCAGGGCCCTCAGGACCTCCTGGGCCCCCAGGCCGTGCTGGCCCCCAAGGTCCACCTGGTGAGTATCCCCTTTGGCACATCCGGTGCACAGCATCAGACGGCACCCCGACTCTCCTGGTTTTAACATTTTGATGATAAGAAAAACGTATTCAGTGGCTCCAAAAAAGGAGCACGAGTCAGAGGCAATAAGCCAGCAGACAGTGGACTTGCTGTTGTCCTTTGAGGTTATCCAAGTTATTCCCAATTGGTGCTTCTGATTCCAAAAGAGAATTGATACAGTTCTTAAGAGGACTTGGCCAGCAGGACAATCTTCAGGGGTTCTTGGTAGAGAAGCAAGAAATGTATGTTTGTGGCTATTGAGGATAATTCCCGTAGCTGCTTCTTTGAAAATTTAACTTCTTTGACAATACGACCTACAACTTAACTTTGCGTTCATGGAGGAAGACATAGTCTAAGACATGGAGATGTATTTCTTTTTAGGAGCTACATTGTGTTTTCAAAATTATTTGCACCTTCTAGTGATTAGCCCATGGGATAGAAATGGGGAGGAAGTGGGGGTTATGTTTAAATTACTTCTTAATTTCCATAAAGGTCTGGGATGACACAGGAACAAACGGTTGAAGGCAAGACAAAGGGAAATTGCTGATGTAAATGTATGTGTGTTTTTCAGGTACCCCTGGATCCATGGGAAGATGTGATCCAGGTCTTCCTGGGCCTAATGGTGAACCAGGAATTCCAGGAATTGGATTCCCTGGACTTCCTGGACCTAAGGGTAAATTAAAATAATTTTTTAAGCATAAGGTTCATTGTGGACATTTATGAATATGTATAATGAATAATATAGGGAATATCTTTTAAGATGATGTTTTCTGCCAGTCCTAAATGGGAACAAAAGTCATAAGATTTTGTGAGGCAAAAAGGAAGAATCCACATTGATTTATGCAATCTCATCTCAATCACATTTTAAAGTGCAAAGAAAACAACTGGAAGAAATTCATCAAAATGGTAATAACGGTTCTTGATTGTGGGTTTGTGAGGAATTTATTCTTCTTCATAGATGCCTATTCTTTGTACAGCTATACGTTGCTTCACTTCATACATTTCTTTTATCGTACAAAAATAACTATTAAATCACAAGTAGCTGATTTCCCAATACACTCAGAAATAAATTACAGAAGTTATTTTCCTTTAGGGAAAAATGCCATTTCTCATCAAAGGAGGGAAATACGCCAAAGACATGCCAAGAACTCAAATAGTAACCCGAGGCTCCCTGCTGACAAATCCATCCAGATCCTGTCCAGGATTACATAGAAGTAATCTCAGTCCCTGTGTTGTCCCATAGGTTTTATGATAATTTCACGTTTGTTTCAATACTATTTAAAGTGTTTTTCCAAATAGAATACATTTTTGGTCCGTCATCTCTCAGATTAATATATCATCAATGTTTATCATAATCAATTCTATACAAATATGAGAATATTGATCTCAATTTATGAGTATTTGAAACAGAAAAAAATAATCACATTTATCATATGATCCCAAGAATGGCTTTGACTCCAGTTTCTTAGATTTCTTCTCAGTGACCTCAGGAGTAGCATAGGCAGGCCCATGTTTTTGCCCAATGCTTCTTGGGCTCTGCATTGAGAAATTGCATTCTAGCTTGTAACGTTACAGATTTGCCTTCTGGAAGAAAACTGTAAACTCTGGGAACCAGAGCTAGTCCAAGGGCTCCTTGAAAGGGAAGATTCAGAATTTTCCAATTGAACCTAATGAGTCCCAGGAAACAAATGAATTTAAAAATGGTCAAATTAGGAGTTCCCGTAGTGGCTCAGTGGTTAATGAATCTGACTAGCATCCATGAGGTTGCGGGTTTGCTCTCTGGCCTTGCTCAGTGAGTTAAGGATCCGGCATTGCTGTGAGCTGTGGTGTAGGTTGCAGATGCGGCTCGGATCCTGCTGCGTTGCTGTGGCCGTGACGTAGGCCAGGAGCAACAGCTCTTATTTGACCCCTAGCCTGGGAACCTCCATATGTCACAGGTGCAGCCCTAAAAAAAAAAGCAAAAATGGTCAAACTAGGGGCACGAAGGAACTTACTAAATTCGAAACACAGAGCTGGAAAAAAAGATGTATGTCACTCCTTTATCTTCTATTATTAATGCATAAGACAGAAGAGTTAATTCATTACATTCAGTGGCTGCTGTAGGACATTAGGAAGTAATTCTCTTGAGCAACCCATATTGAGAAAGGCTACCTGGGTGCTGGAGATGCAGTATTATTTTTTTTAATTTATTTTTATAAAGATTTCTATTTTTTTCCATTGTAGCTGGCTTACAGCGTTCTGTCAGTTTTCTACTGTACAGCCAAAGTGACCCAGTCACACATACATGTAGACATTATTTTTCCTTACATTATCATGCTCCTTCATAAATGACTAGACATAGTTCCCAGTGCTATACAGCAGAATCTCATTGCTGGAAATGCTTTATATCTTCATCTGGATCATGCTTACATAGATATATAGACACGTAAAAATTTATTGGGCAGTATACTGTATATAAAAAATGCTTTTAAAAAAAGCATGGACTTGGAGAAGAGACTTGTGGCTGCCTGATGGGAGGGGGAGGGAGTGGGAGGGATCGGGAGCTTGGGCTTATCAGACACAACTTAGAATAGATTTACAAGGAGATTCTGCTGAATAGCATTGAGAACTTTGTCTAGATACTCATGTTGCAACAGAAGAAAGGCTGGGGGAAAAATGTAATTGTAATGTATACATGTAAGGATAACCTGACCCCCTTGCTGTACAGTGGGAAAATAAAAAAACTTATTAAAAAAAAAGAAAAATAAATAAATAAATAAATAAAGCAGCCAAATGGTCAATCGGTATCAGCGATTTCAAGAACTGCTGAATCAAGGTTTATTGATGCTAAATGACAAAAATGGGAAAGGTAATTGTTAAAGTTGGGACCCAGTGTCGTCTGATTTGGAACTGAATTTTTGAAATTGCTAATTTAGCTCATTTGGCAGTTGGCTTTCTCACCATTCAGACTTTTATAGAAACATCTACAGCTGTTGCAAGACTCATCTTAACAGCATTTTTTTTTTTCTCTGTAGGAGACCGAGGTTTTCCAGGAACAAAAGGATCACCGGGCTGTCCTGGAGAAATGGGAAAGCCAGGGTTACCTGGAAATCCAGGCCTTCCAGGAGTCAAGGTCTTCGGGAATTAAAATTCAGATTGATATGTGGGAGGGAAGGGGGCAATCATAGTCAGCTGGTTAGGATGCTCTGTGTATAGAAATTATCCATATATTTGTAGATGATGAAGATCCTGAATTTTCTAAGATTTCTCTGAAGCATCCCTCCCCTTTAGAAAGAAGAAGAGAAGGTATAAGACCAATTTGCCTTTCTACTTCTTCTTTAACCTTCAGAAACATTCACAGTATTTGAAACAGGAAAACTCCAGGAAGAAATGTGGATAGTTATGAGAAAAAATTATTAAAAGAAGAGACATCTAAATTGTTTATAGAAAACTCCACACTTCTTCTAAAAGAATAGAGGCTATGCAGCATTACTAAGCATAATTTTATTTAGAAAGTCAGCAACTGGAGTTGAAAAAAAGAAAGTGGATGGAATGGTGGTGACTATGCAAAAAGGACACAGAAGTTCCATCACGTAGACTTGATTTTCAAGTAAAGAACCCAAAAGACCAGTCAGTAGTCAACAAGGATTTGAAAGCATGATACGGTAAAACTAACATCATTTCTGTGCTACAGGGAGAACCAGCACTCTCCACGCCTGGAGAACCAGGAACACCAGGTCGGCCAGGAGAAAGAGGCAATTCTGGAGAAGGTGGAGAAATGGGACTCCCTGGACTTCCTGGTCTCCCTGGAATGCCAGGAACTGGAGGGTTTGATGGACCACGAGGTATGGTAGCAAGTGCAATTACTTTTCTCCACTGTGACCTCAGCCAAAACGCTGCAGATTGGATGTGTAGGTGCTCTAGGGGGTGAAGAATTGTTCTCAAAACAACTTCCAGCTCAATAAATAGAACCTGCAAGGCTTAATTCTTTTTCTGTTCAATGTGCCATTCCATTGCTGTCCTACCTTTGTTCCCTCTTCCTTCCTTCTTTCCTTTTTAAAGAGTGTCCTCTATTTAAGACACACCAATGATACTAAATATAGGTTCAATTTAGGGGACCGGGGAAAGTTATATAAGAATGCTTGAGCTAGCAATACTAGGACCTTGGGTTGTGGCCCCAGATTGTACTCTTGGACTCTATTTTGCAGGGGATCCAGGACAGCCTGGACCACCTGGAGAAAGAGGACCCCCAGGAAGGTGCACCGAAGGTCCCAGGGGAGCCCAAGGACTTCCAGGCTTAAATGGATTGAAAGGGCAACAAGGTAGGAGGCCCTTGAAACCAGGCAGGCAGGTGACATGGGACTTAAGCTCTGAGTTTTGCTGCTTAACATGAGAACTGTCCAGCAACAAGTCTTGACCACTGTTTAGCGGGAAAAGTTATTTCAGAAACAAAAACTTGTTGTTATGGATATGTTGCAGTGAGTACCACCTATAGAATAAGAGACTTGACATTACGATGGTAAAATTGGTTTGTGTCTTGTATGCAAGAAGATATGAACACTGAAGATATACTCAAGGGTATATTTACATGTGTACTTACACATTTTCAAAAAAAGTTGTATCCTTGATACTTTCATAGGTATATTAAAGCAGTAAATTTATCCTTATTATAAAAACAGAGTGAATGTGTACAGGCTCTATCTCTACAAGTTACAGACTAAAATATGTAGTTGATTGTTTTACAAGCAACATGAAAGAAAGGGCATGGAAGTAAATCTAAATGATAAAGGCCAAGCAATCATGAAGAACTTACTATCTTTTTGGCTCCTCTCACCCAGATCTGTGAACTACTTCTGGGGGAAAAAAATATCCTTTAGAACTCAGCTATCATATTTATACGTTCACAAACAAAATTTTGATGAAGATATTAATTGTTAGAGTGGTGCTTTTATTGTTTCCAGGAGCATCTAGTGGCCTGCCTCCACCTGAGTGGCTCTGTATGAATTTTGCAGGTTAAAGACTGATGCCCGGTCATAAAATGCATCCCCAAGAAGTGCCTGTGGGACCAGAAAATAAATCTAAATGCTACGCTATCATTACTGTATGCATCATTGAAACACAGAATGTTAAAACCAGAAAGGTTCTTAGAATTTTACCAGAAGGGGGTCAAAGTCAGGCAATTAGATAAGAGTGGTTTGCCCAAAATCACAGAGCTAAACATTTACAGCCATAAATACATTCATGGGATGTTCCCTTCTGGTCCAACAGGTTAAGGATTCAGCATTACCGCAGCTGTGGCACAGGTCACAATTGTGGCTAGGGTTCGATCCCTGGCCTGGGAACTTCCATGTGCTGTGGGTGTGGCTAAAATAAATATATATGAAGTTGAAAGTTATATGAAAAAAATATATATGAAGTTGGTGGGGAAAGCTATTGTGTATTCCTTCATTTACTCATTTATTCATTCATTCATATATAGGCAGAAGAGGTGAAACGGGGCCAAAGGGAGACCCAGGTATTCCAGGCTTGGATAGGTCAGGATTTCCTGGAGAACCTGGACCCCCAGGAATGCCAGGTCATCACGGTGAGATGGGACCACCTGGGCCAAAAGGATATCCAGGAAATCCAGGATTTTTAGGGCAACCAGGTATTCTTTTTGTGCTTTTTTCTTCTCTCTTCCACATTTTTCCCTTTAAGGTGGCTGTATAAACTCAAGCGAGGCATAGGCTTTTGACTCTAGGCTTCTCTTTTATTTAGTATAAGTTTTTCTTCTAAACTATCTGGAAAAGGTCAGGGGTGGGGAAATGGTGGTAGTGGGATGATCGTATTATACAATTACTCAGGATAGGACTGTTTTTGCTGTGTAATCTTTTTCATATATGACTATTAAAATATAACTGCTAGCATTTTGTTGAGAATTTTTGCATCCATATTTATAAGGGAGACTTACTGGCCTGTTTTCTTTTCTTATGATGTCTTTGTCTAGTTTTGGTATCAGGGGAATGCTGGCCTTATACAACAAGATGTGAAATGCTTCCTCTTGTATTTTCTAGAAGCATTTGTGAAGAATTGATGTTCTTTAAACATCTGGTAGAGTAGACAGTGAGGTCGTCAGGGTCTGGGCTTTTCTTTGTGGGAAGTTTTCAAATTACTAATTCAATCTCTTCACTTATTATAGATCAACATATACTTTCTGTTTCTTCTTGAGTCAATTTTGGTAATCTGTGCCTCTCTAAGAATTTGTCCATTTTGTCTAAGTTGTCTAACTTGCTGGTATATTGTTGTTCCTAGCATTCCCTTATAGTTCTCGTTATTTCATCACTTTTTATGGTATGTATGTTTGGAGAGAATATTTCAGTAGTCTTCTCATGGCATAAGGACCTCACTGATCTCTCCTCCAGAGAAGAGCCCAGAATAACAAATTATAATCTGTAAATTAACCTTTCATTTATATTATTGAGCTACTCTCACATGCCAACACTGTTCTAGGCCTTAGAGACACATCAGTGGACAAGACTCTACCTCCGACAGTGGGGGAGTCAATAACAAACACACTTAAGATCTATGTTCATCTAGAGACAAATGCTATGAAGAAAGTAAAATAAGGAAATAAAACACAAAGTTATTGATCAAGAGTTGGGAGCAGGGGGAATTCCCATTGTGGCTCAGCAGGTTAAGGACCCGGCATAATCTCTGTATGGATGTGAGTTCAATCCCTGGACTCGCTCAGTGGGTTAAAGATTCAGTGCTGCCACAAGCTACAGCATAGGTGGCAGATGCAGCTTGGATCCAGTGTTGCTGTGGCTGTGGTGTAGACCTCAGCTGAAGCTCCGATTTGAACCCTAGCCTTGGAACTTCCATATACTTTGGGTATGGCTGTAAAAAGAAGAAAGAGATAGGAGGAGAGAATACTCCAAACGTTCAATATATTTGATTCTCATCTACAAGTATGATTTGCTGCCAGGGATTTCCACGTCCATGATGTAAAACAAACAAACAAACAAAAAGACTGTTTATTGACCCATCTCCTAGATAAATACGATTACTTTCCTATTTATAGAAACCATTTTGTCAACTTCTCTCTACATATAATTTATTTTATTTTATGGACTATTTCCCTTCTCTCATTCTTTACAACCTGTGTGCTGCTTTGTGTTACTTTGTTTCCATAGGCGAAAAAGGAATGATGGGGATGATGGGGGCTCCTGGAATCACTGGTCCTCCGGGTCCTCCTGGGAACCCAGGTACCTTGGGACAGAGAGGTAAGTGATGGAACATCTTTCCAGATATCCATGAGGTGTGAGCAATGTTCACTTAATCAGCAACAAAATAAATTATATTGTATTCTTGGAGGAGAAAGTAGTTCTGAGAGAACCATGTATTTGATTTTGTGGTTTTCTGTATCCCTTTTCCCATATTTTCTCCCTACAGGCTTAGAGCACTACCCTCATGTGACTGCCTAGTTGAGGCACCTATTTATTAGGTTCTCAATCCTGTTAACCTTTTTGGTTTATTTGTCTCGTTTTGTTTTATGATAAGCATGTTAACTTTGGAATCCTTACGAGCTTTTGAAGAATTAAGGATCTGATGTTGTTACTCCTGTCTTTCAGGGAGCTTTGGCATTCCAGGGGTAAAGGGTGAGAGAGGCCCTGCCGGAGCCAAAGGGGAACAAGGAGATAAAGGAATTCCTGGGCCTTCTGGAATATTCCACTTAGTGGGGGACAAAGGAGAACCAGGACTCAAAGGTATGAACTTCCTTGTGTTTTGAAACAGAATATCAGCGCTGATGCTGTTTTGTTTTATTTCTGTCTAGATGGTCCTGGTCTAGGGGTCAAATCAGAGCTGCAGCCGCAGTCCTATACCATAGCCACAGTCTATGCTGCAGCTTGCACAACACCAGATCCTTAACCCACTATGTGAGGTCACGGTTCAAACCCGCATCTTCATGGATACCAATCAGGTTCCTAACCCACTGAACCTCAATAGGAACTCCCATTAGAGCTGATTCTGGGACTAAGACATTACCCAGGAGAACCCTTTTAACTGACATATGAGGACAGTGAGGTGAAAATTCAGCCTTTAGAAAATTCCATCTAAAAAACTTCCCTCCCTGGCTGGAATAGAAACCTCCACTGGAAATTCTACTTTATTTGATCAACCGCCAGGATGAATTTTTCTGATTGCATCTAAATACTGTTTCTCATGCTCAGAATCCTTTGGAGAATAATTACTAAAGAGAAAATATGTTTTGATTAAAAATCAATAAAAATTCTGTTAATTCTAGCTGTACCTGTTAAGCTCAAATTCAAACCCATTCAAACAATTTCAGATTATTTAAGCACTTTGTATAACAGGTTTTATGGTCAGTGCAACCAACATTAAATCAAAATTTAAGAAAGTCAGCCTTACTAAAGTTACTCATTTAATGCTAACACAACTTGATGAGGTATTATAGTATTCTCGCTTTTAAAAAATTTTATTGAAGTATAGTTGGTTTATCCGTATGTGAATGAATGAATAAATATGTAAGCAAGAAAAAAGCCAAGGGAAGGGAATCTACTTTAGAAAAAGCACAAAGCCAGGCCATGGACAGATTGTAGAACACATCAAGTGCTAGTGAAAACAGTTTGTCATTTACTCTGCAGGCAATAGACATTCGATGAGTAGTTTTGAGCAAGAGAATGATGTACTGGTGTGGTGGGAAATTTATGAGAACTCTAGCCTGCAGAACTGGGTTCAAATCCCGGCATTACCACTAATTGATGGTGTGCCTCTACGTTACTCCATTAACTTCTTAAAGAGTCTCAGTTTTCTCATCTCTACACCCAGTCTGGAAAGGCTTGGGAATAGACTGAGATTGCCTGAAGATTAAATAAAATAAATAAAAGAAAATAATGTCTTCTGCAAACCAGTTACTTAATAAGTGATAGTTGTAGTAAATGGGTTAAGAATGGAATAGCCTAGATAAGAATCATGTGGTAGATGGTCCTCTGTCTTTAATTAAAAGAAGAAGAAGAGGGAAAAAGAAGAAGAAGAAGGAAAAGCAGCAGCTGAATTTAGGCCACTAATTCTTAAAATGTTGGCTGAACGTATAAATGTCATGATAACTGCTAATGTTCTTCAAGAACTAACTCATGCTGCCAGGCACTAGCTTTTCATACATCATCTCATTTAATCGTATTTTTAAATGAAATGTAAGCCCAAATCTGCCCATTCTCTTCCCAAATATGCATGTTGTTATTACAATGATAGCTCATAAATTTTAATTAGGATGTGGCTAAGACTGATAAAATGCTAACCATTTTGAACATGATTTTTAACTTCAGGATTTGCAGGAAAGCCTGGAGAGAAAGGCAACAGAGGCATTCCAGGGTTGCCAGGCTTAAAAGGACTCCAAGGGCTACCTGGACCACCAGGACCACCAGGTATAGCTGATTGTCTAACAGAAATGTCAGGTGTCAAGTTTTCCTAGATATAAATGTAACAAAAATGTCTTTCTAGACTTACTGGGTTGAATATGAATTCTGCCCCAACAGGGTTCTGAACAGAAATCCACTTCTTATAATTTAGCCAGGTTATATTTCTTATAATTTGACCAATTTATAGTCAGCCTGTATTAATTTAAAAATATTCACCTACATGAAGTTCTATGTGGCACTCAAAATTTTATTTTGACATTGCTGATATGTATTATAAGCTGTAATTTCTTACAAAATCACATATCATAGAAGAAAGTGAGATAATGCTTTAGAAGTTTTCAAATTTGCCTCTTTCTATTTTTGAACAAGTTACTGAGTTTGCAAATCAATTTTTTAAACAATGAAAGGATCCCCCTATTTCCTATAATCACAAAAGTGACAAAATTTATTGTATGGTAATAAAATTTCAGTATTTAATTTGGAAACCTTTTATTGCATCTGGAAACCTATAACCTATATGATCACAAGAGCACCCTCTTTCCTGCTGGTTCTAGGATAATTTTGATCTTTGAAATCCAAGCCTGCTGACAAAAATATAACTTTTTCTGATTTTATAATTTTTGAACCTCCAGTCCCTTCCTTTATTGAAGGTTAAGGGCAACTAAACAAGTCCCTAAACCAGCTGGTCCGGGTGCTCTGGATCCGTTCAAGCAACAAGAATTTATTGAGCACGAACTATGCCCAGGAACCACACAGAGTGTGTGACTGTTTATTTGTTTTCAAGGCCTCAGAGGAGATGCAGGAAGCGTTGGCTATCCTGGTGAGCCAGGGTTACATGGTGTGCCAGGAAGCATGGGGAACATGGGAGTGCCAGGTATGCATAAATTCTTGTTACAAGTCTACAGACTCGCAGTGGGTCCCAATTCTAGATTTTCTGTGTGGTCATTTTTGGCTTTCCACTTCATAGAAAGTTGGTGCAAAACAACTAGATTTACTTTTAGACAACTGTCCAGTGTGCAACAAAGTCATGAGTGAGAACAGAATAAATATTTACATTGTGTTAAAATCATCCATTAAGATTTTCTGATGCATTTAGTGCTTCTGAAAAAAAAAAAAAAAAAAAAACCAGCTTCTTGGGAGAAAGCTGCTTTGTGCAAAGGTCAGAAGTAGAATCCTTCGAGATCTCTGTGTTTGCCTATTTTACCTTATTTCTTTCCTAATTTCAGGTTCTAAAGGAACGAAGGGAACTGTGGGGTTCCCAGGTCTAGATGGAAGACCAGGCCTTCCAGGTATTCAAGGGCTCCAAGGAGATAAGGGAGAGCCAGGTTATTCAGAAGGTTCAAGGCCAGGACCACCGGGATCAAAGGTACATGGGCCACTGAAGTGCTTATGTTTTGGTGGTGGAACGAGTCCCTTTAAATATCAAGTATCCAGATTCATTGTAGGCACGGAAAATTGAAAGTATTACTGTATTTTTAGGCAGTTATTTGTGAGAGGTTTTTCCTCTCTCTCTCTTTTTTATTTTTATTTTTTAATCTTTTAGGGCCATACCTGTGGCACTTGGAGGTTCCCAGGCTAGAAGTTGAATCGGAGCCACTGGCCTATGCCACAGCCCCAGCAATGCCACATCTGAGCCTCATCTGTGACCTACACCATAGCTCACGGCAATGCTGGATCCCTAACCCACTGATCGAGACCAGGGATCAAACCTGCATCCTCATGGATACTAGTCAGATTCGTTTCCACCGAGCCATGACAGGAATTCCTTCTCTCTATAACTAAAGATGCCTGTCACATAGCTTCAACTTCTGAGTTATTCTCTCCAGTTTCAATCCCCAAGGAATTTCTCCTAACTGGACCTGCAATTTAAGTGTGCTGCCAGAAGGAGGCTATGACACAGGCCCATTCATTCAAGCTGACCAGGCAGTGTTTGTCTTTCTTGTGATACAAAGTGACCAGTCTCTGCTATGGACTCATCTCACACAGGCTTATAAAAATAAATTTCCCAACTTTGTAATTTGAAACACTTGTCTTATTGCAACAGAGTGAAAGACATAAAATAAATTTAGAGCATCATTAAAACAAAAACAATGGGAGTTCCTGTTGTGGCTCAGTGAGTTACGAGTCTGACTAGCATCCATGAGGATGTGGGTTGGATCCCTGGCCTCAATTAGTCAATTAAGGATCCGGTGTTGCTGTGGCTGTGTGGCTGTGGAGTAGGCCAGCAGCTGCAGCTCCAACTTGGAACTGGGTCCTGGGAACTTCCATATGCCTCAGGTGAGGCCATAAAAAGAAAAAAAAAAAAAAAAAAAAAGAGCGAGAAAGAAAGAAAAAAAATCCAAAACAAACAACAAAAAAAAAATCCTAAGATAGGATTTTTATCTTTCTTATTTCCTTAGGACAATGTTTTCGTTGAATTACATAGAAGGTTTTTTTTTTTAATCTTGTCACAGTGTTCTTAGTGCTTTTGCTCTATCCTCCAGAGACTGAATGTCAAAGCCCTGCCTCTTACGCTGTATCAAGCAGCAACCAGATGCTTCTGTGGGGTTCAATTTTTTTTTTTAAGGTTTATTTTCTTCCAACCTTTCTGCATATAGCAGTTACACTAAGAGCCAGAGCTAGATCGTTAGAGAAAAATTAACAGAAATTCCCACAAGCAGATGGTTTTAACAAAGGATTCGATGGACTCCATCTATTGGATCCAAAGAAGCCCACTAATATCTTCTGAAATCGATTGTAGAATGTTTGGATGAAAAGCTTTTTTTTTTAAAGGGGAGAGTCTGTATCTTACATCAGACTTTCAAGAGTACATGCCTCCTACAAATATAAAAATTATTACTTAGGGGACTTTCTCCCTATCTCTCTTTTGAGACAAATAAAATATCACTTTTCCTAAAGATATCCTCCAGCTGTGAAACAAGACAGAAATGTTTAGAAATCACAAAGACCCAAGAAAGTAACCCTTTATTACTTAGCATACAAATTTCCTTTGCTCTTTATTTTTAACTAGGTCCCCAGAAAACCAGCCAGAGACTCTTTCTACTGAGATATCATGTTTGACTTAACTCTATTCAATTAATTCATAGTTTCATTTAGATTTAAAAGCTTTCATAGGAAAAACTTCAGAAGAAATTTTTTTTTCTTTTTGCTAGGGCTGCACCTGAGGCACATGGAAGTTCCCAAGCTAGGGGTCAAATAGGAGATGTAGCTGCCAGCCTGCACCATAGCCATGGCAACACCAGGCCCAAGCTGCATCTGCAACCTATGCCACAACTTGCAGCAACACCGGATCCCTAACCTACTGAGTGATGGAACCCACGTCTTCACAGACACTGTTGGGTTCTTAACCTGCTGAGCCACGATGGGAACTCCAGAAAAATCTTAAACTATGCATTAAATGCAAAATGAGCTGGTTTTGTCATGCTGGCACAACTTAGTAACAGAGTAGTGTGTTTTAATCAGCTACCATCAAGATTTTTTAAGTCACTGTGAAACCCATATGTTCAGACTTACCATAAAAATGAAGTAAAGGAGTTCCCCTGTGGTGCAGAGGGTTAAGGACCAGCCCAGCATTGTCACTGAAGCAGCTTAGGTCATTGTGATGGCACAGGTTCAATCTCTGGCCTGGGAACTTCCATACGCTGTGGGTGTGGCCCAAAAAAAAAAAAAAAAAACCCTGAAGTACAGATTTGATGAATATTAAATCACAGAAAGTTTTTTTAAAACATGTGATTGACATACCTTTATCTGCATGCAGAGTGTTTGAAGGACACAGACCCATTTGATCTATTTCTTTCTTACCCCTGAGTTAATCATTACATTTTGAAACTATACATATGTGTGATTATTTACTAATTATCACCCTCTGGTCTCTAAAGCTCCATGAAGGCAGGAACTGTATCCACCACATGTCTTCATGGGCTTGGGACTGGTGTAGCCACAGAGGTCCTGTGCTGATAAGGACTCCAGCGTGCTTTAATGCTCTGCCATTTGTCTTGAATTGCCCTCAAAAGGCTTTTGTTTGTTTGTTTGTTTGCCACTGTGATATTATTTATTTTTTTAACTTTTTATTATATTTGATTTACAATGTTCTATCAATTTCTGCTGTACAGCAAAGTGACCCAGTCATACACATATATATACATTCTTTTGTATATGCCCCGTCATAAATATATATATATACACAATATTTTCTATCATGGTCCATCACAAGTGATTGGATATAATTCTCTATGCTGTCCAGCAGGACCTCACTGCTTATCCATTCTAAATGGCATAGTTTAGCTTTATTTATTTATTTGTGTTTTTTAGGGCCGCACATTTGGCATATGGAAGTTCCCAGGTTAGGGATCGAATCAGAGCTGCAGCTGCCAGCCTACACCACAGCCACAGCAATGCCAGATCTGAGCCACATCTGTGACCAACACCACAGCTCACGGCAATGCCAGATTCTTAATCCACGGAGCTAGGCCAGGGATCGAATCTGCATCCTCATGGATACTAGTTGCACTCATTACTGCTGAGCCACGATGGGAACATCCCTATTTTTTTTTTTTTTTAGCTTTTTAAAAAGACAGCTGCATTTTCATTTTGCACTGCACCCCACAAATTATGTAGCCATCTGTTCCTGGCAGCTACCAGGGTGCTGGCACGTAGCAGACACTTCCCATGAATTGCTAAGAAATAAATAGACAAATACATGCAAAGAAACATCATGTATTCTTGATTCTGATTATTCTGATCACATGTCCCGCTTATATGAGACTCTTAAAGGTGTTTGACTGAATTTAAGGGAGATCCAGGATTGCCAGGTGACATGGGAGAGAGAGGCGAAAGAGGGCCACCTGGTGCACCTGGACGTTCGGGGCCTGCTGGACCTGAGGGAGTTCCTGGGAGTCCCGGAAGTCCTGGCCATCCAGGTGAGTCCTGGCCTCACAGCCCGAGAGCTGGAAGCATGATGCGTGGCATGGCCCTCGCCTCCCAGAACAGCAAAGAGGAAGATACTTGGGTTGGTGTACTACGCTCGCTTTTGTTCAACTCTGTCTTCAAATTCAGAGCACAAGAATCACAAGGAGGCCATTTCTGTCCAGTTGGGTGACCTGGAATCTAAAAACCTCCTCTCCTGCAAACAACACTTTGGAAGTGCTGCCTCAACAAATTCAGCCTAAAGACAGGAACTGTTAGCTCATTGTCCCACCTTAGGGTAGTTGTGTTAGTTTTCTAGGGCTTCCAAAGCTCATACCACAGACTGGGTGACTTCAACAACAGAAATTAATTTCCTCACAGTTCTGGAGGTTGGAATTCTGAGATCAAGGTAGTGGCAGGGTTGATTTCTTCTGAGGCCTCTTCTGTGGCCACCTTCTCCCTGTGTCTTTCTTCTGTGTATCTGTGTCCTAATCTCTTCTTATAAGGACATCGGTCCTATTGGATTAGGGATTGCCCTAGGGACCTCATTTTAGTTTAATTGCTTCTTGAAAGATGCCACCTCCAAATATGACGATATTCTGAGGTACAAGGGGACTAAGACCTTGACATATGCATTTGAAGGCAACACAATTCAACCCATAACACGGTTGTTCTGGAGTTCCCATCGTGGTGCAGTGGAGACGAATCCGACTAGGAACCATGAGGTTGTGGGTTCCACCCCTGGCCTTGCTCAGTGGGTTAAGGATCTGGCACTGCCGTGAGCTGTGGTGAAGGTTGCAGATGCAGCTCAGATCCAGTCAGTTGCTCTGACTGTGGCATAGGCCAGCAGTTGTAGCTCCGATTTGAACCCTAGCTTGGGAACCCCCGTATGCCACGGTGCAGCCCTAAAAAGCAAGATAAATAAATAAAAATAACACTGTTGTTTTGAGGTGTTCTTTGTTCTTTTTCCTTTTTTTTTTTTTTCCTAGTATGTTTCCAGATTGAACATTGGCTTTCTTTCTTATCTGCTTGAGTTTAAGGTTTTTGAGTTTAACTCCAACTTATTTCAGTTTAAGTTATTTGAGTTTAGGTTTTCGTATTGTTTGATTAAAAAAACGACTGCCCAGCCACTGGGTTGCAGCATCAGGTCTTACTTAATGATAATATTTAAACTTTCTTTTCGAACACAGAAAGGTTCCTTGGATTTGCTGCTCACTTCCATTTAAAGTACTAAATCCGATATTAAGCATCCACACCAGGGAAATTGAAATAACTTTCAAATGAAGATTGTGATCTAATTACCAAATCCAACGTCTCCTCGCTTAATCCTGATCACCCTTAATCTTCCTGCATCATTTGATTGTGTTAAATTAAAGGAGATGTGACTGTAGGACATGAAAGCAGAATCTGGTAGTAAATTCTCAAAGAAAAAAAGGGGAGGCACTTTCTGTCCCTTACCTGGAAATTCCGCTCCCTTGTTTTTTGTGATAAAGCTTCATGCTGGGTCTGTCTTCTCTTCCCTCATTCACGAGGCCCTTCCTGTTTATGATTTAATCCACCATCATCTTTGCACACACAGTTGCTTCGAATCTTTTGTGGGAAGGGGTGGCGGTTAAGAGTCTCATGCTCTACCAACTGAGCTAGCCAGGCAGTCATAAAAGGTGGTGCTTAAATCTAAATAAATGAACACATCCAAGGGTCCATACATCTTTGAAAATGATTGGACACATCGCTGATGTGTGTCTCTGGGGAAATAGCAGCCAGGACAAAAGCCGGAGGGGACTGGTAGCAAGGGCGCCCCCTGAAGGTCAGCTTGAGCACTGTTGACTGTAAGAACTGATCCAGGTCGGCCCTTGTTGGACTCATTTCTCTTTTGGTTTTCTTTTTTCCTTCTCCTCTCTCTTCATTTATAGGACAGCCTGGTCCTGCTGGTGATTTGGGATCTCAAGGAATCAAAGGCTTCCCTGGCTCTCCAGGAATAAAAGGCCCTCCAGGTTCCATTTTTGTACTTTGTCTAGTTCCCCGTTGTGAGGGAAGCCTGCTTTCTCCCGAGGTATAATCTCTGTGTACTTGTAGCTCTTTCCTGACTGTTCCATGGCAGGCAGCTCCGAGTCACTCAGTCCCCAGACGACAATGCAGAAAAGTGGGGTTAGGTATTTATACCTATGCAATTCAAAGACCCATACGTTCCAAAGTGAAAATCCTCATGATAGCATTAACCTTTCTGTCCACAGTTTTCACTGCGAATTGAGCTTCACATAACCACAGTCCTGTCAAATGAACTCCCTTCACAGAAACCCACGCATCTGTTCCTTACATTAGGTCATTGATAAGAACTGAGTCCTCCCTTTGAACGGGTATCTTCCCCCCACCCCCAGGCCCTCCAGGAGTCCCAGGAAATCCTGGACCAGTGGGTGAGAGAGGAAATCAAGGACGTGATGGAATTCCTGGTCCAGCAGGAGAAAAAGGAGAAACGGGTACAGCTTGCTCATTATCTTGGCTTCGCTAGTTTTACTTTTCGTAGAATAATTAGTGACATTGTTGTCTTTCACTACTCTAGAACTTCTCCTCTAACAGAACTGATGAGCTTGTACCTGTGCTGGGTGTGTGATAATTAAACATCTTTCTGGAGTTCCTGTTGTGGCTCAGCAGAAACTAATCTGACTAGTATCCATGAGGATGCGGGTCCGATCCCTGGACTTGCTCAGTGGGTTAAGGAGCCGGCGTTGCCATGATCTGTGGTGTAGGTTGCAGACTCAGCTTGAATCTAGCATTGCTGTGACTGCGGCGTAGGCCAGCGGATACAACTCTGATTCAACCCCTAGCCTGGGAGCTTCTATATGCTGCACATGCGGCCCTAAAAAGCAAAAAAAATTTCAAAAATTAAAAATAAACTTTGTTCTGTTACTACAGGGAAACTGACCAAGCAGACTAAATTATATATATGCATAAATTTTATATATGTAATAAAATTAACCATATAAATAAAACATTAATGTGCCACAATTTTCTCTTTCAGGTTTGCTTGGGGCACTTCCAGGTCCAAGAGGCAAACCTGGTGATCAAGGTGAGCCGGTCTTCCTTCCTGAACCTGGTGATATACATTTTCAAGGACAGAATCTAATTTAATATGCTTGATAAAATTAAACTTGACATTTGAATTAAAGAATTTCCATTGGTAATACAGGATGCTTATATTCTTAGTATTTAAATGAAAATGCTTCATTACAACCCTCACTATAAAAGGAACAAACTGTGATCCAATTTTTGAGTTTCCTCCTATGAAAGTCTTTAAACATGGCGTTTCCCTCATGGCTCAGTATCCAGGAGGACAAGGGTTCGATCCCTTGCCTCACTCAGTGGGTTAAAGGATCCAGTGTTGCCGTGAGCTGTGGTGTAGGTCTTATATGTGGCTCAGATCCAGCGTTGTGGCTGTGATGTAGGCTGGCAGCTACAGCTCCGATTCAACCCCTAGCCTGGAAACTTCCATATGCTGCAGGTACAGCCCTAAAATGACAAAAAAAGAAGAAGAAGAGGAGAAGAAGAAGGAAGTCTTTAAACATAAGAAAGATTTCTTGTGTATTTACTTTGTTGTTGTTAGCATGGCTTAAATACATCACCTCCTAAAAAGATGGAGGTAGAATTGATGGATTCTCAAGCAGTAACCCTCTCTGCTATTCTAAGATGCAGTAGTAATAACACGAAGCCTTTCCCACCTTGTTCCCTTCATAGGTCTGATTCCAACCTCCAGAGCCAGCTTGTGGCTCAGGTTGCTGTTTATTAAGGGCTCCCTACTAACTCTCTCAGCATCTCAGACTTGGCAGTTTACTGCCCATGTCATTCAACGTACATACAAGTTTTTGTACGACAGACCGCAAGTCTGGATTTCTCATGCCAGTGTTTTATGAGATAAGCCAGCCGTGTCTTTTTAACTTTTTCCGTTTTGTGTAGAAACTTGCCAGAAGAAATACTAGATCGTTTGCACTTTTTATTGACCTTTCTCCACCACAGGTCTTGTAGGTAGGAATATTTTATTAGCAAAGAAACCAAAACCCAATGAAGGCCTGTAGTCATTGATATTCAAAGGAACCAGCAGAGAGTAGCCTGAAGCTACTGAGAAACCTCCTGGGGCAGGAACTGCTCTGACCTACCCGCTCAGCACTGAATGCAGACAAGAGCTGTTCTTTCCTGTTTCTGGATGATGTGATAGTCCTTTTGGTTGAGCTCAGTGTCCCCACATCTCCAAGGACCTTCCCTCCCCATCAGCAGAAAGGCTTTTCACAGGCTAATTTTAGAATTATGGTCAAAAGGAGAGTTTCTGTCCATTTTCCTAGGCTAAGCTCACAGTCTAACCATTTGGAAGGAGAACACTTTAGCATTTAATTGAAAATAAACTTCGAAGGTGTTCCCTTCATGGCTCATCAGTTAATGAACCTGACTAGGATCCATAAGAATGTGGGTTCGATCCCTGACCTCACTCAGTGGGTTAAGGATCTGGGATTGCCGTGAGCTGTGGTGTAGGTCGCAGATGTGGCTTGGATCTGGCATTGCTGTGGCTGTGGTGTAGGCCGGCAGCTGTAGCGACTGGTCAACCCTTAGCCTGGGAACTTTCATATGCCGCTGGTAAAGCCCTAAAAAGCAAAAAATAAAAAATAAAAATAAGATAAAGTTTGATATGAAATGATCAAATCTCAAATTAAAAAGCTTTTTAAAAAACGACAAATAGCCTAATTATGTAAGTAAATGATTATGCGCCTCAGTCCCTCTAGCATAACTAAATATGGAGAAGAGTTCATTGACACTTGGAAGGTGTGCATCCTTTTCAATAGTTTTCACTCTCCCAAGGGCTAAATAGAAATCATATTATAAAACAGCGAAGCACCTTCGTGAGCATAGAATATACAGGATCTTGGTGTCTCAGACTGCCACCAGACCCTGTAGGACAGACACAGCTTGAAGTGAGGTGAAATCATCTAAATGCTTCCTTTTAAAAACATCAATTACAGACATGAAAAAGCTAAAGAATATGATATCTTTAAATGGCCAGATATTCAATATTCATCACTTTTTTCATCATTACTCTAAGCACCCTCTGCATAATGACGTCCCAAGTCCTTGCCTGTGCCAACCCCATCCCCAGTCTTCCTTCTTTTCACCCGTCTCCAGGTTTCACGCCATCGCCTATTTCTAGAATAATACAAAGATGGGAGGATGGAGAGAGAGATTATTTTCCCTTCATATAACATTTTCCAGTCATGAAGGTCAAAGCACATTTTCTTAAAGGTTCTCTGAAATGGAAAATATTAGCCTTGCATTGTGACCTTTTTGGGGGGGAGGGATCTTCTTTGGTTAAATCCAAACCTCCCACCACATTTGTCCCTCCCACCACATTTGTCCCTCCCACCACATTTGTCCCTCCCAGACCAGTGTTTGCCTGTTGGGGGAGAAGTAACCAGAGGACAAAATAGGGATTGCAACTTTGTGGTTCTTTATCTGGGTGAAACTTGAAATGCACCAACCTGCCCTGTAAAGTTCAGCTTGTTAAGGCTCTGCTGAATTATCAGCGATTAAATAAAGTCATTGTAACTAAAGTTCGCCACGTAATAATAATTGGGGCTTACATGGCAGAACACTTTGGCATATATATCATGCTCTTCCATCTGTGTGTTCTCTCTCTCTCTCTCTTTTTTTTTTTTTTTGGCTTTTGTGGGTTTTTTTAGGGCCACACCTGCGGCAGATGGAGGTTCCCAGGCTAATGGATGAATCAGAGCTGTAGCCTCAGGCCTATGCCACGGTCACAGCAACTCCAGATCCCAGCCTCATCTGTGACCTACATCACAGCTCACGGCAATGCTGGATCCTTAATCCACTGAGCAAGACCAGGGATCAAACCCACGTCCTCGTGGATACTAGTCAGGTTCATGAACCACTGAGACTGGAACGCCTCTCTTGATTTTTTTTTTTAACTCAGTGAATTTTATTACATTTATAGTTGTACAACGATCTGATTTTTAAATAACTGAGTTAAGTCAAGTCTTACCTTCATTTTTAAAATAAGAAAACTGAGACTTGAAACAGGGAAGTGACTTTACCAGGATTAAATGGCTAGTTGGAGGTAGAATAGTCTAGAATCAGTCCCCATAGACTTATATTTCTTTTGTCAACCTCTTTAAAACTATTATGTTGTGAATCTTAATGGCTTGAGGCAAAGTGTCTACATTATCAGGGACGATCCTGAACTGTAACAGCAAGGAGAAGGGAATGGTGAAAACTTATCAGATCTTTTTCTTTGCAGGAGCCAAAGGAGACAGGGGAGCCCCAGGCTTGCCTGGCCTCCCTGGCAGGAAAGGGACAGTGGGAGATGCTGGCCCTCGAGGGCCCATTGGCATGACAGGACCTCAAGGGCCACCAGGCTTTCCTGGTGCAATCATCCCCGGCCGAAAAGGAGATCCAGGTCCACCTGGCCCCAGAGGAAACCCAGGTAGAGGGTCTGCTTTTAAGAAAGATGAAAGAATGAAAATAACATTTGATGTCAGCTGTCAACGCTTTCTAGGGACTGTCTTGCTTCTTCCTCCCTCTGGTTTCTGCTACCTTCCCATATGCCCACCCATTCTCCCTCGGAGTGCAGTTCAGCTGTTGGTGTTGAGGCAGAGGGAGCTGTTTGAACAATTAATAAATACAAAATTAATGAGCCTAAATGAGACAGGTGCATCCATTCACCAGTATTTACTGAGCTCCTACTCTGTACGAGGTACTGGGGTAGGCACAGAGCTTGCTCTTGCAGAGTCATCAGGAAGAAAGACTTCATGCCCAGTGCCAGGTGCTGGACTGGCATTACCTCATTCACAGTCCCGTCATGCTCCGTAAGGGAAAGAATGTTCTACATGATGCTAAGGTGCTGAGTTTGCTCTTTGAGGTAATAAGATGCAGGGTTTGCCCTTTGACATAATGATAAGGTGCAGGGTTTGCTTTTGGTTCAAAAGAATCACTGACAGCAGCTGCCAAGCTCCCTGAGGGGCAAAACTGACCAGCTTTTTGTGAATTCAGGTGAGCCTGGTCCCCCCGGCCCTCCAGGGAGTCCCGTAGAAGGTATAAAAGGAGACAAGGGATTTATGGGCAAACCTGGCCCAAGAGGTCCACCTGGAACTGTAGGAGACACGGGGCCCCCAGGTCATCCGGTAAGTGTGGAAAATTATTTTGATGTCTCATATTATTTTTTATTTTTTTCTCTTTTACAGCTGCACCTGTGGCATATGGAAGTTCAAGGGCTAGGGGTCAAATCGGAGCTGCAGCTGCAGCACAGGCCACAGCCACAGCAGCACTGGATCCAAGCTGCATCTGCACCTACAATACAACAACGCTGGACCCTTAACCCACTGAGTAAGGCCAGGGATCAAACCCACAACCTCATGGAGACTGTGTTGGGTTCTTAACCCGCTAAGCCACAACAGAAACTCCAATGTCTTATATTCTCCTAAATCAATGGCCAGGGTCAAATTACCTGGAGGCAACAAAAATTGCCCACTCGTGATCCTTCTGTGCAGTGTGTCCAAAAGAAGATGGTGTCTAGAAGGTTTAAAAAAATCAGAGAATCTTGGATAGATTTGCTCTTTGGGAGGCCTCTGAAAGTTAGATCTCTATGGGACCCTTCTCTGTGTCATTTCTGACCCCTTCTTATTTAGACTCTGAACAATTTCACTTGGAAGCTTGGGATCACAACATCACTTTTCTCTATTAATATGCTTGCAAAATTATCTTTGCCCTCCTCTAAATGTCTGTTTTCTCCCCTTGATGTGCCTTCAAGTATTTGTAAATAGCTGCCATTTCCTTTGGAGTATTTTCTCTCCCAGTCGAGACTTTTTTTTTTTTTCCTCGAATTCAATTTAACCTTTCATCAATTCTGCCTCTATTCTGAATCTATCCTGGCTTGTCAATACCTTAAAAATGCAGCCCCTGGGACAAACACCTTCCAGGAGTAAGAACTTAGCATCCCATGGAGTAGCTGAAGGATGGAAGCGTCTCGCTGTCCTGAACATCTCTGTTTTCAAATTTATGTTTTATTTCTGTGGCATATGGAAGTTCCTAGGCTAGGAGTTGAATCAGAGCTGCAGCTGCAGGCCACAGCCACAGCCACAGCAACACTGGATCTGAGCCATGTCCTCAACCTACACCATAGCTCAAGGCAACACCAGATCCTTAACCAGGGATCAAACCTCTCACGGGTTTTTAAACTGCTGGGCTGCAGTGGGAACTCCCCAATCTGTTTTATAATCCAGCCTAGAATTCTACATGGGCTCTTTGGTTGCCTTGTCACCGCATCATCATCAGACATTGAGCTTATGGTCCATGAAAGCCCTTGTGCCTTCTCCTCATGAACTGCTGCTAGGTTTTCTCCATTACTTTTTGTCTGGTCTCTTTGTTTATTTGTGACTTAAGTGCAAACCTTTCACACTTATTTTTCTTAAACATCATTTTGTTCATTTAGGCTCATGCTCCCAGCCTATTGAGATCCCTCAATTCACAGTCTCTCACTCAACACCAGGCTCACCTTCCCTAGCTTTCTTTCAGCAGCATATTTGAAAAGGCTGATGCCTCTGTGTACAGCAAGTTCTTGGAAACTAATGAGGAAATCAGAGTTATGCCATAGATGTTCTGTGTTTTCAGGTGATGGGTAAGGAGGTATTTCAGCATGGCTTATTGTTAGGAAACATGGTATACTCACGCTTTCTTTTTTCCTTTTTTTCTTTCTTTTTTTTTTCTTTTTGCCTTTTAGGGCCACACCTGTGGCATATGGAGGTTCCCAGGCTAGGGGTCCAATTGGAGCTACAGCTGCCAGCCTACAGCCCAGTCACAGCAACTCAGGATCCATACCACATCTGCGACCTACACCAAGGCTCATGGCAATGCCGGATCCTTAACCCACTGAGTGAGGCCAGGGATCGAACCCACAACTTCATGGTTCCTAGTCGGGTTCACTAACCACTGAGTCATGACAGGAACTCCCTTTTTTTTTTTTTTAATTTTTTTTTTTTTCTTAAGCTCTCTTAGTATTTGGTTTCCAGAATCTAGCTTTTTAAAACTTTTTAAAAATGAGATATTTGCCCATCTTCAGTCTTAGGTATTTCTCATGTGCTCCATGATTCTTTGAGAGTGGCAAACCCTGATCCTATGATCACGTTGAAAGTTCTTCCAAAGACCCTGGGATGTAGAAAGTTTGTTTTGGAAATGTGATCTCTCTTTAATCTGCTTTATTTGCAAGGTCAGTCTAGGTTTCTACATTTGCGCTTGAAAGATAATTCTTCTTGACGGATGTCAAAACTGACTCCTTGCCCTTAACAGCTCTCTCCTTGCATAGAACGGCTCCCCCGCCCCTGCACCGAGGGCTGAGCCTGGCACAACAGCCTCCTCCTGGTTACTTTCCCTGGAGAGGAGAGGCCAGAGAGAAGCCTGAGAATCTTTGATCACATGGTTTTGTAGTCTCTTTCTCCCTTTTTACTGCACACCCCCTTATCTATGAAATAGTACAGTTCCTTTTTTGATCTTCTTGCCCCAAGGTCAGCTGGCTCAAAGACCAGCTTTGTTATTCCTGGCATTTGTCATGGCCTTCACTTCACTGTTGTCAAATAGTAGCACTCGGACTCAGTTCAAATGAAGAATATAAGGGTAAATTCAACATACATTCTGACACATCACTCTTTTTGGAAGTCCTATTCCCTCCTCTTTCCTCCTATGGCCTTGCTTGAGCACCTCATGGGCACAGGAGCAATTAATGTGAGCCTCCTAAGGAGGGAGCATCTATGCCCAGTCAGGTCATTGCATCCTTGCCATAAGCCCATGTCAAAACTCTCCTGACAACGCCTTCATGCTCCTGTCCCTGGAACCTTTACTTGCACCCCTCTAACCAGAGTAATTTATAACTCTGCTGGCTTAGTTAGACTGTTGGTGGCTGCTACGATTGAGTAGCAACTCTGTTGTCTTTGCAAGAATTACAGATACAAGTTATTTTCGTTCTGGCAGTCTGGTGCCTGTTCTTCTTGAAAAAAAAAAAAATCTCCACATTTTGGGCAGTTCAGTTTAGAATACGGAATATCCAATTGCAAAGTTCCTGCTGTGGCACAATGGGATTGGCAGCATCTCTTCAGCACCAGGATGCCAGTTCATTCCCTGACCTGGCACAGTGGATCTGGCATTGCCACAGCGGCACAGGTCGCAGCTACATCTTGGATCTGATCCCTGGCCAAGGAACTCCATACACCTCAGGTGGCAAGAAAAAAAAAAAAAAAATCTGATCATATCCACTCTTCACACCAACAAAGATTGACATCAGAAGTTATATTTGCTCTTGGGCTTAAGGGTTGGTTTTGACTTCTTTTTTCATTGAAAATGATAGTCCTAAGCTGAGGTCTTAGGTGGCAGGGGAGTTATAGGGAGTGAAAGACTGAATTGGAATGTAAAACTGATATCCATCAACTTTAGCTCATTCTGACCCAATAAAATGTTATACCCCATATGCTTAAAAAAAAAAACTGCAGTGTGTATTGTGATTTTAAAATTTTGTCTGTGGTTCTCTTCTTTCTTACTTGAAATATAGGGAGCACCAGGTACCCCAGGTCTGCCAGGGGTCAGAGGTGATCCTGGATTCCATGGATTTCCAGGCATAAAAGGTATTAGTTTCATCATGCACTATTCTTTGTATGCAAAGACAATGACCATGATTCACATTTTAGGGCACAAACATACTTACTGAATCCCTACAGTCACCAGACAGTTGGGGTACAAATAAGACCTCAGTATGAATGAAGAAGGAAGACTCCACTAGCACCCATCCCCATGGGCATTAATAATTAAATCATACCCTGAGGATGGAAATAATAGAAAAACTTAGAAACAGTTTACAGTGGTTACCTTTGAGAGTACTGATGGGCATTGAGATGGGGGATGGGAAGCTCCATCAGTAGAAACAGTATTGCTTTGAATGGTTTATTTACCCTGCCCATGTATGATAATTTTAAATAGCTGAACATCTAAAAGAATATTCACCTTTTGAATGGGGAAGGGTGAGTAAATTTTTATTTGCAGATTTAAGCATTTTTTATGGGACACAAGTATTATGTTTTCAATCAGAGAAAACATATAATTTGGAGATTTTACATTTAAAATGCTCATACACACACATTTAAACTTCAGGTTTCAGGAGAGTATTCTCAAGTCTTCCATAAGGGTGCTGTGACCTTCGGTGACACTTTGAATATTGGGTTTGTTGTTTTAGCTGGTTAAATCCACTAGTATTGCTTTGAGTGTGCAGGGATTCTATTAGTATACTAAATAGATGCTAAATAATAAGTATAGTCAAAGGGAACAAAACCACATTTCCATGAAAATCAAACTTTTCCGGGTCTGGAGGAGGACAAGGGGGATTCAGAGAGAACCTCTTCAATGCTTTCAACTGCTGGCTTTTCAAAATGCTCATTAGCTAGGAAGTCCAAGCAAGTGATTTTAAGGAATCTCATGAGACATTGGGTGGGTGAATATTGGCAGGCAGCCTGGGGAAAATGTGTTATGTTTTCTCACTCCCTCAGTCTCAGAACAGGAATAGCTAAAACTTGCAAAATTATAGAAGGGCCCTCCTAAAGAAAGATTCTGGTGAAACACTTAGATGTATATAGAGGGAACATTTGTAAAATCCGTTCCTTTGAAGTATGTTCCACAAAACACATTCACTTACTCTCAGATTTCCAAATAAGACTGTCCATCGTCTGGCACTGCTGACAAGTTTCCACCTCTTTATTTGGAAATGTTGAATCTCCAATGGGGAAAATACTTCTGGCAGATGTAAACAAATATCAACCCATCCTCAAGTTCTGATGTCAGGTGGATAAGTTACAGTGTAGTTGCCTGTTAACTTTTGCTAATGTATTTGTTTTATGACATTTCTGCTGTGAATATCATATTTAGTATTAAGTTCTTTCTAAATAGTCAGATGTAATGTCTATATTATGTCACGATTTTTTTAAAGACATTATTTCTCCAAATCAGTGGCTCTTGGTAACCTTTTATTCATGTCAAAGACTGTTGGAGACTTTCATACTGAGTGAAGGAAGTCAGAAAGAGAAAGACAAATACCATGTGATATCACTCATATCTGGTATCTAATATACAGCACAAATGAACCTTTCCACAGAAAAGAAAATCATGGACTTGGAGAATAGACTTGGGGTTGCCAAGGGGGAGGGGGAGAGAGGGGTGTGGTTGGGGAGCTTGGGATTGATAGATACAAACTATTGCCTTTGGAATCGATTAACAATGAGATCCTGCTGTGTAGCACTGGGAACTAAATCTAGTCACTTATGATGGAGCATGATAATGTGTGAAAATAGTACGTGTAACTGGGTCCCCATGCTGTACAGTAGAAAAAAAAATTGTATTTTGGAAATAACTATTAAAAATATTCTGTTATTAAAAAAAAAAAGACTGTTGGGAGGGAAATCTTACTACTTTGATGGTTTACATCAAGGCAGACCTTCTGTATGTGCTCATGAGTCTTCCTAACACAACTAACTTTGGGCTACTAGTAAATCCAGAGTAATAAGCTAAGAAAGTAGATAACTATGAAAACCAGTGTAATGCCACAGGAAGTGCTGAAATAAGTTTTAGTATCACTTCATATTTTATCTTAAGTATTTAAATATTTTATCCTTAAATATTAAATTAGTTTCTGAAGTTAAAATATTAAATTACTTTCTCAGGAACTTTTCCCCTTGGATGCTAAAATACTCATTCTTAATGCCCATTTCTAGAATATATATATGTTCCTATGTTCATTTATATATAAATTTTATGGTCACACCCAGGTCATATGAAAGTTCCTGAGCCAGGGACTGAATCCGAGCCACAGCTGTGACCTAGGCCACAGCTGCAGCAACGCTCTATCTTTAACCCACTGCACCAGGCCTGGAATCCCAACCCACAGCCTCCACAGCGACTGGAGCTGCTGGAGTCAGATTCTTAACCCAGTGCAGTGTGCCACAGAGGGAACTCCTCTAGATTTTTTTTTTTTTCTTTTTACGGCTGCACCTGTGGCACATGGAAGTTCCCAGACCAAAGGGTGAATCAGAGTTGCAGCTGCCAGCCTATGCCACAGCCACAGCAGAAGAGGATCCGAGCTTCATCTGTAACCTACGCTGCAGCTTGCAGCAGTACCACATCCTTAACCCACTCAGCAAGGCCAGGGATCTAACCCACATCCTTATGGACCCTGTGTCAGGTTCTTAACCTGCTGAGCCACAATGGGAACTCCAAGAATATATTTTTCATAGACATTAAAGTGACCACTTGGGTCCAAATGAAGTACCAAAACCCACTTGAATATAATTAAAGCAGCAGCCATTGTCACAGAGCTCGTAACATCTCTGGTCGTAACTTCCGGTATCTACCCTTCGAGTCGGTCATCAACCTGAAATGCTAGGAAACCCTTTGTTCTATGTGAAATCATATTGCCTTTTTCTCTCTCTCTCTTTTTTTTTTTTAAGGGGAGAAAGGTAACTCAGGATTTCTGGGGCCAATTGGACCTCCAGGGCGAATTGGGCCAAAAGGACCACCTGGTAAATTTTGTTTCTCTAGTATTGCTCTCCGTGAAGAAAGAGTAACTTTCCT
The DNA here is from genome assembly GCF_016906955.1 of Phacochoerus africanus. Taxonomy (NCBI): domain Eukaryota; kingdom Metazoa; phylum Chordata; class Mammalia; order Artiodactyla; family Suidae; genus Phacochoerus; species Phacochoerus africanus. The sequence continues at coordinate 194,279,354 of NC_062546.1, forward strand.
GATCAGTAAAGCCATCATCTTCTTATGTTCATGTCGATAGGTGCACGTGGAGACCCGGGCACAATTAAGATCATCTCCCTTCCAGGAAGCCCAGGGCCACCTGGCCCACCTGGAGAACCAGGGATGCAAGGAGACCCTGGGCCCCCGGGGCCACAGGGAGTCCCAGGTGTGGAACTGGCAGTACTGACTGGGATTGGGTTCATTTTACTCTTGACCAGCAAATAAAAAACCTTCTGTTGAATCTATTGAAAACTGTTGTATATGGTATAAACTTAAGCAAATATACTTTAGGGCACTCATGCTTTTTTGTTTTTAATTAAGGTAGAAGTTTTATGTCTCTCTTCTCTGACAACTCTCATTCTTAGAGCTCTAAATAGTTCTAAATGACTGCCCAAATAAACCTGAGTTCCATGTATTTATACTTTCCTAACTCTTTGTACAGCACTTGGAAGAGGAATAAATGCAAATGTATGCCTAATAGTATGAAATCTTTCCAAAATATTGCTGCCTAGAAATTGAACTAACCCCTTTACGTAGGCTTAGCATATTGTAAAAGACTTCTGCATGGAATGGTTGTGTTCAAAGTTTGCCTGAATCGCCTGGAAGATAAGAGAGATTGCTTATTACTTTGAGCAGTACAATACATAGTGAATTCTGGAGCATTATAAATTAAAACGGTAGCACAATTTTAAACTGCTGTATTTTATATTCTCCTATTTCATTTTTTAGGGTTTTTTTTCCCCCCCTTGGAAAGTAGGATGTAATATGTTGGATGATCAATTGCCCCAGTTTGCCTGGGGCTGAGAGTCTCTTCTGTTTGCAGGACTTTTTTTTTTTTTTTTTTTTTTTTTGTCTTTTTAGGGCTGCACTGGTAGCATTTGAATGTTCCCAAGCTAGGGGTCGAATTGGAGCTGTAGCCACTGGCCTACGCCATAGCCAAAGCAACGCAGCATCCGAGCCCGCGTCTGCAACCTACACCACAGCTCATGGCAACGCCAGATCCTTAACCCACTGAGCGAGGCCAGGGATCAGATCTGCGTGCTCACAGATACGAGTTAGATTCATTTCTGCTGAGCCATGGTGGGAACTCCAGTTTGCAGGGCTATTATTGAGGACACTAGGGAAGTCTTGGGTAAACTGGACTAATTGGCCATCCTGCCTTTTATCCTGTATGAACCATTCAATATAATGTTGGTTTTTTTTGCCTAGAATCCTGTGGGCCAAGAGGAAAACCAGGCCGGGATGGAATACCAGGGACTCCTGGACCAATTGGAGAAAAGGGCAACAAAGGTTGTAAAGGAGAGCAAGGTAAACAAACAGCTGGCTCTTTTCCTTCCCTGAAGAAGAGCTGCTCTCCCTGTATGTCCAGAGAAAGGAGGCTTGTTTCAACTTCTGACCAAAAGAGGACTCTAGATCTTTCAGTTTGTATCATGCAGATTAGACTAAAAGCCAGGGCAAACATTCTTTAAGATGAAGACCCCAACAAAATCAGCATTTATTGGAACACACCATTCTTCCTATCTCTTACCTTGGCAAATGTACTCCAGATTTTTAACCTGAGGACAAACAGACCTAATGAAACACCAGTTCTTTTTTCAGAAGGGTGGATACTATGTACTTAGTTAAAAATATCTCCTTAAAAGAGTGGCCTATAAGACCATGGTTGGAAAATATTACCTTGCTATGAATAGAAGAGCAACGTAGTATCCTTATTTAGAAAAGCCATCTTTTCACTATGCCAATCTCTAATATAGTTCAACAATTCACCTATGTGTCCTGAAGAAGGGCTTCTTTAAGTTCTTTAGTCTGAACATAAGCTTCTAAATGTGTCGATTTGATACACCTGGATCAAAATTCAGCTTCTGCAAAGTTTCAAAAGGACTCTTCTAGAACATATCTAGCTGTTCAAATCTTATTTTTTAGGATTGCTGATTTGTTAAAGTAAGACAAAATTCTGAATGTGCTGTCCCAATTCATCAACATATGCCCAGATCTACTATAATACAACTGTAAAAACTAGATGTTTGTCTTTAAAAATTCAAATATAATGCTAATAATAGTAATTGCATAATCACTCCATTTAGTATTGTCGTGAGTGAACTTTCCAGCAATATTAATTGGGTATTCCCTGGTTAAGGATCTGGCATTGTCAATTCTGTGGCTCAGGTCCCTGCTGTGGTGTGGGTTCAATCCCTAGCCCGGGAACTTCTGCATGTCGCAGGTGCAGGCAAAAAATAATAATAATTAGTTAAATAAAATAAAAGACTACTAATCATTATTAATCATTTGATTTTCTTCAGAATATGTTTTTTGAAGCAGTAAAAAAACCAAAACCCTTATCAATAATTCCATTAATTTAAAAACTTCACTGACCGAGTGTGTATTTCCAGGTGGGGCCACAGCAAGAGCCAGAGTACTGCCACACAAACTGTGTCAGGAAATATTAGCAAGTAGACAGGGTTTGTCTTGTTGCCAGGCTCCCCGGGGGAATACAAAGATAAAGAAGACCTGTCTCAAAAAACTCAACATCAGATACACAAATATCTATATTAAGAGGCACTGTGTAATTTTTTTAAAAAGTCGATATTTTAGAATACTCCTTAAATACTCATAAGTCATTACTATTTTTCTTTTTACAGCCACACCTGTGGCATATGGAAGTTCCTGGACTAGGGGTAAAACTGAAGCTTATGCCACAGCTACAGCAACACCGGATCCAAGCCGCATCTGTGACCTGCCTGCAGCTTGTGACAATGCCAGAACCTTAACCCACTGAGCGAGGCCAGGAATTGAACCTGCATCCTCACAGAGACAACGTCAGGTCTTGAACCCACTGAGCCACAATGGGAAATCTTAAGTCATTATTCTTTAGGACTCCTTTCTATACTGGGGGCTTAATATATTTAAACATTTGAATTAGTATTTTGGAATAAGTTTGAGGTTTTGTGTTGCAACACATATAATGTGTTTTTCAAAGGACCGCCTGGGTATGATGGACTGCCAGGCTTGAAGGGGAGACCTGGAGAGACTGGGCCACCTGCAAGGGGGACAACGATGAGGGGCTTTGTCTTCACCCGGCACAGCCAGACCACAGCAATTCCCTCCTGTCCAGAAGGGACAGAGCCACTCTATAGCGGGTTTTCTCTTCTCTTTGTACAAGGAAATGAACGATCCCATGGACAGGACCTGGGTAATGCCCCCGTTCTCGTTTCTAGCCACTTTGTACACAGATCGTACACTTTTTATGGCATGGGCTACTCCCCTCTAAAGTGTAAACAACCTGAGTATCTTAGAGCACCCTTTAAAGAGAGTAAATAGGACATTGTGATAATGTGTAAAAGTCAATGTGGGAACGTATGCTCTGGAAGGAGCCTGGCTCATGAGTGCCAGTCTAGGTTGTTCTGTGCAGTGCAAAAAATTTTCATTTAAATAACCTGGCTGAAATTTAACCTAAAAAGTAATATTGTTTCTAAACGTTTTTATGATTATTGGCTATTACAGACATATGAAGAACTGGTAATACTTTGGAGCAAAGACATTTTTCCAACCCATCTCCACTAGCCCTCAAGGTCTAGACTGATGAGAAAAGACCACAGAAAGGGTTAAGGGTGGAAAAAGGAAGGAGGATTTGTTTCCCTCTTGGATCTTTGATTTCTAGCGGTGTTAAAACTTTTCACTCACACATTTTGCAAATCGCTCTTTTGTGTCTTTCTCCAGTTTTTGCCATAGGTTATGTTTTAATTAGCCTCTATCTAGCAATGATAACCAAATAATTTGAGTTTACCGAACATGATACCCAGTCCGGTGTTTTATTAGGAACTCTTGGCAGCTGCCTACAGCGATTTACCACAATGCCATTCTTGTTCTGCAATATCAATGATGTATGCAATTTCGCATCTCGAAACGATTATTCCTACTGGCTGTCAACACCAGCTCTGATGCCAATGGACATGGCTCCGATTACTGGCAGGGCCCTGGAGCCTTATATTAGCAGGTAAAAACCCAACCCCTTAGGTCTGTGATGGAAGCAGGGAATCCCTCTGTCTGTAATGGAATATACGGCAGCACATCATGGTGCAGATGGGGTGAGGCTGCCATATACTTTGTTTCCTGTTACAGGTGCACCGTCTGTGAGGCTCCTGCGATTGCCATAGCCATTCACAGCCAAACCACTGAGATCCCCTCATGTCCCCAGGGCTGGATTTCTCTCTGGAAAGGATTTTCTTTCATCATGGTAAGGAGCAAAGGAACAGCAAATTCATAGCAAAGACTACCTGTAGAATGAAAGCATTGGGCTGGAGGAGCTATGGCCCCCAAGAATGATCCTGGCTGACATGAATATGCATAATCCGGTGTGGACATTTGCTTGAAAATCTGTAACTATACCTTTTCTTTTTTTTTATTTACGTTTTTTTTTTTTTTTTTTGGTAAATAATGGAACATTTTAAAAAAGGATTTCTCGGGAGTTCCCTTCGTAGCTCAGCGGTTAGCGAACCTGACTAGGATCCATGAGGATCCAATCCTCGGTCTCACTCAGTGAGTTAAGAATCTGGCATTGCTGTGAGCTATGGTGTAGGCTGCAGATGAGGCTTGGATCCGGTGTTGCTGTTGCTGTGGTGTAGGCCGGCAGCTACAACTCCGATCGGCCCCTTGCCTGGGAACTTCCATATGCCACAAGTGCAGCCCTAAAATAAAATAAAATAAAATAATAATAATAATTTCTCAGAAAGAGATTACCCACAAATTCTAAGACATTTAGGTAAATAGTAGCTACCATATGGCAATAGAAAACCCTTTTAAAAAATGTGGCAACCGTTTTATATACATCCTCCAAAATCCTTCTGAAAACCTTGCAAGGCAGTTTCTGTCACCTACAGTTTTACAAGTAAGAATGAAGTAAAGTAATTTTCCCAGGGTCTCATAACTGGTAAGTGGTAAAACTGGGATTGGAATCTGCGTCTGCCTGCTCCAAAATCTTTGTGCCTTATAGTGTGCCCCTTTGGCGTTCCTGTGATGTTGGGAACTAAGAGAAACAGCCTTTTAAAGAAAAATTCCCTCGACATAAGTACTGAATGAAGAAAATTATGGACTAACATTTGTGATTCTGATACTTGCACAGATGCAGTTAGTGGTTCTTCATATTCTGTCCAGCATCATTTATGATACATTATTCCCCTGTCTTTACTCACAGCTGTCCATTCATTCAATCATTAATTCAACAAATATGTATTAAACACCTGCTCTGTGCCATGACCATTCTAGGCACTAAGGATGCCAGCAGTGAGCCAAAGTTCCAGCTCAGGTGGAGCTTAAGTCCTAGTGGTAGACATATAAGCAAGAAGACAAAGTAACAATAATAATAATGAGTTCTGATGGTGAGCATTACTATGAAGGAAGTAAGGTAAGATAAAGGGACAGACTGATTGGAATGAGGCCAAGGAATTTTAGAGTTTATATTTAAGCAGGCCCCCCACACCTACCCAAAGACAAGAAAGAACCAGTCAGAGCTGGAGGAAATGAGCATTCCAGGCAAAATGAATAGCTTTTGCTCTACTTTTGATGATTTTTGATTATATTTTTATTTTCCATCAACTTGAAAGGTACCTGGAGTGGGCAAATCTGGGTAAAGCAGCACAAGAAATGTAATGAATGCTTTCAGAAGAGGAGGTGGTTCTTACTGGCTCCTATTACAAAAAGAAAATAAAAGCATTGAAATTTTTTGAGCCCTGTACACTGATGTCTGATCTGGCTGCTTTTATTGTGACAGTTCACAAGTGCAGGTTCAGAGGGCGCTGGACAAGCACTGGCCTCCCCAGGCTCTTGCTTGGAAAAATTCCGGGCCAGTCCCTTTATAGAATGTCATGGAAGAGGAACGTGCAACTACTATTCAAATTCCTACAGTTTCTGGTTGGCTTCATTAGACCCCGAAAGAATGTTCAGGTAACTATTCAAAGTCAAGTTTAATCTGATGGCTTAATTGCAGAATTATTCAAAGTTTCCCTATGTTTGATTTTCATTCCCTGTGTGTTGACGTACTCATATTTTTAAAATCTCCCCATGCCGATAAACCCCTGTTTAGCTTGGCACTCCCCATTTACAAGTGATCTAGAGTCCAACAAGTAGCCATGGTTTGTCCTACTGTACCAATAAAGACTGAAAAATGTGATTTTTGACATCGCTAAAAACATTTAATATTTCTATATGAATTTATCAACTACTGAATAAAACTAAATGATCTGTTCATCTCAATTCATTGTATTGAAAGACATGTGAGTAATAAAGAGTATTACAGAAAAGATGCTCTGTAAGTTTGCATCAAGGCCTATGTTTTTCCTTAAATACAACTAAAATGAAATAATGTCAACATACATACCTTTCCAGAAATATACCTCTGTGTAATAAATTTGAGATGCGCTAATATTGGAACCCAGGAAGTAGTCCCTTGTAACCTATAAATTGATGAGATTTTTCTTTGTGTTCTTTTGGTTTGGTTTGGTTTGGTTTGATTTCAGGAAACCTATTCCGTCAACCGTGAAGGCTGGGGAGTTAGAAAAGATAATAAGTCGCTGTCAGGTGTGCATGAAGAGGAGACACTGAAGAAATAAGAATGAAATGGAACTGCTATTTTTCATCCTAAATAACCAAGTAATGATGCAGAACATGCATTTAAGTATTTTTCTCCCACTGAACAATATTGCGCTACGATGACTGAGTACCAAGTTTCTCTTTGTCTCCCCCCAAGGAAGCATTCTTTTCAGTTAGTTCTGTGATGCTGGTCTCTAAACCCACGCAGTGTCACAGTTCTCTAACCCAAGGAAGTGGGACTTTTCACAGAATATCATCAAAATCGTATTCCACTTGCATCCAAGGCACTGAGGTAAACGGCGACGGTATGAAGTTTGATGTTGCAAGTTAAGAGCTATTTGGTCCACTGGATTCCCGAGATTCAGCCCCCTTCTATTCTGGTCTTTGAGACTCAAGGAGGTTAAATCTGTTTTAGGTGGCCAGACCACCCCCTTCCTAAAACTTTAAACCATGGGTGGGAAGAGGGTGGAGTCGGGCGGAATACTAGCATGTCATGAATCAACTGGACTTTCAGACCTGGTGAGTAACCTAAGCCCAGAGGGAACTAGAACTGAACTGAGGTTCCTGGATTTTCTAGTGTGTTTTCAAACACACCCAAGATTAAGGCCTAAAGGTGGTTGCTCTGAATGAAATTACAAGAGCCTTGGATATACTATGTGGTTTTGGTTTACATTTTTTAAACGATACTTTGGTTTGCCCATTGAATTCATTTCGCTGCAGCAATAGAGCTTGCTTATATTCAAAGGTGATACAATTTTTACCCTTAGTGAATTAATAACACCCACACAAACGACAAGATACTACTTGCTAGATGTGCACTTTATTGACGTCCCTATAAATGTTGGTGCAGCCCTTATAAAATAGTAGTTCAGCAACCCATGAAAGAATTGGAGGCATTTGCTGGCTAATCAGGCTCAGAATACTTTGCCTTTGCTCTAAATATTCCACTTAACCTGGGTGTCTAGAGATTTTTTTTTTTCCCCTTGCTACTTCTCTAATTCTTCCTTTATACAAACATGTTTTTGATATTACATATTCTTACAAAACATGTACAAATTGTATAGTTTGGCAGTTGTAGGTCTTAAAATTTCCTCTTCAGTAGGCTGATACATTCCCACGGTTACTCAATTCAATTTAACAAGATTTTATTCTAAGCCAAGCTGTGCCCCCAGGCACTGTGCTAAATTATAGGCACCAAGGGGATAAAAAGAGATTTGTTTCTGATCTAATATTCCAGAAAAGGTAACCTGCTGTTTCTGTTAGGAATCCCACATATCTAAGTTGTTTTTTCCTCTTTTTTTCCCCCCATGTCACTATTCTTGCATTTCATCATTATAATTCAGCAGGCTTAATAAAGGTTTAAAAATAAGATTTATACCCAGGGAAAACCCAGGACTTCTAGCTTCTCCTAGGTATGGCAGAAGCAAAGGTCTGGACAGTGTTAAGAAAATAAAAATCTACAAAACATGAAAAAACATGTACACTTGATGGTAGCAGTATCTGATGAATCTCAGAGGCCAGGTATCCAGAGATGAAGCTCTTAAGATGCTTCTTGATCCACTGAGGTGGAGCTGGTGGTGCTATTTCAATTCAGGTTATTACTTCAATTTTAGTTGTTCTGGAAGCGAAGATGTTACTCCAGAGGACAGCACAGACTGTGACCAGGGCTGGCATCCTTCATGGCCCATGTGACTGCTGCCAAGCCATTTTTACATTGAAACCAAGAAGCGTATTTTATTACTTACACGCATCTCACATTAAGACTTTTTGCTCTAAAAATATCCGACTGTCCTATCTGTGCCATAATGGCATAGGGCTAGCTGATCTCCACAAACCTCTGTAGGTCAGTAGTTCTCAAAATGTGGTCCCTGGTGGTACTTGTCACAAATGCAAATTCTAGGGCTCACCCTAGATTTATAGGATCAGAAACTCTGGGGGTAAGTCCCCTAGAAATCTGTGTTCTAACGAGTCCTCCGGGTGATTTCTGATGCACTGTGACAACTAAGAAGACGTGCTCTAGGCAAACACCAGAGAAACAATTCTACAGACAGTTACCAGGTTTAGCTGGCCACTGCTGTTCCATCCATACCTCTCTTTACAGTCCCAAATTGCGAATGACCTTAAGGTCATCTAATTGTACTACTGCTAAAGCCCTCCATTGGTGCTAATGCCAAGTGACTGGCCTCTACTTGTTCCCGGGGCTCCCTCTTTTCTTGCCCTCTTATCAGTGTTTAAAATCTGAGGAAGCTAAAACCTTAAATTCCAATGAAGCCATATTAATAGTTTCTCAGTCGATCTAAAGTATTTCTAAGATTGAGCATTAAAACATAGCACATGTGCATGGCTTTCAAGATACCTATCAGTAGTTTGTAAGGTTATGAAGATTTAACTTTGTAGATAAAATGTAAATAACTTGTTTCTTTTAAATGTGAGGCTTCAACTTTGGAATTTCAGAGTGTGCTAAAATAATGGATTTCTCAGAAGTCTTTCTGCAAGATAAACATTATCAAGTAATTTATTTATAAAATTATTACAATAATGCCAAATTTGAATTTTATTGCTAATTTAACTTACAAGGGTTTTTCTATGCATCCAGTGTAACTTACTGCTACTAAACTTAATTTAATGTTTACTCTATAACCAAATGAAACATATTTAAAATATATTGAATATTTTATATTATTATATCTTGACAAAATTACAATATTGTAATGTACTAATATCTCTGTAATTACAGCTTAAATATTATTTTATTGTATTGTCTAAGAATAAAATGGAAAAAATTCTTTCTGGTCTTTTTTTTTTTCAAAATGTAGACAAATTTATTTTGGGAGGTTGTAAAAATAATATATGTTCACTGTAAAAGCAATAGACAATACAGAAGTTATGAAGAAGAATATAAAAACCGCCACGACCTAACGCCTCACTCCCACCCAAGAAAATTAAGGTATCATCCTTCTAGACTTTTTTCGTATGAATATATTCGTAAACAAAATGGGATAAAAAGCATGCTGTCTTGAAAGTAAATTTTTTTTGTTACACTTACTCCCCTGTGGACATATTTTCGCATCAATAGATAAGAACTAATCTTTTTTTTTTTTTTTGTCTTTTTGCTATTTCTTGGGCCGCTCCCGCGGCATATGGAGGTTCCCAGGCTAGGGGTCGAATCGGAGCTGTAGCCACCGGCCTATGCCAGAGCCATAGCAACGCGGGATCCGAGCCTCGTCTCCCAACCTACACCACAGCTCACGGCAACGCCAGATCCTTAACCCACTGAGCGAGGCCAGGGATCGAACCCACAACCTCATGGTTCCTAGTCGGATTCGTTAACCACTGCGCCACGACGGGAACTCCCTAATCATTGTTTATGTGGATTTTCGACATAAATCAATCAGTTGATGAACATTTCGTTTACTACATGCACTTTTACATGTACTTTACTACATAAGTCAATGAAATTATGGACATTTATGGACGTATTACACACATTTCATTTTACATTTCCAATTATTTCCTTAGGATAAATCGTTAGGAGGAAGACGGCAGAATCAAAAACTTGCAATCTTAGGTCTGTCTCTCTCTCTCTCTCCAGGAACACTGCTAGAATTTCCAGTGGCATCAACACACTGTAATTAAAATACCCATCTCTTATGCTTTTGCCAATAATGGGTATTGCTGTCCTTTTACACTTTTACCTTATTTTAATTTCCGTTTTGCTTATTACCATGAGGCTGAACATTTATGACTTTAAATTAGTATTTAGGAGTTCCCATCATGGCTCTGTGGTTAACAAACCAACTAGTATCCCTGAGGACGCGGATTCAATCCCTGGCCTTGCACAGTGGGTTAAAGATCCAGCGTTGCTGGGAGCTGTGGCGTAGGTTGCAGCAACAGCTCTGATTCGACACCTAGCCTGGAAACTTCCAAAAAAAAAAGAAAGAAAGGAAATTAGTATTTGGGCTTTTCTTTTTTTTTTTTTTGGCTTTTTAGGGTGGCACCCTCGGCATATGGAAGTTCCCAGGCTAGGGGTCAAATGGGAGCTGCAGCTGCTGGCCTATGCCACAGCCACAGCAATTCAGATCTGAAGCTGTGTCTGTGACCTACACCACAGCTCATGGTAACGCCAGATCCTTAACCCACTGGGCAAGGCCAGGGATTGAACCCATGTCCTTATGGATAATAGTTGGGTTCATTATTGCTGAGCCATGATGGGAGCTCCTGGGTTTTTTTTTTTTTTCCTTTCTTTTGTTTTTTCAATTTTTTGATTATAGTTGATTTACAATGCTCTGTCAATTTCTGCTGTACAGTAAAGTGACCCAGTCACATGCATATATATATATATATATACACACACACACACACATATACTCTTTTTCTCACATTATCCTCCATCATGTTCCATCACAAGTGATTAAATATAGTTCCCTGTGCTGTACAGCACAATCTTATTGCTTATCTAAATGCTATAGTGTGCATCTACTAACCCCAAACTCCCAGTCCATCCCACTCCCTCCTCCTAGGGCTTTTTTAATTAGTATATTTAGTCCATGCTTGTTTATTTCTGTCTTTCCTGTGAAATGACTAATCATATCTTTACTAATTTTCTACTGAAATATTTAAGGAGTTTTTACAAATCAATGGGAAAACAGGGATTATAGAAATTCTGGGTCATATATTTTAATAAAGTTTCCCATTTATAATGCAAATACTCCCCATTCAAGGAAAAACATTCATAAATTTCAAAGATTTCGTTAAGTTGAATGCCTTTAATATACAAAATATAAAATCTCATAGGTAAGAAACTCGCAGGCTGTGTTAAATGACAAAAAAGATATAATCAAAGGAAAAGACGAATAGCAATGCTGGGTAATAATTCCAAGATAACCAAGAAAATCATTGCTCAAATAAATATTTAGATGCATTCTCATAATTGGGTCCAAAAAAACCTAACTTGAAAACATACTAAGTTGAAAAATGTACTAATCCATCTTAATAAACTTATTTTTACGGCTGACAAATAGAAGAATGAATGCTGTGTTTGAACACATCCTCCCTACTTATAAGCCTGTGTAGAAAGAAAAATCTTGGTCAGTCTCTAAGGGATTCTTTGCAGCTACTGACGGGGCACTTGTAGAGTGCTGAGAGTATGCAGCTCACCTCAACCTAATCCCAGCTGGGCTACTATAAGTTAAGAGACAACCAAACACAGGAAGAGAAGTAACTGGTTTTGAATAAGTGGACTTGATTTAACCATTCAGATAAATTTGACCTTCTCTAGTTTTTGGAGGCTGTACAGTATTTCTAAATATGCGGACATTGCTCAAAACCTTTTTAGAACTATCTTTTCTTTTTTCTTTACTTTTCTGACCACACCCAAGGCATCAGGAAGTTTCCAGTCCAGGGATCCAATCTGAATCCAAGCTGCAGCGAGTCACACTACAGCTGCTGAACACCAGATCCCTCACCCACTGTACAGGGCTGGGGACTGAACCTGTGCCACCACAGAGACAATGCCGGAAACTTAACCCTCTGCACGGCAGAGGGAACTCCTGGAATTATAATTCCAATTTATCACTCAAACAAGGAAAAAGATCTCATTACATTATACCCAACAACTATGACATGCTCAATATGATTAGCTCCATGAAGATGTGGACATGAGATGCAGACCTTGGCCTCAAACACAGAATTTATAATCTGGTGGTGAAAACAGGGCAAAAATATAGATAATGATACTGTTGATCAGAATGATACTATTGACAATAACCTAAGAGCCAACAAATAGCGATTTAAAAGTTGGAGCCCTCAGGAAATCATAAAAGATGGGACATTTTAGGTGGACCTTTAAGGGCAGTTAGGGTTTCAAGAAGTAGAAGGTGATCAGAGAGTAGGATGGTTTTCCAGGTGGCAGAAATAGCATAGATACAGGTAAATAGTTAGGAAAGCATGAAACAATCTCAGAGACCCATGAATGGTCAAGAATATAAGGAATATATACATAAGTATCATACACACACGTGTGGTGAGTGAGGTGGCATAGCAGCAGGTGAGGGCCATGAACTCCAAGTTGAACTTGTACCTCATTGGTTGGTATTAGAGATCCACTGAAGACTGTGAGCTTAAGAGTAGACTGTTCCTATAAATGGGAACATGGAAGATCCAGTATCTAATATACTGCCCTTCCAGGCTATTTCAATTTCAAGTGTTTTTAAAAATTATTGTACTGCTGTATGGACTTTTGAATTTGTTTAAAAAAAAAGTAAGTTATCAATTTGTTTTTGTATTTGGGGCTTCAAATTTGGGATGTCTTTCTCACAAACTGTAAAAATAGGTTCTTTGTGGATCCAATATCTAGAATTAGAGAAAGAAAAATATTGGAAATGGGGAGGCCAGTTAAAAGGGTAACAGCCCAGATTATGGGTAGTGATTTCCCAGTGGGAGCAGAAAAGGGAGAGAAAGTGGACAGTTGGCATAGAGGTGGGAGAATTTAAGGGGCGGGGGCCTTGGGAGGCTGTGAAAGATGACTTCAGAATTTTGTAACTTGTAACTAGAAAAAAAAAAATCTTGCCATCAACTGAAAAAGGAAATTCAGAACTTATCTGGATTGGGAAGAGGGAGAAGTTTTGAAGTTCTGAAGCCCTGTTGGTATCAGAGCTCCAACAGGATGCTCAGGAAGAAACGGCCAGAACTAGTGCAACAGGATGAGACAATCCTGTTAATATATTTAGATTTAAATACCACCTTTCTCCACCAAAGATTTGAGGCAACTATGGGTGCAAAGGAGTCAGGGTGGATTGAATCATAAACAGGAATGTCTACACTAATGATGGAAGAAAAGGAAAAGCCCATCGTGAAGCTTTATCACAAAATCAAGGGAGCAGAGTTTCCAGCAAGGGAGAGAAAGTGCCTTTTTTTTTAATTTGAGAATGTACTACCAGACAGTGTCAGGTGCTTTGATGTACTACATTCTTGATTAATTTAACAGAATCAAATGATGCAGGAAGATTAAGGGTGATCAAGATTAAGGGAGGAAACTTTGGATTCGGTAATTGGATCACAATCTTCATTTGAAAGTTATTTCAACTTCCCTGGGGAAGCACAGGAATAAAAAGCAAACTGAAAGTAATTAATAAATGGAAAGATACTACATGAGCAGGAAAACTCTCACTTCTAAAGGTTTTGGTCATAGATGGCTTTTCCAGCTTGGTCTCTAAATTCCCCCAGAAGGTTAACTTGGAATGACTGATCATTCCTAAAATCAATTTATTCTTAAAGAATAAGAATAAATCATATTGGAGTTCCCGTCGTGGCTCAGTGGTTAACAAATCCGACTAGGAACCATGAGGTTGAGGGTTCGATCCCTGGCCTCGCTCAGTGGGTTAAGGATCTGGTGTTGCCGTGAGCTGTGGCGTAGGTTGCAGACGCAGCTCGGATCCTGTGTTGCTGTGGCTCTGGCGTAGGCTGGCGGCTGCAGCTCTGATTCGACCCCTAGCCTGGGAACCTCCATATGCCTCGGGAGCGGCCCAAGAAATGGCAAAAAGACAAACAAACAAAAAAGAATAAATCGTATTTATTAACGTTATTAACAAAACTAAGAATTTCGTTCTTGGGCCCACTGTGAAGAAGGGGCCCAAGAATGAAAAATTCTCGGAGGACCTCCCAAATTATTTTAAAGAATGCTAACATCTCTGGAATCTCTTTAGACTCTAGAGAAGTACATACTTACACGTCTTTGTTTGTCTGTTTGTTAAAATCGAAGCATACAAACTTTTCTGTGTTGGCTTCACTCTGTCCCAATATTGATGAGCAAGGTACTGATTCCCACCCCCACCGCGCCCCGCCCTCCACGAAAGTCAATAGTTAGGTGGTTATAGGCAGACAGTTCTTGGAAGCTAAATAAGGCTGCTAACTACTATGAAACCTAACTTATTTTCTGCGAATCTCACCTTGAAGTATCAATGAAGCCAGTAAGGGCAAGGATCATTGTTAAGGAAGACAGAGTCAGAGGGCCTGAAAAGTCGTCAAAATTGGAGTTTAGTGTTTAAGAATCTTGCAGAACTGGCGGAATACGCAGATTCTTAGGCCTCAGACCAGTCCTCATTTTGATACAAACAATCCTGAAAACTAGTTATTTAACGAGCTACTGAAGTTTTACCTTGTAAACACGAGACTATTAAAGATTCCGTACGCTCACAAATGTAAGCCTGAGAGAACACCTGCTACTCGCGGTTGGCACACTTTGCCCACAACAAAGATGTCGCCGTAGCGCCGTCGCACTGCCCCGCGCTCCTACGCGGGAACTTTACGTCCGCCCTTCCCTGCGTCACATGACCACGAACCTGTCTCAGCTACGGCGCCTGGAAGGGGCCAGTCCCGGACGTTCTCGCGTGCGTCTCTCCCCGCCCGCTGCGGGCCTCTCCGGCCTGTGGTTTGCCCCGGCGCCTCAGTGCGCTCGGCCAACGGCCTCTGAGAGCGCCCACCCGAGCGCCTTGGGAGCCGGCGGGCGGCGGCCCACGCCGGGGACCCTCCAGCGGGCCCAGGGGTGAGTTCTGACGTCCTCCCTACCCCGGGCCTGGGGTCCTAGCCGCCGCCAGGCCTAGCGCGGTGGCCTTGACCCTCTGGCCGATGGAGGGACTCGCTGTACCCCCGTCGGTTCTCGGTGTCGTCCTGGGTGGAGTCCCGACCTTGAACTTTGGTCTTTCCTCCTCCTCAGGGCGTTGCCGCCCCTTCGGTGTCTGAGAAAGGCAAGGGAGAGCAGTGCGCTCTCCTGCAAACGTTTTTGGGTGTCTCGTTTTGTCGATAAATGTAGACTTTTCCGGCTAGAAGATAGTTTGGGGGTTGGGACACCCTAAGGGCGTCCTGAGAACTTAACGCGATGTTTAGCCGGTCATCTTGACTTATTCTTCCCAGCCAAGGCCCTGGTACCTTTCAGTATGACCTTGAGCCCGACGTCTGCCGTCTTTAAAAGTAGTTTTTGGTTTTCGTTTTTCCTTCGTAGAAGATGAAGTGTTGGAGATGAAAGGCTTTGTTGGAAGCGCAGGCACCCGCGGGAGGCCCCTGGTGGGGGCCGGTGTGTAAGCATCCTTGCCCGCAGGTGTGGCTGCCTGGCGGGAGATGCTCCTAGCATTTCCTCCCAGCAGAGAAGCTGGAGGAAAGCTCAGATTCCCGTACCGCCGGTCCTCCGTCTGCAGGAGTCCCCTTTCTTTGGTGGAAGAAAAACCTCCGGCTGCCATCCCACAACCTAAGAGCCAGGGGCCTACTCCAGGGAGAGAACCCTTTCAAAGGTGGTGGCCTCTTAGTTACAGAAGATAAGAAAAGCTTTGGGTCTCCTGTTTTCAAGTACAGAACCAGTTGTTCTGTACTTGAAAAGTCACCCCACTGAGAGACTTTAATTGAGGAATCTTAAATGTTTCCCTAGATGAAAAACGTTTCTTTCCGTGTCAGTTTCATTGCTAATGCGATCCCAAAGGAGAACTCCCTAGGAACTGGACGGGGAAAGGATCAAAATGATTTAGTTGTGCTTGGTAGTCTCTTCCTATGTAATTAAATTATTTGTGGGACCCGCCCTCTTTTTGGTTTCAAGCACTTGTGAATTGGTTTTGCTATTTTTTTCCAAAAGGAAATTGTGTTGTCTATCCCTTCCTGTCTGATAGGGCTGCCTCATTTTACGATTAAAAGTTAGCTGTTCCTGTCCTCCCTTCTTGTGTTGAAACTTGTTTTCTGTGGACTGATAACCTTATTTTAAAATTTGTTGACTTGTGTTTTCTACGTTTTCAGTGACTTTTTTTTTTTTTTTCTTTTTTATGGCCACACCTGCGGCATGTGGAAGTTCCCAGGGTAGGGGTCGTATGGGTGCTGCAGCTGCGCACCTACACCAGAGCCGCAGCAACGTGGGATCTGAATCGAGTCTGTGACCTACACTGTAGCTCACCGCAACACCAGATCCTTAACTCACTCAGTGGGGCCAGGGATCGAACCCGCATCTTCATGGGTTTGTTACCGCTGAGCCACAAGGGAAACCCTGCAGTGACTTTTCTTTAAGAATTAAAATTAATCCCGGATTACTACACCATTATTTTCTAATATACCCATTTATTAACTATAGTGTCTTGAAAAGAGAACTGAAACAAGGTG
This sequence comes from Phacochoerus africanus, assembly GCF_016906955.1. Classification (NCBI taxonomy): domain Eukaryota; kingdom Metazoa; phylum Chordata; class Mammalia; order Artiodactyla; family Suidae; genus Phacochoerus; species Phacochoerus africanus. The sequence continues at coordinate 194,296,073 of NC_062546.1, forward strand.
AGCTGTATAAAAGCCCTGAACCAGGTCCACACGATTACGTGATCAACAACCTGACATTTTTTTAGTGTTTGGGGAATTATGTAAATCTTTGCAACCACAATCAGTTTGATCCAAGTTGTTTCTGTGACTTCCTGGACTATTTCTTCGGATCCCAGTCTTCTAATGTAGAAAATGAAAAAGTCAAGCTTGAATCATTGTGTCACCAAATTGGGACACTTTCCACAAGTGGGATGTAACTTGACTCTAGGTAGTTTACAGTTGAGAGTTTTTATATGAGTCATGTTTTTGTTACGTGTCTTTATAAATGTACACATTAAGTCCATGGTTTAAGATAGTAATACACAATTTACTTTTAAAGTATTTAAAGATTTTAAAGTTGAGTTAAAGGAAAGATTAAGTGTAATTTAGAGTACTGTACTGTTTGAATACTGAAAAAAAAAAATTTGGTAATTAAGTTACCAATGGTTGGGAACCCCTGGGCTTAAAAAAAAGTAGAGATATGAGATCATCTATGATTCTGAAAGGGGTTTTTGTCTTCTTAGTTGTATCACTGAGACTCATGTACTGGTTGCCTGGTAGATTCTAAGTGGCAAAACTAGAATTAATATTTTAGCTCCAAGTGGGAAATCTTTCTTTATTGTCAAAAGATATTACCAAAAATATCACAGTCTAATGAGGGACGAAAATTAGATTTTGATCTGTTTTACTTAAGCAGAAAAGCCAGTAATTGGGGACAATATTAAATCTTGGTAGAAAAGCTCCATTTACTTTTTAAGTAGCTTAGATTGGCTACAGGAGAATTTGGCTTTTTCCAGAAGTTTTTTCAGTGTTCACCTTTGTGATCTAAATCCGTGATGCTTTACACATTCAGAGAGGCTTGTGAGAGAAGATGTTGCTATAGAATGAAATGTTAAGACCCATGGATGTGCTAGTGGAAGGCTGAAATGTGATAAATGAGGTGTGGATAGTGGCACATTTCAGGGAGATAGTATTGTTCTAGCAATTTGCATCCCTTGTTTATTATTGTAAAATTTCAATGTATAATGTCCCAAGGCTCTACACCATTTGAGATATAACTTTTCAGTGTTATTTCTAACTGTAAGCTTTTATTGAGCTTCAGATACATACACACGAGTATAAGAAGAGTATCTCATTTAAAATGATGCACAGGGAGTTCCCATTGTGGCTCAATGATAACGAACTTGACTAGTGTCCATCCCTGGCCTCACCCAATGGGTTAAGGATCCGTCGTTGCCATGACGTGTGGTGTAGGTCACAGATGAAGCTCAGATACTGCCTTGCTGTGGCTGTGGCATAGGTCAGGGATTCACCCCTTAGCCTGGGAACTTCCCTGTGCCCTGAAAAGCAAAATAAAATAAAATACACAGAAATTGATGAGAGGTGTTTGGGGGAACTGGGGTGTTATAGGATGGGATCTGGTGGGACACTTAATTTTCTCTGTAAGTTCTTGTGTACTTAGTACCATGTGCATTTATTGCTGGTTCAAATTAAATACTGAAATTAAATGCTGAATAAAAATATAGCCAATGCATTTATTCCTCTTTAATATACATTTATATAATAACACTTAAGTATTAAGATTTTTTTAAACATATTTTTCATCAGCTACGTTTTTCTAAATTCAGATCAGAAATGATGATAGTCTTTTATTTTACTTTGCATTAACTAATGAGTGGTTCTAAGGCCCTCTCTCTGGGACTAAAATTAGTGGTAAGTTTGTTTATTTTTCCTTATTTATTTTATTGGTTTCTTAATGTAGGGTTGTTCATCTTTAGTGACTTAAATCATTTGGAGGATTCCCAGCAGTGAATTCCTAATGTTAATATTATCTAGTTTATTATCTCATTTAGCTTCTGTTTTTACTCCCCAGGGACAGAAGTGGCTCTAAATCCAGCACATGCTTATTGAAGCAAGTTAAAGGATTTACTATGAAGCATAGAAGCAGATAATGCCAAATAGCAAGCAGTAGTTGGTACACATTTGTGAGTAAAAATTTCCTCTTTGGGCTCTATTTTCTTAGTCTTTAAACTACCTGCATGCCAAATACTTAAAATTCACACATTTTGGTAAAGAATAAGAGATGCAAGTTGACAGTCATAATTAACCAGCTGTCAGGGCTTAGCACCTTAAGTTACCTCTAAGAACTCTCCAAAGCATGTCAGTGAGGTGGAGTTTACCTCTCTGACGTGGAGTGTAAGAAACAGACCAGCTGTGTCTTTTATTGACCTTGATTTATATATCTTTTTCTGAAAATTTGGTGTAGTTTGGTTTTCAAAGCTATTTCCTTTTAAAGAAACCAACACTTCTACATCAAATTTTAGGCATTCACTTCAAGTACATTTACTTCTGCCCTTTATGTTATCTTCATGATTTCTTCATTTGTACTTGGTCTAAAGAAGAAAAGGATTTTTTGAGAGTCCCCGTCATGGCTTAGTGGTTAAGGAACCCGACTAGCATCCCCAAGGACGTGGGTTCGATCCCTGGCCTCACTCAGTGGGTTAAGGATCTGGTGTTGCTGTGGCTATGGTGTAGGGCGGTAGCTACAGTTCCGATTTGACCCCTAGCCTGGGAACCTCCACATGCCACTGGTGCAGCCCTAAAAAAAAAAAAAGAAGAAGAAGAAGAAAAGGTTTTTTTTTCCCCTTTCAGAATATAATGATTAGAGGGGTTTTATTATAAAATGTTTCTTCTGATTGGACTTTACATTTGTGTATACATTTGATTAGCTTTTCATTATCCTCTTTGCAAAAATCGTAAAACAGTGACTCTGCTTAAAATAGCCTTTATATTTTTGAAACATAGAGTTACTCTTATTAGGAGGAATTTGAAAATTGGTTTTGGTTGAAATCCAGAAATAATTTAAGTTGATACTTTTATTCATAGTTTTCATGTGAAATGAACTGTTGAAATACTGATTTTTATTCTTTCTTTTTTTCAGCTGGAAAAGCAGTGTCCGTGTTGTTATGTACACCTCCAAAAAATTTCAGATCTGTAGGGGAATTGTTGTGTAAAGTAAACTGAACTACAGGGTAGCAGTGTTTTGGTAGCTATTATAGACGTGTATTTACTGTATTAAAAATGAGTAAAAGAACAAGCAATGACACACCACTAGGAAGGTCAGTGACATTTTATTCAGTTGAGCTGGTATTATAGGCTTGAGACATAGTGGCTTTAAAGCTGATTGCCATTGGCTAATCATGTTCTTTTACACTTTTATCAGCATTTTGTGTTTGGGGGCAACTTCCTTTTTACTGCATTTCCCTGGGGCATGGGTCCTTCTTTAATTTAGAAGGTTACTCAGTGCATTTATACTGTCTTTCTCCATAAAGGAATGTCATTTTTAAAAAAATACCAGTATATATGATATTAAGTACAAATTAATAATGTGAAACTTTCGATCCCCCAAAATGAATGCATACATTAAGGATATATTAATACATATTCTCTATTTGATATTTGTTTCATCTCAGTCATGAGATATACATTAAGGGAGGTTTTAATTTGTATTTTGTGAAATTTAGGGGTTGCATCTCTTTTTTTGGTAAATTTAGAATTAACATTATTTATCTTATGAATCTGGTTTTTATCATTAAAAGATTTTTTTTCATGCATGACAGCAATTTCTAATTTCTAATTTTTATAAAGTCCTAGCCGCTTCCCTTCAAATAATTGATTAGGAAATTTCCATTTGTTTCATTTTAGACATTTTTTTTTTTGTTCTAAGCAGCATGCATGTCTACTTATGCAGAGAGGAAGAGAGTGTATATATGTGCACGTTTGTGTCGTGGTTATATAATAATTTTAAGTATTTGCTCCTAAGCAGTGTCCTCAAGGTGGAGTTTCAGCTAAGTGAGAAGTCATTATATTGAGGAAAACATTTTCTTCAGCCTTGTTTTTCCTTTTCGTTCAGTCCTTACAAATAAGAAATCTCCTTTTGCTCTTCCTATAAGATACTGTCTTCTAACTTTCACTCCATGGAGAAGACTGACATTTTAACACTCAGTCACCTCTGTCGTTAAATTTTTGCTCACAGAGTGAGTGGGGCAGCGTTTCCTTCTCCCACTGCTGCAGAGATGGCGGAAATTAGTCGAATTCAGTATGAAATGGAATACACTGAAGGTATTAGTCAGCGAATGAGGGTCCCGGAGAAATTAAAGGTAGCACCACCAAATGCTGACATGGAACAAGGATTCCAAGAAGGAGTTTCAAATGCTAGTGTGATCATGCAGGTTCCAGAGAGAATTGTCGTAGCAGGTATGTCATATTTGTTTATAAAGTTACCTGATACATCTTTAGTTTATATATATTTTATGAAAACTTTATAGTTTTTCCAAATATTATGAAGAATAGCGGTTGGAAAGTGCAGCTTTATATTTTCTTCAAAAATTTTCTTCATTATAATAGTCTGAAATTTCAAACAGTATTTTTTAATAATTCAACTAATTATTGAGGTATAATTTATATACATTGTGTGTCATTTTTAAGTGTGCAGCCTGATGAGTTTTGACAGGTGTGTGTTCCTTTATAACTTCTACCACAGTCCAGATATAGAATATTTTCAATTACCCCCCCCAAAAGGTTTCTTTGTGCCCCATCTCATTCAGTTCCTACCCCTCAATTCCAGGCAACCATAATCTCCTTTCTATAACCAAAAACCAAAATTGTCTTTCCTAGAGTTCATATGAATGAAATGATAGAATATGTACTCTTGGGTCTGCCTTCTTTTTGTTTAGTGTTAGGTTTTTGAGATTCTTCCATATTGTTGCTTATATCAGTTCATTATTTCTAATATTCCACTGTGTGGACACACGACAGTTTGTTTCTACATTCACCTATTTATGGACATTTGAGTTGTTTCCTTTTTGGTGCTATTAGGAATAAAGCTGCTGTTGATTTTCTCATGTCTTTGTAAAGATGTGTTTCCATATCTTAGGAGTGGAATTGCTATATCATTAAAAGTTATGATGTTTAACTTTATGGAAAGCTGTCAAACTATTTTAGAAGTTGGTTGTCCCCTGTTATGGTCCATCAGTGACATGTAAGAGTTTGTTGCTCCACATCCCTGCCGATACTTTGTATTGTTAGCCTTTTTAATTTTAGCGAATTATTCCTAATGGGTTTATAGTGGCAAATACATTTTACTAAAACCAGTATCTTATAAAAACCTCCCTTCTTTCCTTTTTATTTTATTTTTTTACTCCCAGGAAATAATGAAGACATTCCATTTTCAAGACCAGCAGATCTTGACCTTATACAGTCAACTCCCTTTAAACCTCTGGCACTAAAAACACCACCTCGTGTGCTTACGCTAAGTGAAAGACCACTAGATTTTCTGGATTTAGAAAGACCTCCTCCAACCCCTCAAAATGAAGAAGTAAGTACTAGAGTTTCAACATCAACTGAATTTGAAATAACAGACGAGCAAAAGGTAAAGAGGAGTTAGGAGGCTATCAGTCATATCATTAGCAATGTGTGATGAAATCCCTCAGCATGGACCATTGGTCATGATAAATTCTGTTGTATAGATAACCCAAATAAGATACTTTGCTGTTGGTTTTTTTTTTTTTAGTTTAAATGTTATAGTTTAAAATGACAGTTTTGTGGAAATCATTAACGTTAATGAAATCTTAAAGGAAGAGCTTTTAATGCTTTAAGCAATATGGAAAAATTTGGGAAGTTTAGTATGGGAAAAAAAAATTAATGCTTCACTTTATTATAAAAGCAGTCTGGCAAACAGCAAAGAAAGGTCTTTTTTTTCCCCTTTGACATTACCCATTCTCCTGGCTTACTAAAAAGTTTCTACTGAAACTATTACATTGTGTAACATTAGTAGCTTTAATAGCCCTCTTGACCTAAATATGGCAGTATATGGCCTAATAAAGTGTTCGGAACAAAGTTCAGATCTTATCTTTGTTATCAGTTCAGGGCCAGTCTTGGAAAACTTTTCTTTGATCTTTATAGTTGCAGCTTTTTCATTATAATTTCTGAATTCTTGTGTTGTCAACGATGCTAGTATAACACAATGTGCAAAGATACTTTTCTATTGATAATGGAACCTGGCTTGTTCTTTCATTTTCCGTGTAGTCCTTTGCTAAGAGGGCGAATCACCCGTATAACCTAGGGGAGTGTAGTTTTCTGGGGGAATACTAGTATGGCCTTTTCTTAGGTTTGAAATTTCTGCTGAGATGACTGAGATACTTACATGGTGAAAAGTACTAAATTTGAGTGTTCACATGATAAAAAGGCACTGAGGTACTTGCAGAGTTGTATTTATTTAATGGAATTTTTGATGCTTTTTGTAAGACTGCAATGAAACATGGTTCCTTCATGGTGGTCTGAGTGAGGGGAAGACAGTTACAGCTGTGAATAATATTGTCTTGGAGTGAGGATTCTTCCAGGAAAGAAACCCTCCCTTTGACATTCTTTGTTTGTCTTCTGATTTTTATCATTTTTTATTATCTACTATTATAGGCACTTAGTGTGAATACCTACTTGATGTGAAGAACCAACTAATAACAAGCTACTACTTTCTTGAGTGATTACTCCAAGAATGAGTAATGGAAATTTTTTTAGTGAGATTTCCCTCAGTAGACCTATGTTTTAAGCCTATGTGGGGTTTACTAATTGTGATATTTAGTCAAATGTGATAAGTATTCAAAGTGTGTAGCATTGCTGTGAAAAACTGAGGCTGAGAATTAGCCTAATTTTGAAGGCTCACTTTGTTACTTAACTGATCACATAACTTTGGGCAAGTTATTTTGCAATTCCAAGGCTCTTCTCTAAAAAAAGATAAGAACAATGTCAAGTGCATAAGATTATGGTGAGAGTTAAATGTGATATGTGTAGTATGTTTAGCCCATTTTCTAATTGGTGTTAAATGCTTAGTAGGTACAAATATCATTATTCAGAAAGTTACCCTCTGGCAGAAGATGTGGAAGCAACCGAAGGTGCCCATCAGCAGATGAGTAGATAAGGGAAGATGTGACATAAACACACATATATAGACATACACAGTGGAAGACTACTCAGCCATAAAAAAGAATGAAATTTTGCCATTTGCAACGACATGGCATCATGAGGGTATTGATGTTAAGTCAAATAAATCAGAGAAAGACAAATGCTGTAAGATATCACTTATATGGGGAATCTAAAAAATACAACCAACTAGTGACTATAACAAGAAAGAAACAGACTCAGATATAGAAAACAAATTAGTAGTTATCAGTGGGGAGGAGCAAGTTAAGCATAGGGGATTAAGAGGTACAAACTAGTATGTATAAAATAAGCTGCAAGGATATATGATATGACACAAGGACTGTAGCCAATATTTTATAATTATAAATGAGTATACCCTTTAAAAATTGTGAATCACTGTATTGTACAGCTTTAGTTTATATAATAGTGTACATCAACTGTACTTCCATTAAAAAAAAAATCCTATGGCAGTAGCTAACTCCTGTTATGCAAGAGGAATTTCTGAGATTAGTACTAGCTGCCTATTAAAAGGAAAGCAAACATGATGATCTGTGCTTTAGATCAAAGGTGAGTCAGGTTGTCCTCAAGAGGCAACCAGCTAATCAACAGAGGAGGCAAGAGAAGGGGCCAGAGTTCTACTAGCTTCTAGAAAATGGATTGGACTGAAAGGGTGTTAAGGTCCTGGGGGTTGATAACACTGGTGATTCATTCAGATGCTACTCAGAATCTATCAAGTGATATCCCCTAAATCATTTATGCTGTAGTAATCATTTTACAGCATAGGCAGAGGTTTCTCAACCTCAGCATAGGACTTTTCGAACTGGGTAATTGTTGTGGTGAGGGCTGTCTTTTTTAGTGTGAAATATTTAACAGCATTCATGAGGTTTATCTACACTTACATGAAATATTCAGAGTAGGCAGATCCACAGAGACAGCAGATGAGTAGTTGCCAGGGGATTGGAGAAGAGGGTAATTGGGAGTGGCTGCTTAATCATGGGGTTTCCTTTTGGGGAGATAAAAATGTTCTGAAACTAGATAGTGGTGGTGCTGGTTGCACAACATTATGAATATACTAAATACCACTGAATTGTGTGTGTACGTTAAAATGGTTTAAAATGGTGAATTTTATGTTTATCACAATAAAAGGAAAAAAGAGATAATCTGCATACATTGCCAGATGCCCCCTGGAGGGCAAAAAATCACCCCCAGTTGAGAATCACTGGTCTGTGGCAAGAAGGGAGAATACTTGAAGGTGACTTACAAGGAAGGCTATACATTTTTGTCTAAAAGCCTGACTGATGCAAGGAATAAATTTGCAAAAAAACAAAAACAAAAACAAAACTGTACCTGAAATCTTAACTGGCTCGAAGAATCCAAGTGAACCTATAGAGAGCTTAAAACATGAAGCAGATAATCCCCCTAGCTCAGAAAGGGTTTATGAAAGCTGGAAGCAGAGAAGAAATTGAACTTTTCAATATGCCTAATCTCTACTAATATTTGGAGAGCACGTCTAGGACAAAGACCATTGTTTAGTGATTCTTACCTATAGAGAACTGATAAAGCAAATGCACAGTAAACCATCTGATCTGGGCAAGAACAGCAAAATATTCAAATCATGACAGCTCTCAGTGTTCTTAAAATAGATTAGGCAATGTGAATGAGGAGGAAGAGGCCGCAACACTGACACCGCCTTCCTCCTCTCAAAAAGTGGTCCAAGTGGGAACCAGTGAGAGAAAATCTTCCAGAGAACAAAAAGGAAATACAGTAAAGAAAAAGAGGTGGCAAAGAAGGAGACTCGACACAGCCTTGAAGCAATGTGTGATGCAGTCAAAGATTTGGACTTCATCAGTGTATCCTATCACTCAGCCATCAGTTGTCTTTGAAAAGATCAACTACAATAAATGGCCAAGAGCTTTGTAAGAAGGCCATTGAAGTGGAAAGAGAAATTGAATTATAGACGGGTAATAAGAGCTTCAAAGCAGAGGACGGAAAGCCATGCATTTTTCCAATAAATCTGAAAGAGCACCGAAACCCAAATGTACCCAAGACTTGGGAACGTTGGGAAGGAGCAGATCAGTTGGTCTGCATAAACCCTGGCCTGGTTTTGGAAGAGGAGCACAAAGGCAATGATTGTCTTCAGAAAAGGAAATACGCCCAGGCCATGCAAGCTTTTATACAGAGGCATCCACAGGATACCAAATCCTGCAGCAACCATGTACAAAGTATCCAGCTTAAGGACTAGGAAAAATTTATCCAGCTAGAACTTAAACTGCTTTAGGGAGGATACTTGGAAAGCACTTGCCCTTGAAACTTTCCTGAAAGGTAGCACAAAGACTATGGGTATCCAACGGAAGGCTCTAGACATGTAATCCAGCTGTAAGGAAGTAGCAGGTGGTCATGGGTGCCATGTGATGGTTAGGCCAGTTGCACCGACACATGGCCTTCCCATGTGGCTACTTGGGCTTCCTCACATCATGATGCCATTGTCCAAATATGAGCAGCCCCCTCTGGAAAGGGGGGAAAAGGCCAAAGCCTTATTGTTGTTTATGGTCTAACATTAGAAGTCACATTGTAGGAGTTTCCGTCATGGCGCAGTGGTTAATGAATCTGACTAGGAACCATGAGGTTGCGGGTTCGGTCCCTGCCCTTGCTCAGTGGGTTAACGATCCAGCGTTGCCATGAGCTGTGGTGTAGGTTGCAGATGCGGCTGGGATCCCGTGTTGCTGTGGCTCTGGCGTAGGCTGGTGGCTACAGCTCCGATTCAACCCCTAGCCTGGGAACCTCCATATGCGGCAGGAGCAGCCCAAGAAATAGAAACAACAACAACAAAAAAAAGACAAAAGACAAAAAAAAAAAAGAGAAGTCACATTGTATCTTCTCTGCAGCAGTCACTAGCCCACCCAGTTTCAAGAAAAGGGAACACAGATTCCATCCCTTAATGGAAAGAGGTCAATGATAACATTTGTAAGAAACACATTTGAGATGGAAAATAGTAGTTATTTATTTATTTTTTTTAATTTAAATTAAAATGTGGTTGATTTACGATGTTGTATCAATTTTTGCTATACAGCAAAGTGACCCAGTCTTATGTATATAGACATTCTTTTTCTCATATTATCTTCCGTCATGCTGTATCACAATAAATTGGATAAGTTCCTGTGCAGGACCTTCTTATGTATCCATTCTAAATGTAGTAGTTTGCATTTGCTAACCCCCCCAAACTCCCAGTCCATCCCAATCTCCCTTGGCAACCACAAGTCTGTTGTACTTGTCTGGAGGCTGTTTCTGTTCTGTAGATAGGGTCATTTGTGCCACATTGTAGATGCCATGTATAAATGCTATCATATGGTATTTGTCTTTTTCTTTCTGATTTATTTCACTTAGCATGAGAATCTCTAGCTGTATCCATGTTGCTAGAAATGGCACTCCATTCTTTTTTTGGCTAAGTAGTAATCCATTGTTGTCCAGGTCAACAGATGAATGGATTCAGAAGATACGGTTATTAGGTTGTTCCCATTCTTGGCTATTGTGAATAGTGCTGGTATGAATTTAGGGATGCATGTATCTTTTTGAATCAAAGTTTTATCTAGGTGTCTGCCCAGGAGTTGTTTTGTTGGATCATATGGAAGTTCTATATTTAGTTTTCTGAGGAGCCTCCGTATTGTTTTCCATAGTGGTTGTGCCAGTTTACATTCCCACCAACAATATAGGAGGGTTTCCTTTTCTCCATTCCCTCCCCATCATTTGTTAGTAATAGACTTATTAATGATGACCATTCTGACCAGTGTGAGGTGGTACCTCATTGTAGTTTAGATTTGCATTTCTCTAATAATTAGTGATGAGCATTTTTTCATATGCTTGATGGCCAATCCATATGTCCTCTTTGGAGAAATGTCTATTTAGTCTTCTGCCCATTTTTTAATTAGGTTGTTTTGGGGTTTTTTGGTTATTGATTGTAGCTATTTCTAAAATGCCAAAACCTTTAAGCTAGTGAGAATTTTTCAGTCTAATTTTCAAATATCCAGCCAAAGCTGATTTTGGTTTAACTCCAGAAGCCAGGAACACTTATTTGTAATACAAATACATCCCATTTCCTATAGTATTTTTAATCTTTAAAAGCTGTCGTAAATTGTTCTTAGATAATATAAGTATATTGTGTAAATTATAAATAAAAACACTAATAATTGTAGCAAGTAAGATTGATACCTAAGAAGAAATTAGAAGTAACTTTTTTCATAAAGAAGCATTCCTAAATTTATCTGCAGTAAAATAATTATCGTAGGTTTTTTTTTTTAACATAATCTATGTATAATACACATTTCTGGTTGCAATTCTTGCTTATGTTCTTGTAAATTTTGTGAGTAGCCTTGGATTAAGGTTCTTTTGATGCTAAGCAGCTACTAGGCTGTTAAGAATATTTTCTATTTCTTTCCGTTTCTTTGTGCCAAACAGATCCGTTCCGTTGGCAGGCTAAAAAGAGAGCGCTCTATGAGTGAAAATGCTGTTCGCCAGAACGGACAGCTAGTCAGAACTGACTCCATGTGAGTAGAAGCACTAAGCATTATATCTTCATAAGTTCTCTCCATATACTCCCTGTGCCATCCTTTTCGAAATAATGTACTTATTTTTTAAAACTCAGATATTAAAAAAAAAAGCAAATGTGTTTTATGTCTAAGAACCTGGAGAAAAAAAATAAATTTACTTCTGCTAGTGTTTGAAATCTCTTATACATTTATGTCAATTTTATAGTTTCGCAACTCTTTATAGCTTTAATATCTCACCATTTTGTTAGTTTTGAGAAATTTTTAGTATTTTCTTCTTCTATGTGTATAATAGTATTCTATAAATGTGGTATTTAGGGAATCTCCTATAAAGTATACTTAAGAAAAATTGTGCAGCCTTCAAAAATGTTTATCTAACATGTAGTTTGGGGGAAAAAAAGTTACAAGAAAACACCTTATTAAGGAAGCATCTTTATTTTCAAGTTACTCAATTTGTCCTAAGATTGTCAAAGGACTACCTTTGCAGCTCTGCTTCTAAGGAGCCATAGTAAACAATGTGTTATAAGCAAGTCAAATTTTTTTACTTTCTAAGACCAATGACTCTCCGCCTACTGAGTCATTGAATTCATAGATCCCTTTTATTTTCCAGAAATTTAAGTACATTGTTTAAAGGACTATTTTGTAAACCTTTCCCATTTGGTTCTATCATCTTAAAGCTACCCCACTGTAAGATGTCTTAACTTGGGCAAGCGCTTTTTGTTGTTTTTTGTTGTTTTATTAAAATTAATGGTCATTGAAAAATAAAGTACCCCTTTAAAAACTGGTCAGAATTTTAAGTCTTGCAGCCATTGGTAATTTAGATTGTGTAAATTAATATTTCTTCTTCATTAAATCTCATTCTGTTTTCATGAGCTCATTCATCATGAACCATGTTTGATGTCAAGCATCTTGTTAGCTTCTCCAGGAAGCTTCTCTAGAGCATCAGGAGATGATTTGTCTGGCAGAGCTTTCAAATCTAGATAAAAGCAAAACATTTCAATGTGTGTACAAAATAACTAGAGCACAGTACAGTTATACCATTTCTATTAAAGTGTATCAAGTTCTAATTTCAACTTGTCTAAAGAGTAATTTCAACTTGTCTAAAGAGTAATTTCAACTTGTCTAAAGAGGATGCACAAAGGACTTTGATGGGTGTTGGATCTCTCTATTTTTGTGTTAGGTGCAAAGGAGAACTGTAACTGTTCTTATTTCTTGGGGAATCTAAATAATCCTAAAGCAGTTAGTGTTATTCTGTAGTTAGATAGGAAGATAGTAAGTTTAAAAGAGTCTATGTCTCCTTCGGGGAAAGCTTATCTAAAAAGTTCAACCATTATTCATATGAAATTTTTATGATAATTGTATGTTTCCCTGAAGGTACATGGCAGAAAATGTCAGCTGGCCCATGGGATCCATTTTTCTAGCATATATTCGAATATATTGCACAAATGGTGAAAAGATTACTTAATTCATGGTGAAGGTAGCTTCTTGATGTTTAGTATCCTTGGAAAGATTAAACATGCACTGAAAGGTTTTTGATATTTTCTATTTGTAATATTTTTTAAGGCAGTAAAACTTGCTAGTAAATTTTCCTATTATATAAAGATATGGCTGGTTATTTAGATCTGTAATTACTTTGAATATTCCATTAGTGAAATAAAAACAGGACTATTGTACTATAGCATCACTTTTGAGTTTATTTCCTCACAAAGTATTTATTTATTTATTTTGATTTTTCAGGGCTGCACCTGTGGCATTTGGACGTTCCCAGGCTAGGGGTCGAATCAGAACTACAATTGCTGGCCTGCGCCACAGCCACAGCAATGCAGGATCACGGCAATGCAAGATCCTTAACCCACTGAGCAAGGCCAGGGATCCAACCCGCATCCTCATGGAAACTAATCTGGTTCATTACCACTAAGCCACAGTGGGAACTCCTCACAAAGTATTTATTATTAATAGCCAAGTTTAGTTGAAGGTAAAGGAAATAGCTCTGTTATGTATAAAAACCAGCCTAGTGAGGTATGATTTAGGGTAAGCGATTTGCTCATAGATATTTTTGCAGTTACCAATAGTTTAAGTTCCTCATGACAGAAACGATTAACAATATTTGAATTCTTTCTTCCATAAGTTGTCTCAGTAGCATTTTCTAGATGTTTAATAGAACAGAATCTCATGTTTTAATTTTTGGTAGTAAAAATAACATGAGTAATTACCTATACATTTTCACACAATGAAATGCTTATATTACTTAACCATACTTTTTGTTTTGGTAGTTATGTATCTTAGCATGTCACGGTAAGATACTTAACCATCTTTTTGTTCATAATATAACCTTGCCTTTTCTTCTCCTACCATTATTAATTTTATAACTTATGATTGTATTCATCTCTAAGATTCTATGTTTAATTAACTAAATTTTTTGTATAATGAGCAAATTATTATTTAATGTTAGTAATGTGGTAGGGAAGAAACTATTAGTACAATACAATTATATTTTACCTCCACCAAAGTGATTGACTCTTCCTATCTTTACCTACTTCCTATCATCACTTACTTCTCTTTGTAATGTGAGATTAATTATGTATCATTGTGCATGAACCTTTGCCTGCTTCCACTTTATTTTATTCCTTGGCTCTAAGAATAGGAGTCCATATGGGTATAAGAGCAGGAACAATGCTTTTGTTTTCTTACTCTCAAGAGACAGTAGGATTGATTATTATCAGCTATTGACACAAAAATGGTTAACCAGTAAAATCATATTTAGCTTTTTTCTTTGTGTTTTAAAAGTTGAATATGTAAAGAAGCATAATTATTATTTAAGGTGGCACAGATCAGATTCTGCCCCAAGAAATAAAATTGCAAGGTTCCAGGCAGCGCTTTCTGCACCGGAGTACACGTAAGATTTTATCTGCTCTGCCTTTCACAAGTAGGTGTTGTTTTAATTTTGCAGGCTTATGTTATACTAATATTTCACCAGGTAATTGGCATGTAATGCCCTAATTCTCTTACTGTTTGGCTTTTCACTACCTCTGTTTCAGGATTTCTCAAGCTGTCATCATACACTTTGTTAAAAAAACTAGACACCAAGGAAGTTAATTTATAATTTTGGGTATAATGGTAAAAGTAAAATGGAATAATTTATACTAAGCCTCCTTTTCCATTTTGCTTATTTTGTTTTGGTTGACATATTAGTCCTCTATAGGGTCAATTGAACCAGATTCAGTAATCCCAATCTTTCTCAAAATTTTGGCATACTATCTTTTCTTGTTTATTTTGACCCAGAAGGAGAAAGGAGTCTAAGTGTAGTTTGACATTAGGGTGTTTTTTTTTTTTTTAATTCCATAAATTAAAATTGTGCTTAGGAAGAATATCTTGAGATCATTAAACCCACTCTTGGAGTTCCCATCATGGCTTGGCAGAAACAAATATGGCTAGTATCCATGAGGATGCAGGTTTAATCCCTGGCCTCACTCAGTGGATTAAGGATCCAGCATTGCCATGAGCTGTGGTGTAGGTTGCAGACGTGACTTGGATGCCTCATTGCTGTAGCTGTGGCGAAGGCCAGTGGCTACAGCTCCTATTCAACTAGCCTGGGAACCTCCATATGCCATGAGTGTGGCCCTAAAAAGCAAAAACAAACAAACAAAAAAAACCTAAAAAAAGCCCTGCTCTTTCTGTAAGTGTGATAAACAAGATGGAGGCGTGACTGACCTCTCCAAGGGAGGCACGGACCCTTAGTCAACAACTGGTGTAGTTCTCAAGCAGCAGAAGCCACTCTGACAACCATTGATTTTTCTCTTACTCACATTCTCTTTTTATGCTCCTAAGAATTAGTGAATTACCTTAGTGGCAACGAATTAAATATTTCTATTTAAAATGTCACAAGAAACGGTACAAAATTTGTGTTTCAGTGAAAATAACTTCTTCCCATTTTTTACTGTGTTTTTGGAAGAGGCTGAAACCTCACCAAAGATCACCATCACAGTTTGAGAAACACTATTCCTGTGAAAACCCATGGGGAAAGAGGTGTTTGACTTTGGACTTAACTTATTAGAGTAACATAGTTATGCGAAATAAATTTTCATTTAAATTTGAGTTCTCACATTGGCTAGTGTTGTTTATTCTCATTAAGGAAGACTTGATGTAAGCATGAGAGGGAGCTATTACTAATGAAATGGTAATATGGCAAACCTAAATGCTTTCTTCAAAATTTCCTAATGTTTTATAAAAGAGAAAGATACAATTGAGATTTTGCTGTTTTATGGCATTACTAGAATCAATTTCTCATCAACATGCATTCTTAATGAATTGCTAGTAATATAGCATTTGCTTAAATAATCTTCATGCCTTTGTAGTATGTTTTTTTTTATTTTTCACAATACTTTGCATGTAAAAACAAGCCAAAACCAAGAAAGTCACTCCACTGTGGTTGGATGGATAGATAAGTGGACAGAGATGAAACTCAACTCAAAGAGCACTGTTTCCTGCCACAGTTGATGCCAGTGCTAGGCATCCCAGCTAGCGCCAGACTAATTGCTCTTCATTTTTGTTCTTAAATTTATTCATTTGCAAAACTGCTTAAAGCTTTGAAACAGAGAATTGCTTGAGAAAGAAGGGTATTTCTTCCAATTAGGATAGCTATGGTCATCTTATGACTTAATCACTCATTTAGGACTAAATATTAACAATCAAGGGCATTTAATCTGTATGTATACAGCACAAAGGGGTCGTCAGTGTATAAAATACTTAATCCTGTACAAAACCTCGTCTGTTTTTGCTGTTTATGAAAGATTGCCATATAAATTAATGGAAAGTTAAATTTCTTACTAATCTTCAAAACTTTAATTTCCTTTGAGAAACAACCTGAATTCTAAATTATGTTTTTGATGTTAGTCTTCGATGAAATATTTTTACTAGTATCGATGAAGACAATTTTAACTTTTATCTTTCTACATAAATATTTTTCTTCTTAAGTTATAACTGAGGACCATGTAGGTTTTTTCTGTTTATTACCTATTTCAGTTTTAATGATCATAGGGTAGTAGAACTGAAAGTGGTCTTAAAGACTCTTTAAAACTCAGCCTTCTGTGCATTCCATCTCAAGAATTCTTTGCAGTTAATCTGAAAATAATTTATGCTTGACAACCTAATTTCCTGTGTATGGACAGGAAATACTTTTACTTGTAAAACTTATTGTTTATTTCTGACAAAATGAGTTCTATCAGAGGAAGCCTTCTTTCCTTTTAAATTTTAATGGGCAGAAATCCATCAAACTTTTTTCATGGATTTTGATTCAGTTTGTTGCTATTGTTGCCCTAAGATAATAATTCTAAATGTTGAATTATAGACTTTAATATGTATACAGCTAATTTCTTTACTGACCATTATAGACTTTAATATGTATATAGCTAATTTATTTACTGATACAAAATCATACATGAAGTGTTCAATTTAAGCCCCAAAATACAAAGACAAAAACTTTAATTATACCAATAGATAGGCTACTGATTAGTCAATTAAAACTTGCTTCAGTAAATGTAGCCAGGTCTCTTGCCACCACTGTCAAGAAGAATGCAAGGTGGATTGTCTGTTAATGTGGATGCAGAACTGGCCTAAAGAGGACTCTGGTTGTAAGGTTAGTACCTAGACTCTGAGTCCCCTGATTATTTTACTCTTCTTAGATACTAGTATAGGTTTTGCCAAGTTCCATGGGTCAGTTATTAAGCTAAATATATTGATGTTGATAAATTGTAAATATTCCAGGAGATTCCTAGTCTGTAGTCAGACGTGTAGGGTGACCATCCATGAGCCCGAAATTTTACATTCATCTTGACACCATGGTGAATCGGCCCTGACAGATTAATTTCTCAGTATGCCGAGGTTTAGCTTAAATCTTTCTCTTCTAAGTAGTCTTTGGAAAACATAGTTTTCATATTTATTGTGCTTCTCGCTTTGGATCATCAAGACATTCAAAGTTATTGACCAAATTGTGGGGAAGGTTTTGTTTTCAATTTTCTGGGGCTCTGGGAATAATATTAGATGACAGTTAACCTTCCAAAAATTATGCCACTTACTTTGTGGTTTCAAAATACACGTTAAGTTCAAAAAGATTACACAAATCACGATAAAAGATTTTATCTTTTCAATTATTCACTGTCTGCTCCACTTTCATTCTTTCAGACATAATACTCAAGGATGAGGTTTAGCCTAAGATGTTTTGCCTGACATTGAGAAAAAATATCGAGCCCAGATCCCTGAGATCTATTATTGTAAGAGATCTCTTACTGTAACCTCTTCCTCTAGTAAACCAGATGCCAAGTCCATATTTCAGTTAAATACTCTACATGGCTGATCATGCTATAACATTAATCACATCTCTGAAAGTAAGAGTTCAGGTTGGAACTATAAAATTGCTTCATTCAAATATGTTCAGCTTTTAAGGAGGCACTGTTGGTGGAGCCTAAGAAATTGTGACTCTCAACTCACGTGAAAGAGAGATCAAGATTACTGTCACTGAGAAACTCAAAAGTGGTTGTTTAACATCCATGTAGATAATTTAAGAAGTATTTTTACCTTTTCATTGTATTCACAGAATTGGGAGTAATTTTATGTTTCAGTCATTTAGCTAGAGGACATATGCTTTATATAAGGAAGTAATCAAAAAATTTTTTTAGTTTTCTGAAACTTCAGTTCATCTTTAAAATTACTTGTCATAAACACAGATTGCTTCATTGTCTTTGTGAAGTTATTTGAAATTGCATTTTTATGGAATCACTTTCAACTCATGCATGTAAACTTTGACACCTATACCTCAGAATTTTCTCTCTTAATCTACTCTTCTGATCACTTGGCAGTTGCAGTGCAGTGTTGTTTGGTAGAGGTTTGATTTGCTGAATTGGAATATACACACCAAGTAAAGAAGGCTGTTTCTCCAAAGCTGGGGATTGAAAACACTTTTCTGTTGTTTTCTTCCCTCTTAAAATCATTCTTTCATATTCAGTTTGTTTAATTTGATGTTTAAACCTACACAGTTACAGATGCTGCATGATAGCTGAGTTTTTTTAAAAAAAAAAACAATTTAACTTGTTTATTAACTTCTTTGGTTTGACTTTTAGGGAAAAATGAAGGGTGGGGAAAATGGGCAAGAAAACTAAGATAATTCTTAAAATATGAGTGTGTGGGGAAACTGCTCAGATGAAGTTTGATAAAAGTCTGACTTGAGTGTTTTTCTCTTCATTTGCTGTGCTTATGTAAACAGTGTGACACCATCGCCACAACAGGTTCGGGTTTGTCCTCCCCATATGTTACCTGAAGATGGAGCTAATCTTTCCTCTGCTCGTGGCATTTTGTCGCTTCTCCAGTCTTCTACTCGTAGGGCTTACCAGCAGATCTTGGATGTGCTGGATGAAAATCGCAGGTGATTGGCCATCAGTGACTCTTGCCATCGTTACTGCATATTTTTTGGCTCCTTATTAGTGGACTGTGGTGTCTTCCTTTTATGTTTGCACTTTTGTCTCTTTCTAAGATGCAATGGTTTAAACAGCTTGCTTTGCTTTCTTTTAAGTTGAAATTATTGTCCAAAATTCACATTTCACAAGCTTCTCTGCAGTCGGGGAGAGGATTCAGTTAGTAACTAACTATGTATGAAAAGTACGATGATTTTTTTCCCCAAGACTTTTGTTGATTCCATTTGGGGATATACTGAGGGATACTTGCGGATTGAGTGTGGGATGTTGGACTGAACTATACACGTTTTCTTTAGTAAATCAATTGATTCAATCATTTATGATACTAACATGGTTGATTAGTAAGCAGATAAGAGAAGATGATGTCAGTGTAGCTGCCAGGACTTTTTTTCCTTCCATTTTAGCTGGATTTCTAGGCCTGTACTCAAATCCCGTTTAAATCTGATTTTTTTCAGTATATATAGCTTATCTCACTTTTGAACATCTCCAGGTAAAATCACTAGTGGTATACATGTAGACTTGTTCATACAAGTAAAATTGTTGCCATTATTTCAAATACTTTTTATTCTTACATTCTTTACTAGATGCTTTTAAAAAGGTAAAATTTGGGAGCTTTTTTGGTATAGTGGGGGGAAAGTGTAGTCAGTTTCATTTCAACTCCACACATTTTATGTAGTCACTCTGAGTCAGTGTTTGAATTTTCATGATCATTTTATGGGACTGTTAATTTTGCATTTCGAAGGATCCCCAGTAAATTACGCTGGCTCTTCCGATAGACCTTCTCTTACCCTAGGAGCGGATGTGTCTTACGGCTTGCTCTGAACAGACTCATTACGTGCTTTTGATCCTCACACAAGCCCCAGCTTTTTCAGCATCCTTGATGAGTACCTGTCCTGCTGCTCATGTGGTGTTTCTGAGCCTTCCCAGGTAGATCCAGGGGTATACTTGTGGGCCCAAGGACTTCAAGGAGAAACATAGAAGAGGAAGCTCATGGCAGGGGGGAATTGTATATACATGTATGTGTATATGTGTTCATGTTTGAGCGTGTGTGTATATATATCCCCCCCCCCAAAGGTTTAGAGTCCCTCGTATGCTCTTTGAAGCTTCAAGGACTGTCTTAGAATATGTGGAGCCTGTAAGAAGTAGCAAGGTTCAGGGGAAAAAAAAATAGATTGAGGGGGTCAGATTCAATCTTGAGCCACCCCACTGAACAGCTAGCTGCATGATGGCCTTAGACAAATTGCTCAGCTTCTCCTCATTTTCTTCATCTTTAAAAAAAAAAAGAAGGGTAATACTAATATTATCTAGTTTTCTGCATTTCTCCTTCCTTCCCTGTCTTTACTTAAGATATAGAAACAGTGGCCTCAAATTCTTAATTTAGTGTCATGGGAGAGCCTTAAAAGAGTGAATATGAAGGACCTGGCACTTGACTAATACTTCCAGGGTCTTATTTTCTCCTCCCTCCTTAAAACAGATTTATTTTTCACCAGGTGTCCTCTTTAACTTTTTAGTTATAGTAGGTCCTTAGAAGAGACTGGATTGTTAGGTCAACTAATATAGCAAATGCTATTACAGTGAAAATATTTGAATGAGAAGGATGTTTATAAATCCTATGTAGATCAAATAATAGCTAGATGACAAAGCCCCAGTACATGAAAATTATTTGCCCCATCCCCCTACACACATACACGGTGCAATGTAGTATATGGAACTTGTAAAAGCAGGTGGATTTTTTTTTCCCATAATGGAGGAATTTTGCCTCAAGTTCAAAAGTACAAAATCAGAAATCTTACTAATATAAAATTTTAGTGGTGTTCTTTTATTATGAAAAACTATTTTGAGCTCTAAGTCATTTTTTTATTGTAATAAATTGATAAGTTTAGAATTCCCTTTTCTTGGAAGGAATTATCTTTTCTAATTCACTTAAATGAGATTTTTAAAAATCCAAAAATTTGTTGTATTAATTAATGATTCTTTGCGGAGTTCCCTTGTGGATCAGCAGAAATGAATCTGACTAGCATCTATGAGGACGCAGGCTCGACTCCTGGCTGTGCTCAGTGGGTTGGGGATCTGGTGTTGCCATGAACTGTGGAGCAGGTTGCATACCTGGCTCGGATCTCATGTTGCTGTGGCTGTGGCACAGGCTGGCAGCTACAGCTCCCATTTGACCCCTAGCCTGGGAATCTCCATATGCTGCAAGTGCAGCCTTAAAAAGACAAAAAAATAATAATTATAATACTTCTTTGTTCCTGGATTTATACCTTGGAGCCTGAAAGATGAGATTCTCATTAGTCTTATTGGATGCTGTCAATTTTTTTGTTAGTTTTTATTTAATGGCCACAGCCGTGGCATATGGAAGTTCCCAGGCCAGGAATTAAATCCCAGCCACAGCTTTACAGCTGTGGCAAACACCGGATGCTTTAGCCTGCTGCGCCAGGCCAGGGATCAAACCCACATCCTCTGCAGCAACCCAAGCCACTGCAGTCGAATTCTTAACCCACTGCACCGTGGCACAAACTCCTGGGTAGTGTCAGTTTTGAAAAGTTTTTTTTTCCCCTGTTGCATTTAAAGCTCTTATTTAAATGTTCACGACTTAGTGGTGTAGGTGCCAAACCAGTTTTTACTTCTATTATGAGAACTACCTAGCGTGACTTAATCAGGCATAAGAAACAGGAATGTGAAATTTGGATAATGTTCTACTTGCATGACTATGAAATAATGCTGCTTATAAAGTTTAAGTGCTTTTATGTTCTGTGCTCTGTACATCATTTTTTTTCCTTTCTATTTTTCACTCCTGGCTGATATGCTAATGCAATATCTTATCTTTGGTCTTAAGCTGTCACATTAGGTATAGTTAAATTAAGTTAGAACTATTTGGCAGAAAGAAAGATAAAACCTTTCTGCCTGTTTTATCATAAAACTGCATTTTTACGGTTGCTTGGCATGAGAACTATTTTAAGTTGCTACTTTGAGGGACACTGTTGAGAGGCTTATGTGTTATATTTTTGTTTTCTCATCTTATGTGAACTTATGTGATTGAAAACCAAGTTTAACATGAATACAAAGTCAAATCCTAGGAATACATTAGAAAAGTTTATTTACATAGGTCAGTGCTGTGCATTTGGAAAACTGAGGCCTCAAAAATTTACTACAACACCTCAGACAAATACCAGGTGTGTTCCTTGAATTTAAAATTCTGTTTAGTCCTTGGCAGTTCTGAACTGCCCATGTGCTCTGACACCTGCCAGAGCTCTGTATCTCATTCTCCAGTGCAAAATATTAACATTTTTAAGAAGTTTAGTTCCCATTGTTCCCAGTAAGAACATTATTTAAATGTTGACGATTAGTCTGCTTAGCATGCTAAAGTTTTATTTTTAGAAAGGGTTTGATTATTTATTTAGCAAACTGTACCGTCTTTGAATGAATAGAATAAGAAAGCAATGTGTAAATAATGTATATTTTTGCAAGTATCCATATAAATATATTACTTGGAAGACCTAGAAATGCAGAGTTGTAGTTGAAGCAGTGTTTGTTATTTATAATTTTCTTTAAAAAATGTGTGTAATTCCTGGTACTCCAAACTGTTTATTTACTATAGCAATTTCCATCTTTTTAGCAAAGAAACATATTCTACTAAGACCATTTATTTACTCAAAAACATCAATACACAAGTTAATGCTGGAACTTGTAGAACCTCGGATCTCATTCCCTTTTGCCACTTTAATTATAAAACATTATTGAACATATTATCAAACTTAAAAAGATTTTTATAGTGTATTAAATCATACTTATCATAGAAAGCGGTACTTGAATGAAGTGTCTTCCTTTGCCAAATACCTCTCTAATTTACTTTTATATTATATGTGTCAATTGCCAGTGTGAGAAGAAAAAATGAAATACGTTGTGAAAGGTAACTGTATTATTTTCTGGCTCTGCATTATAAAAGGGAAATCTCTGTGGTGGAATATGTTGAATATAGCAGATCCATTCGAGCATATGTGTGCATTTAAAATAAAAGCTTTAGGTAGCACACAATGGTGGCTTCATTTTTAACCTTTCTCATGTTAATGTAATGGGGGATTGCAGGATTGTAGTTACCTAAGTTTTCCTAATGTCACAGAATAAACTAATAAGTGGAATGGGATGAGTTAAAAACCTATCTCAAGCAGATGTGATTTCTCACTGTTCTTTAACCAACAAAATAGAAGTCGAACCTCTCACCCAAAAGTCTCTGAATCTCTTATCCTCTAGGCTCTGGAAATTTCTCTAAGCACCAGCAGTGCCTTTAAGAGACGTACAAGCTAAACATTAAAATTTTCTTGTACAAATTGACTTGTCATAAAATAGTGGTTTGTACTGTAACAAAAATTCTACAGCTGTGCCAACTTTAAAAAAACTAGTACAGGAGATCCTGTTGTGGCTCAGTGGTTAACGAACCGGACTAGTATTCATGAGGACACGAGTTCAATCCCTGGCCGTGGCTGTGGTATAGGCTGGCAACTGCAGCTCCGATTGGACCCCTAGCCTGGGAACCTCCACATGCCGCATGTGTGGCCCTAAAAAAAAAGAAAAAAAAAAGAAAAAAACAAAAAAACTAGTACATTTGGTAGTAAATGTTTACTATAAGAATTGTTTTGATCCTTAAATTCAGGCAAAACCTGATCAGTCTGAAGAGAATGAGATATTCAAAATGTAACAATTCCTCAAATCCCTACATAGGTTCTATAGCCCAACCTCTATTCTCTGGTTATAAAAGAATAATGCTGATTACTTTTGGGGGAATTGACCAGTGACCACATAAAGCTTTTGTTTTCTGTTTTACAAAAAGATAAAACTTAGTGGAAAGGTTACTGCTTACCTCGGTAAGAGAGTTAATTGCCCCCTACCGTCAAAGTATGTACTCAGTGAAAATCCCCACAAAGTTTTCCAGTGTACCTTAGTCTTCATTTCCAGCAGCCCTGTATGTCACTCCTGGTTGTCTCTCAAGATCAGACTCCAATATTTGACTGCACTTCCTGTGATGTGCTGTAGTAAGTCCCTCTAAGCATGTCCCGCTTGGCTCTAGAACTGAGGCTTGCAGTTCTGCTCTTGAAAGCTGAGGGTTTGGATGAGACACAGCTACATTAAAGTATCAGACACTCAGCAGAATGAATGAGGTGGGAAGCAAGGAGTTGTGGGAAACGGGAGTTGCCTGAAATTGTTAGTTTTTGAGACAGAGCTCTCGATATCAAATGAGCAACCATGATCATGCAGGTGCTACTAACCAGTTCTTGACATGCTTCTAAAGTTGATGGTGATTCTTTTTCCAGCTAGAGGAGAGAGAGTATACTTTTTAAACAGAATTGCCCTCTGTCTTGAATTTCATAAATTCTAGTATAAGCACCGAAAACTTTACTGTGTATGTTGGTGCTGTTTTGTTATGCAAATGTAGATTCTCTTTGTTTTTAACTCATTGTAAAATATTAAATGTGTGAACATCATAAAATGGAGGATAGTGAGACAGAGATATTTAAAGTATTTGAAATATATTATATTGTATTGAAACATACAATATAATCCTATTTGACATTTATTTGTCTTGTTTTTGCTTTTATTTTATTACTCTCTGTTTCCTGATTCTGTCTTGTGCCTTCTCCCGCAAAAACCTGCCTTAGACCTGTGTTGCGTGGTGGGTCTGCTGCCGCCACTTCTAATCCTCATCATGACAACGTCAGGTAAATTTTGAGACTTTGTACAAAATTACCAGGGTAAATAGTTGACTGACTATGTATTTTGCAGGACATGATGCATGTAGTAGCCATGCCTTTATATCATAGCTTGAACTTCACGGCTTTTCTCTAAGAGTACGTATATCCTGTTTTTCCCTGAGAACAGTGGCCCTAATCATTCATGACATTTGGCCACCAGAGTATAAGGGAAAGGCTATTGATACAGTACCAAGTTAACATCTGAGAAATTGTATTTAAACAGTTTTAATAGCTTAAAGGAGATCAGTGCTAAAATACAGAAAAAATAATCTTACACCTCGTTTTATGTGCATCATTTTAATTGTTGCCTGAGGTTCTCTCTGTCCAGCATTTCCTTTTTAGTTATTAATTGTCTATAATGTCACTTGCAGTGTGTAGATAAATGTGTCTCTAAAGCATCATCTTAAGTTGGGGGACATCAGTGTTGACAACCTGAGAAGTTAAATGTTTAGAAAGGGAATTCAGTTTTAAGAATCGTTGTCATCTGCTGATTAAGCTTTTCTCTCTTATTTTTGTCCCCTTCATACTTTCCAAAATGCTTTGACCTGAGTAGTTATTTCTTCCTGTCATGCACAAGTACAGATAAAATAACACAAACAAATACTTAAGGTTCTCAGGTGCCAAAATCCTCATTTCTCAACTTCTAGGGTAAAAAAAAAAAAAGTGACTGGTATTTACAAATATTATTACTGTAATTTTTTTCAGAGCCAGTTTTAGTGATTTTAAGCAGAAATATCTGTAGCAGCAGATTTAAAACTGGCAGCATTGTTTCTATGATGAGAAGAAGCTGGCACATTCATTTTTAGGCAAGAGAAGAGGGAAAGAAACCTCAATTTCTCATTAATTCTGAGTTCAGGTTAGAGAATTGAAAACTGTGTCCTTAGGCATCCCTTATCACTGTGCTGACTTACTTCTTTTTGCAATATTAAACTCAATCTGTTTTAAGTTTTCCCTCGTGTATTTCTCATAAGTTTGTGATCCTTTTATTTTCCTGTGAAAGTATTTTCAGCCAGTCATCTGACTCGGAATATCTTACAGCGTTTTTAGTTCTGATGAATACAGGTTTTTGAAAACATCTGTTTTAAGTTAAATTATACAGGTAGAGTATTTTGCCATATCCTTAGATTTCTTTGCAAATGAAATTTTCTTTTACTGCTATTTAGAACCTTAGCAAAATCAGGATCTAAACTGTAAGAAGTCCCTTTCAGTTATGCTTCATTCTCTGTGTTCAGTCCAGGTCTCTTTACCTTTGAAGCAACTGCGTCTCTTGTTTGAATTTTTTATTCATCTCATGTGTGACCTTACAGAAATAGGAAAGTTTTATTTTAAGGATAAAATATAGGGATGAAGAACCTTTGGCACATTTTTCCCACTAAACATTTAGCAATTCTGCTGAATGTTCAAAGGAACAATTAACTCAGATGTTTATAAACCCTCCTAACTTAGTAGCTTCCTTACATCTCTATCTGATGGAGTTACTCTCTGTGTTCCAGTATAATTTGCCCCATTTCCATGAAGGAAGGGGGCAGATCAGGAGAAAAGTCAACCATAAAGTGAACATTTAGAGCTTGTTCTAGTTTATCTAAAGTCAGTACCCACCATCTATCACTGAAACAGCACCCTGTCATAATTAAAATGAGTGTTCAGAATGATGATGCTGGAGGATTATAAAATTAATTCTATCTCACATAATTTATTAAAGTATTTGGAGTTATTTTCAGTGAATTCGAAACAAAAGGATTTTCTGAATAGACTTGTCTTTAACATATCTGGATGAAAAACGTAATTCTCTTCATACACTTTTGTGTGATAATGTGCTTTTTGTAATGGGGACTTGCTTGAAATATCAGCACTCTGTGATCTATGTGCTAACTCTGTAGATAACACAGGAGTAACTTTTTTATTCTCTTTCCTTATAATCTGCTCATTCAGAAAAGTTAATGTGCTATTTTACTGAAATAACCATACAGGATTAAAATAGTGAAGGTACAAACATGTGCAGTGAATTGTGTGGTACGTAAATTGTATCTCAATAAGGATCTTAATTAAAATGTATTTAAAAGTGGAAATCTGAGCAAAGAGGAAGAATAGCATTGGTGTATACCTGTTTCTCAGAAGTTTGTTGTCATTCATTTAAAAGTGAGTGTCCCTTTAGAAGTACCTGCATTTGAACAGAAGTGCTTTTTAATATGCTTTCTCTAGAGTTTGTCTTAGTGGCTCTCCAGTATTGCTCTATACATAGCTTCTTAATTCTTTATTATTGAGCCAATTCTGGACCTGAATGTAGTGGCACGATGCATTCGGGTGACTTTATAATTACGTCTGTGGAGACACGGTAGAGATAAGTAATTGGAAATCAGAAGTAAAGAGTAGAAATGGCAAGAGAAGAGGCCATGAGAAGAGGAGGAAAAATTGAAAAATGGGTCAGTCTTAGTTTTTTAGCTAGAGTTTGTTTTTGGTGTGTTCCCTCCCAGCGAGTCTCAGCAGGGACTTCCGAGGAAGCACCCGTGGGCATCAGTTATCGTGACATCCTAGAGTAAAAGCTCCCAGATCTTTTCGGCCAGGTATCCTTTGTAACACTACCAGTCCCTCTGAATTGAAAAGTGCCTCCTTACTTGTATCTTCGGTCAGGCTTTCTTCACATTCTCAAACTTTCAGAACACTTTCCTAGTATTGTAGGTAGTTGTCATCCTAAGTTCTTTCCTTTCCCTTATTAGTTCTCATTCAGATAGGTAAATATCTTAGTAATCATACTGCTAGACACCAGGCTTTAGAACAATTTCCTGAGCATTATGTAACACATTACATGACTTGCCAGGTCCTTTTAGTTTAATATTAAATTATATTTTTACTTCTTTTCTGCTAGGTATGGCATTTCAAATATAGATACAACTGTTGAAGGAACTTCAGATGACATGACTGTTGTAGATGCAGCTTCGTTAAGACGACAGGTATTTAATGTATCAAATCTCTGACTTATATTCCTGTAACGTCTTAAATGGTAGTTTCTAACATTTGTCATTTTCTCTCTGGTGAAACTCATAAATTAAAGTATTTTATGTATCAAACCATAACTGATTTTTCCCATTTTGATTAAAGATATGCTAAGCCACTATTTACATGTGTTGACTAGCATGAAACAGTATTACCAAAATGGACTGATATAATTCTAATAACAAAGAATCTTAACATGTTAAGCACACCAGTACAGCCGTTAGATTGCTCTGGAGCTGGGATGACCCTTCCCAGTTGGCGTGGGGGGCCTGGGCCTTTATACCCCATCACAAACCCGTCGTTGGATGCTTGCTGCCTTCATAAGGGAGTTAGGACTCCCTTGGTAATAAGGCAGTTGTTCAGCCCGGTGCTGTTCACAGTAAGGGCCAACAGCCACAGGCAGTGCTGTCAGCCAGTGGTGCTCCTAGCAGCTGGGGGATTAGCCTTTTAGTCCTGAAGGACCTGGGTGGCCGGTGACAGGGCCCATTCATATGTTAATTTATGGGATCCTCTCAGTAACTCAGGGGAGCAGAGAAGGCATAAACCAGTTAAAGCCGGTTAAAGATGAAAAACTAAGGCCGAGTGACAGAAGCTCAGAAGAGAAGAGAGTTTTAAGTAAACTTGAGCTATCATGGGTAACATTTTTTTCTATATTTAGCTTTGTTTATTTGGCCCCAGATGAAACTTTTCATGTTTCGTAGGAATTCTTTTGAAAAATTAAACTATTTTTTAAGAATCTAGGAGTTCCCTTCATGGCGCAGTGGTTAACGAATCTGACTAGGAACCATGAGGTTGCGGGTTCAATCCCTGGCCATGCTCAGTGGGTTAAGGATCCGGTGTCGCCATGAGCTGTGGTGTAGGTCGCAGACGCGGCTCGGATCCTGAGTTGCTGTGGCTCTGGTGTAAGCTGGCGGCTACAGCTCCAATTCGACCCCTAGCCTAGGAACCTCCATATGCCGAGGGAGCGGCCCAAGAAATGGCAAAAAGACAAAAAAAAAAAAGAATCTAATTACTCCATGTGTTAAAGCTTCCGTTTTGGTTTTTGCTGTTATTTTTCACTTAGATAATCAAACTAAACAGACGTCTACAACTTCTGGAAGAGGAGAACAAAGAACGTGCTAAAAGAGAAATGGTCATGTATTCAATTACCGTAGCATTCTGGCTGCTTAATAGCTGGCTCTGGTTTCGCCGCTAGAGGTAACCTCAGCTCTCAAAAATAGTGTTTCAACAGCTGGACATATAAAGAATTTGCAAACTTCTTTGTTTCTGTCTGCATTGTACGCCGTTTTACAGTCCATGCCCTAAAAATGTGTTTCTTCCAGAAAGGAGGGGGGAAGGACTTATATTTGCAGAAGTAAAGGTATATTCTGTCACTCAGCTGTATTGGCTTTTAACAAATTCTGCCATAACACCTACCTAAAATTCCCCTTTTGCATGTTTTATAAATAGGCTCTAGTTTTTTGGTTTGGGTTTTGTTTTTTTTTTTTAA
Source organism: Phacochoerus africanus (assembly GCF_016906955.1). Classification (NCBI taxonomy): domain Eukaryota; kingdom Metazoa; phylum Chordata; class Mammalia; order Artiodactyla; family Suidae; genus Phacochoerus; species Phacochoerus africanus. The sequence goes on from NC_062546.1 coordinate 194,325,306, forward strand.
GGAGTTTTTTTGCCTCATCAGTCTGACCAACTAATTCTCTGAATGAGGGAGTGTATAGAGAGTGAATTTAGAAGTGTGTCTGTAAGGGGGAAATAATACCTTATTTTGTCCTGTTGCTCAAACACCGTTGGACTAAACCGTTCAGTTAATAGATATTTTTGCATCCACATTTCAAGATGAACACTTCTGAAGTCATAGTCTGGTGTCAGAATTAATAAAATCAAGTTACCTCATGTTTCATGATCACTTTCAATGAAGTAATTCCTAACATTTTCAGCAGTTTATCTAATATGTGTATAAAATGCACGTTTTCATTTTTATTTCAGTTTTGCAGATGGTTTTCTTTAAAGTACGTTTTTACCAAGTCCATGTGTGAACGATTTAAAAAAACCACAGAAGAAGGTACAAATGTAGTGTATTTACTTAATAAAGTGCCGACCAAAGCTGTGTTTGTCTATTGAAAGATTTTATTTCATCTTAGTGTGCTGTGAGCTGTATTCCATATCATATTCCGTTATGTGCTCTTAAGTCGTCCCATCTCTGGACAAGTAGTGCAGTGAATGACTTGGCAGGTAGCAAGAACCTACTTGCTTCCTTTCAGATCTTCATCATGGCAGTGGTAGGTGCTGGTTGCATTGCAAATGTTTTTCTAATGAGTAGTAACCTGTGAAGTGTTCAGATGAAAATACCTTGAGTTGTGTTGCTTTTTCCATTGCAGTACTTCGCTGATGTACAAAATCTCATGAGACTGAAATGTGTCAATGAAACCAAGTCCCAGGAGCCTTTAGTTCTTGAACTTTTTTTCCTTTTTTTTGATTCAGAAATGGATAGAATTTTAGTTAGGTCCAGTACTCTCATACCTTCAGTATCCTCCTACCAAGGCACTGACTTTTGAGAAGGGCAGGGGAAATTCCTTAGATGAAGGTAGACTGGCTGTTTCTATTCTTGCTTTTCCTCTGTTCTTCCAAAAAAAAAAAAATACTTGGAGAAAGGATTCCTTTCTTTACTTCTTAGGGTTTGTCAGGAATTTTGGTGACAATTTTTTTTGCCCATAAATGTCTCTGACTTTTACAATGTCTTAATGATGTCATTAATTAATTATATTTAACTCTATGTAAATATCTCAAGAAAAGTTCTGTGAAGAATTAAAACTACAAAAATGATACTAAAAAAATGGATAAAATTACCACCTCTTTTCTTGGGTAGACATGAAAAAGATTCCACAAAGGCCAAAACTGAAATAAAAGCAGGAATTCTGGGAGATTTAAAAAAAAAAAAAAAAGCTCTTTTTCTCCCCTCCGGTTTTTACCAAACCCTGGAGACCCAGAACTTTCTCCCTTAATGGCTGTATGGGGGCCAAGAGATGCAGTTGCATGTATTGGGCAGATAACTAGCTGTCACGAAAGACCGCTGCATGAGGCTGGGATCCCCCAAACCTGCTTCCTCTGTGAAAGGGTAAATGACAGATCTGCGTGTCATCCAGAAGGGGACAGCAAAGAAACATGTCCTCACTGTGTCACAGACCTGAACACAGTGTACAGCATGAACCTAACTTCAAAGCCAAGCTCAGCGGCACCTCCCTCCCTCCGCCAAGAAATTGTTCATCTCTGTGAGAAGGTGGGTTTGGAATTGAGAGGAACAGATTCCCTCCTCGTCAGGATGGTCAGGAAAGCCTTCTTAGGTATTTGAGCTGAACCTTGGAATAAATAAAGACATGATCTGAACAAGCAGAGAATGAAGAAGAGATTCCCGATGCAGGGAACGGTGGAAGAAAAGGATGCTGTGGGGCCAGACATAGAGTGATCAGCCTAAGCAAGAATGTTCAGACTGCTAAGCAAGAATGTTCTACTATATTCAGAGCTCTATTTAGGATTGGATTTAGGGGGTCGGGGGTTCACTTGTAGGAATACTTGTTGAAGCCCCAAATACCCAGTAAAATAACTTACCAGCTATTTCAGCTGATTGTGTCACTGCCAACCGTCCTTTCTTCTGCCCTCTGCAACGAGAGGCCTAAGTCTCTGTCTGTTCGTGACCCTGTGGAGAGCGGGGCTCCTCTCTCACCCATTTCCTATCTGGTGAAGATCTGTGCCTCATCACTGACTTGTTAGGTACAGTGAGCTCTTGTGTTTATTTTACTTGGATTTTAATTTTATGGCTCTTCGTAGTTTGACATGCATGTAATAAGCATTGAGTCTTCTTTGCTAAAAGCTGAGTACAACAGATAGGATTCATTAATTCACTCAACGGAATGTTCATAGTGGCCCTACTTTGTATCGGGCACTGGACTCGATCCCGACTATACCAGGAAAGAGTAAAAGACACACATACCCCTGTCCCTGTATTTTTGCAGCTCACGATCTTACGGGGAAGAGTGAAATGTAAGAAACAAGCACAAATGAAAGTGCTGCTGCCATTGCACTAAGTACTGTAAATGAAAGAATGCTACAGGAGAGAGACAAGAGAGACCTGTCAGAAAAAGCAGTCCTTGTGCTGAAGTCTGAAAGACGAAGAGGACTGGGCCAGAGGTTAGACAGGCGGGAGGTGGGTGCTGGGCAGGGGTGAGGCCTGGCTGAGGACCTGAAGCAGGAAAGAGCCAGTAAATAAATGGATGAGAAGGACATGGTCCCTGTTCTCTTAAATCTTCTTACAGTGATGGACCTACAGACAAAAACATTGATGTTACCTTGTGACAGGTATGAAAACAGTGGTTTGGGTAAGTGCTAACTTTTGAAATCATGCCCTCAGAGAAGGCTTAAGGTATTAGGCTAGACCTTAAGGGACAATTAGGTATTTATAGGAGCATAGGACACAGGTTCTCTTTCTTTTCTTTCTTTTCTTTTCTTTTCTCTTCTCTTCTCTTCTCTTTTCTTTTTCTTTCTTTCTTTCTTTCTTTCTTTCTTCTTTCTTCTTTCTTTCTTTCTTTCTTTCTTTCTTTTTCTTTCTTCTTTCTTTCTTTCTTTCTTTCTTTCTTTCTTTCTTTCTTTCTTTCTTTCTTTCTTTCTTTCTTTCTTTCTTTCTTTCTTTCTTTCTTTCTTTCTTTCTTTCTTTCTTTCTTTCTTTCTTTCTTTCTTTTTCTTTCCTTTTCTTCCCTCCCTCCCTCCTTCCTTCCTTCTTTCCTTCTTTCTTTTCTTTTTCTTTCTTCTTCTCTTTTCTCTTCTCTTCTCTTCTTTTCTTTTACTTTTCGAGTTGTACCTGCGGCTTATGGAGGTTCCCAGGCTAGGGGTCCAACCAGACCTGTAGCTGCCAGTCTATACCACAGCCACAGCATCATGGGATCCAGGCGACATCTGTGACCTACACCACAGCTCATGGCAACACCGGATCCTTAACCCATTGAGCAAGGCCAGGGATCGAACCCATATCCTCATGGATACTAGTCAGGTTCGTTACCACTGAGCCACAGTGGGAACTCCCGGGGAACTCCATGGGATCTGAGTGGCGTCTGTGACCTACACCAGATCCTTAACCCACTGATCAAGGCCAGGGATTGAACCTGCATCTTCATGGATACCAGTGGGGTTCATTACTGCTGAGCTACAATAGGAACTCTGAAAATTGTAGATTTTGAGTTTGGTCTATTTTATAACACTTTGATATAGTAAATACAGTGTTTTGTTATTCTGTCTTCTAAAGCCGGGTGTATATGTATATAAGCCAACTTTTGAAAGACTGATTTCTTTTCCTAGGTGTTTATTGCTTTTTAGTTATTGTGAAAAAATGCACACAGGAAAAATGAAGGCATAATGACTTGCCCTACACCTATCACCTAAATATAACAACATTTTTCCACCCCCTCATTTTTTGACCGAAATATTTTAAAAACATGACATTTTCCCCCAAACACATAAATAATGCGTTTCTGAAAGGACATTTTTCTGCATAACCGTAAAACTATCATCAAGAATTAAAAAATTAACAATAAATCCTTAATATTACCTAAACCAATCCTTGTACAGGTTTCCCCATTTATCTCTGACGACTTCGTATCTCATAATCCATTTTGTCTTTTTGTTCTCTTAATCTAGAGTAGTTCCCTCAACCCATCCAACCTTTTATTTTTTCTCATATTACATTTTCTTCTTGCCAATGGGGATATTGTCTGCTTACTTTCTCACCTTTTGAACTTGTCTGAACATGTCATCTTTCCCTGGATTTTCTGAAAGCTGAATTTAGGTCTAAAAACTTAATTATATTCAGATAACTGGATACTAGAACAACTCGGGGTTTGGGGGCACAACTCTCCACACAGTCAAAAATCCCCATATAACTTGGAGTTGGCCCTCCATATGTGTGGTTCCTCTGTTCCTCTGTTTCCAGGTGCTGCACCCACAGATTCAACCTACGACGGATCGTGCAGTACTGCGGCATTTGCTATTGGAAAAAATCTGCATTATAAATGGGCCTGCACAGTTCAAAACCATATTGTTCAAGGGTCAAGCATATGTATTTATCCTTTTTAAGTATAGAGAAATACACTAAAAAGGCCCCATACTTTGACTTCCAGTATAACTTCTCTTCCTGCTTGTCCTCCCTCCCTCCCTTTTTCCACAGAAGAGAATATAGTTTGAAAATTCAAATAGTACAGAAGGGCACAGGTTAAAAGCTCTCCACTTCTGAGTCAACCCCTCCCTGATGATTTTTTTTCTTTCCATATGAAAATGTGCATTTACCATCCAGCTTTACATGTGAAAGGTTGATTTTTTTTTTTAAGTCACCTCATAGATGACTTTATTAACAACCTTTTGGACTAAACTCGCCCAGGTTTCTTCTAGATAATATTCCATTATTGAACTTATAACTTGTAAAAGCATGACTTTTAAATATCATTCTCAAATGGTTCAAACTAGTATTTGCATTTTCTTTTTTTGGGGGGGGGGGCACTCCGTGGTATATGTTCTGGGCAGAGGATCAGATTGGCCACAGTTGTGACCAGCTGCAACGCCAGATACTTTAACCAACTTTGCCCGCCTGGGAATCAAACCTGCGTCCTGGTGCAGAGACACCACCGATCCCATTGGGCCACAGCGGGGACTCTTCCATTTTATTCTTTAGCTACACAATCTGGTTTCTTCTTGGCTTTGAGACCCCATCACACAGACAGCCAAGGAAACCAATGAGTATCTGACTGAGCCCAAACAGGATCTCAAGAAAGCCCACAAGCAGTAGACCTAGATACACTGAGAAGTGGATAATCCTGTGTTTGTTTTCTAGAGAGTCGAAATTTAAGCCGTTACGGGTCCCTGTGTCATTGATGTAGGGATTATTGAAATCCGTCAAAGCAACACAAGAGTCATTGAAGAACCACTGCAGGTTGAAGGATTCTAGATGATGGACACTGAAAAAAAAAAAGATAAAAATAAGATTCTCAGGAATACCACTGACCATCTAAAGAATGCAGCATTGTGCCCGGGAATTGTATAAAACATAAAGACTAAAAATGTCATGTGATTCCACCTCTTTATGCAGAGCTCTTATACTGGCTAAAGACGCGGAAATAAAGGCGCTCCCTCTTTTTAAGAAGTTCAATTCTTAGTGCAAAACTGCAGTGTTGCATCTGCTCTTAAACCAGATGTACAATTTTTACTCACAAAGGACAAGTGAAATATGTCAAATGAAAGTGATCTGTGCCTGCTGTAAGACGACAGGGAACATGAGACAATTTTAACCCTCACATCTGTCCTGACATGATTTTCGTTGGTTTTCTGCAGTAAGACTAGGTGTTCTAGTCTTTGCATTTCTGGAAACCAGTAGCTGATACTCAGCCTGGGAAAATGCAACAGTATTTTAGCACATGGAACATGAGTTGGCTTTTTGCAGTTTGCACCAAGCATCAGATCACTCTTATGTAATTGTTTACTCTCTGACGGTCTGTCTCCCCAACTAGTGTGGGACCGCCTTGATGCTCTGACCTCCAGCTTAGCCTGGTGCCTGGTACATGGTGGGTGGTCATCGGCTGAGCCCTGGACGTGTGTAACAAACATCTGTGGTTGAAATCTCTACTTTTATACTCCAGCTCTACGAATAAAGGGAATTTCTTTAGATTTCGATTCACAACAACTGTAGGACGCAAATTTGGAGAGATTTTGATGCAGCAAGGTAAGGAAAAAGGAAAAATTTTTTCATATAACTGCAGAAGTAAATTCTAGTTACTTTCCATAGGGAACAATATATAGATAACAAATGAATAAGATTGTCCTTTTCTTCAAGTTTTACAAATGTACCTAGATTCAGGCACAGAACCATCTTACAAGACTGAAATGAACCCTTTCCACGTAATTGTGCAGCATTATTTGTTATTTCACGACCTAAGCTTTTGATGCATGTATTTGTAACATGTTTGAATGATTCCATTGTCTGCTGCTTTGTTTCTTTTAGGGCTTAGCGGAAAGCCTCTAGATTTTATTTATTGTTTTTACTCAGTTTTTTCAAATTAGAAAAGTCATACATGCTAAAGGCTTACAAATTAATGAGTTCAGAAATGTAGAAAGTCAGCGCTTGCTTCACTCCCTCAGGGCTTCCTATATGACCTACTCCAAGGATGGAAGTTAAGGTTCTGGTGTCTCTTTCCAGAAATGTTTTATATACATGCACATACGCAGCCATAGATTTTTACAGGACAAGGATAATCCATCTCAGCAGCTACTCCTCCGGACAAGCCCATACCCAAAGCCTTCTGAAAGCAGCGATTCCTCCGCTTCTATGAGACTGTGCCGATTGGGATTGAGGTGCTAAGCCCCTAAGAGTCTGTCCCCTGGGAGAAAACACGGCACCAGGTCAGCCCCACACTGTCTGATCTGACTGGCTGCAGCTCGTGTGGCAGTCTGCGAAGAGGTACTCACGTTAGGTTTCGTAAAGAAAGTTCACAGCTGAGAGTGCTGTTGCCTTGAGAGTTACAAATGAGAGGGCCTTCCCACAGAGCCTGGAAAGACACCAGCAGGCAGTATCCACCACCAATGACTGTGATCACATTCAGAAGTGATGAAAGAAACATCTGAAAAACACAGTGGGCACATTTGCACACGTCACGACAGGTTCTTGGTCATCGTCCAGGTTCAGCAGCACGTGGGGGCCTTATCATCAATTGCTGCCATTCTCCAGCTGCCTTATAGTCCCAGATCTTAAGATCGCAGTTTGATAAGGTGTGACTTAGGCAGGAAGGCAGAGGGCAAAGTCCCTGCCAGTTGATTAGACTCACTCAAAGAGCCTTGGTTTTGCCGCTGTTTCTGAAAAACCTGAACTTTTTATCTCTACCTGGGTCTCGTCCATTTCAACTGTCCGCCACCATGGATCAGAAACAAAGACTGTAAATGACTAGCAGAGCAATTGTAATCCTAGATAAATATCAAATGTCACAAAAAGGCAATTTTTAAAAATATAAATTTTCGGGAGTTCCCTTCGTGACTCAGCGATTAGTTAACGAACCTGACTAGAATCCATGAGGACACCGGTTCGATCCCTGCCTCCATCAATGGGTTAAGGATCCGGTATTGCCATGAGCTGTGGTGTAGCTCGCAGATGCTACTAGGATCCCTGGTTCCTATAGCTGTGGTGTAGAATGGCAGCTGTAGCTCCGATTAGACCCCTAGCCTGGGAACCTCCATATGTCACAGGTGTGGCCCTAAAAAGCAAAAATAAAAATATATGTATATGTATACACATATAAATATGTTTTCTCATGGATATAAATACATAATTGGATACATGGATTCTTTTAAACAGTAGCACTCACCCCTGGAAGCACATTAGAATCACTTAAAGGACTTTTGGGAAAAAACTGATGCAGAATCTCTGGGGGGTCTGGGGGGGGCCACCAGGCATTGATATTTTTAAGATTTTCCCCAAGTGATTCTAATGTTCCCATCAGGCTGAGAACCACTGTTTTCAGATCTCAAGCTCAGCCAGGAATATTTCCTGTGACTGCTTATTTATTGACCTACCTGCTTCCTTAAAGAATGAGAGCCCTCAGTGTTAGCAACAATGTCCACGGCATAACTGGTGTAAAGACTGAGAATACTGAAGGCTGATCAATTTGGATACAGATCTACCTACGAACACTGGCAAGTTGTTTGCTCTCTCTGAGGATCAATTTCTTATGTCAAAACAGGAGGTAGTCAATAAAACTTAGGGGTTTTCAGAGAAGGAAATAGATAACGTATGTGAATATATTCTGAGCATGGTGACAGAAGGTTAATCAATGTTAATATCCTTTTAACTTAGTTACAATTTTATGCATGGTCAGCGTCTATTCAATATTGGAAAAGAAATGACAGGTGTCTTCCTTAACTGGATAAGGAAAATTCACATGCCCATCCCAATAAACCCATCTTTCACATGTATAAGAGAACCGAAGATACGTTTTCCCTAAGCATTTTATACACACCACCAAAGCAACAAATATTTGACTATGATGAAATTGATTACAGCTCGGCGTGTGTTCTAAATCTCCTTTCTTTGAAAACCCTTAGGTTGAAACTGAAGGTTGAGGAAAGATCTGAAAGCTGGCTTCAAAATGAAATTTTTATGGGGGAAAAAAAGACAAACTTCACTCTTTTGGTATGATCATTAAGCATCCTAAACAGCATGTTTCTAGGACTGGCCCTGCCACTTGGAGCCACACGGGAATTTGGGATGCTGACGACTTGGTGGCTTTGCCAAGACGTGGGTGGGTGACTGCTGTGCACTTCTGCCCCCAGCCCAGCTACAGAGCACTCACCCCGCTCTTGTTGTTGCAGCATGCTCTTTTTCTCGCTGCCAAGGACATTGTCGTTGCAGGAATGGCCTGGAAATTACATCAACAGGAATGATGGTATCATTACTTCTCATCAGATGATAAAGCCGTCATCCCCACCTTCCACTTACTAGCAGTTGTGGGAAAAGAAGACTCAAGAGAACAAAAAAGGAAATCTGGCAATGTCCTTTATCTTGTGACCTTTGTGACACCCATTTCGACCATAAAGATTAAAGAAGGGAGGGATGGGGGATTTCAGGATAGCAGTTTCAGACACTTCCAACCACATTCTTACTTTACTCTGAGTCATCATTACAGAGACTTGGATTTTAAATAGACCCAAATAAGTTATTAGTAATTATTTTGGAAGGAATATTTCTGAAAGAACTGGTTGCATCATCCAAAATTCACTTTTTTTTTTTTTTACAATAATCTGCAACCACTTACCCAATTTCCCTGAAGTTGTATGAATTCATTTAGCAAGCATTCAGAAAGGAAACTGATGGTTTTGTTTGCCTGGCAGTTGGGAACTAAGAATTCTGTCACCACTTTTCTCGGGCTTCCTGAAGTTTCACTGCCAGGTCACCATCAGTTCACGGGTTCTCCCAAATTTATGATTTGAGAATTATTTTTAGTTCCATATCCGCCTTTACTCCTGCATCCATAGAATGCTCTCACTCACATGGATGCTGAGAATTCCCTTAAGGACATTCTGTGTCCAGGCAATACATACTGCTGGGGAAAAGATCTAAGAAAGGATCCCAGGTTCTCAGGACAGAGGTTACAAGTTTTACTAATAGCTAGTCAGCAGTTATGACTAGAAATGCTTCCAGAAAGAAGTTTTGCATCACTGAAGAGTGGAATGTAAAAGACTTCCTTCCACTTAAGAAATTTTAGCCTAGAGGGGTTTTTTGTTTGTTTTTGTTTTTGCCATCTCATCACAGCTGCCCTTGAGTAATTCTTTGTTTCCTTCCACTTTGGCTTTTTGACATTTTATGGAGCTCTAACAACATGCCAGGCGCGGTGAGAGGTGCGCTCCATGATTTAGTTCATTTGCAGCTTCCTGAAAATCCTATGGGATAGGAGCGAATTATCCCCATTTTACTGGGGCAGCAAACTGAGGCACAGAAAACTGGAGTAACTTCCTAAGAAAGTGGAAGAGTTGGGGCCCTCCTGTTGTGGCTCAGCAGAAATGAATCTGACTAGTATCCATGAGGGCATGGGTTCGATCCCTGGCCTCGCTCAGTGGGTTAAGAATCCAGCGTTGCCGTGAGCTGTGGTGTAGGTCTCAGATGAAGCTCTGACCTGACGTTGCTGTGGCTCTGGCGTAGATCGGCAGCTATAGCTCTGATTTGACCCCTAGCCTGGGAACCTCCATATGCTGCAGGTGCGGCCTTAAAAAAAAAAAGAAAAAAAAAGAAAGAAAAAAAAGAAGAAGAAAGAACGAGAGAAAGAGGAAGAGTTGGGATTCAAATCTGGGCATTAGGTTTCAGAGCCCAGACTCTTAGCCACTATTCCAACCACGCTGGCCAATTCTTAGAATCCTCCTCTATTCCTTCCTAGAGCCTGTTCATTCTGAACCTCCCCACCATCCCCAGCACCATCACCCTCACTCATCTCCTAGTCCTTCTAATTGCTCCTTCCCCAACCCATTTTTCCCAAGACCACGTCTGCCTTTGTTCTCTCAGAGCAGGTCTAAGACTGAACAGCCTTACGAGGCAGATCTGCCAATGAACTTCACCCAACTCTGACCATGTGCTGACTCCGTGTCACTTACAGTAAACACTTTGTGTTGTTATCAAGCTTTGCTTACATATTGCTCTGAACACCAACACCCTTATCATTCAGAGGTCACTTTTGTGTGTGGCAGCCTAGCCACTCAAGGCATAGCCGAGAGCCTGGAAGTAAAGGGAAAAGAAATTTATGCCCCCAGTAAGTGTCCGTGTTCATGGGCTAAACTTTTGTTTTCCTCACAAGTGATACTACCTCCTGAGCTTAAGAACAGGAACTGGCCTGCCGCCTCTTTTTTTAAGTTTTATTAAAACACAGCCATGCCCATTTGCTTACTTATAATCTGTGTTGCTTTTATGCACCTAGCAGAAGAGCTGAATGGTTGTGAAAGAGATGGACTGGCTTACAAAGCCTAAAATATTCACTACCTGGCTCATCAAAAAAAAAAAAAAATCGTTAACCCTTGGTTTAGAAAATAAAGTAATCCATTAAAAGAAAGTTGCAGCAACATGGAATTACAATTTAAATGGATAACTCATTCTAATTTCCTTATTGATGTAAATTCAACTCTTTCTTAAAGATTATATCAGAGATGCTGAAAGAGATACTTGCACAGTTCTTTGCCCTTACAAAGGGGTTTTATAAAGGAATAATAACTAATCATATGGAATCCCCACACAGTTGACTACACTTTAACACATTTTTATATATCATTACAGATACTAGACAACTCACTGTATTTCATTTTGCCCATCCAGAGCTTTGGAAATTATAGGATAAACATTAAAATGTTAAAATGTGCAAGCACGTGTGTGTGTGTGTGTGTGTGTGTGTGACTGAATTATAAATCTTCCAGATAATCTTCTGCCAAGAAAAGAAGAAATTTCGAGAATACCCCTTCCCTTCAATTCCTAAGGACATTTGCTTGCATAAGAATTTTTGTGATTTTTTTTTGTTTTTTTTTGGGGGGGAGGGGGGTTGTTTGTTTTTGCTTTTTAGGCCCACACCCACAGCATATGGAAGTTTCAAGGCTAGGGCTCGAATTGGAGCTACAGCTTCCAGCCTATGCCACAGCCATAGCAACGCCGGATCCGAGCCACAACTGTGAATTACACCACAGCTCATGGCAATGCCAGATCCTTAACCCACTGAGCGAGGCCAGGGAGCCAACCCGCATCCTCATGGGTCCTTCGTTAAATGCTGAACCCTGAAGGGATCTCCCTGAATTTCTTTTTCTCGACAGTCTTCTGTTTTCATAAAGTAAAGAAGCATTTTTCATTTTTCCTTAGAGAAACCCACACTTTCATCCAGTTTTAGAAGGCAGATAATTTCATAAATGAAGTACAGAGGAGGTTTAGACCATTGCAACTCTAATAGAGTTCAAACTTTTGGGATTCTTCTAAGTACTTGAACATGAGAGTAACCCACAAAGCCATGGCTCATCATAAATATTAAAACCGTATTTGGGAGTTCCCTGGTGGCCTAGCAGTTAAGGATCCAGCATTGCTACTGCTGTGGCATGGGTTTGATTCCTGGCCAGGAACTTCTTCTGTATGCCATGGGCACAGCCAAAAATCGATAAAAACAAAAACTATATTTTGAGAATTCTTATTATACACAGTATCTTATAATTTGTTTAATGTGCAACAATTTGTTCTCTGTTAAGACTTTAATAATTGACGAGTTATTATGTAATAAGTGAACTCAATAATAAGCATGATTAATATCAGACTTACAGCTCATCTAGAAAATAAAGTGGCCTTTGTATTTTTTTAGAGTAAACGTTTCAAGTCTTTTTTTTTCAGTACTTGGGAGAAGAATGTGTATTGATTTTTCCATTTAGCAGATAATAGTGAAGATAATTATGTAAAATTTTTATTCTTAGTCATGGTTTCAAAGGATGATCTATCTCTGTTTTCAATAAATCATAAAACCATAAAATGTGTCTTATGAAGTAATCAGTAATGAATTCTAAACTCTTTATTATTAACTACTTCCTGCAAAATCCCCTGTTTTTGAAACAACACTAATTTAAAAGTCTACAGATTAGAAAGATTTCAATAACTATGACAAAAATGCTTTCCAAGGCAGTGATTTCTTCTTTGTTCACTTTTCTGTGTATTTACAAGTATATTGAGAGTTCAATATTTTGAACTAGTCAGTATTTTGACAAATGTAAAGGACACAACTCCCTTTGAAAAATGATATTCTTGGAGTTCCCATTGTGGCACAGCGGAAACAAATCTGATTAGTATCCATGAAGATGCAGGTTCAATCCCTGACCTCGCTCAGTGGGTTAAGGATCCGGATCCGGCGTTGCTGTGAGCTGTGGTGTAGGTCGCAGATGTTGCTCGGATCTGGCATTGCTGTGGCTCCCATTTGACCCCTAGCCTGGGCACCTCTATATGCTCCAGGTGCAACCCTAAAAAATATATATATATATATGTATTCTTCCATATTCTATATATAGCCAATGATCAGGAAAATACACCTGAATTCTGAGCCCTTCTAGCATCCACCTCTTTGCTTGTGAGCTTAGTCCAGAATTTGAGGCACCATCTGTAAAATGTCCATTGAAATTTTCAGAGTTATTTGATGTTTGAAGCTATTCCACGATACTAAGCAAGAGAGAGCCTGGTACCAGGATATTGTGAGTATTGATTAAGGATGACAAAGCAAATTTAATCATGGAACAAGAAAGTCCAGTTTCTCTGAAATGGTTTCACATGCATATAATCTTTCTATGCTTCAGTTTCTTGGTCACTTAAATTTATGAGTTACGCTGTGGATGTCTTTCTTTCCCTTTTGCCAGCCTGAGACAGGTCAGGAGGATAATGGTGCTAATCCTGGTGGAAAACAGCACTTTGGAATCAGATAAGTCTGGGATTGGGTTTCACACTGGCTATGTGACCTTGATAAAGTTCTTAACCTTCTTTTTGTAGTCTGTTAAAATACAAATATGAACAACTACTCGGCCAAAGGATTATGTAGTTTAAATAAGATGTTGTAATGTATGACCACTTAATAGCGAGCTCTCTCTCTCTCTCTCTCTCTGTTTCATACGTAATGACCCAAGACTGTTTTCATGTAAGTCTGGGGATAAGACCAGAAGCAATAACTGATCATCATTGTAACACATACACTCACACACACACACACACACACACACACACACACACACACAGGCGCATCATTTCTCTGGCATTCATGAGAATGCCCTTAGGTAACAACCAAGTGATAGAACAAAAACAAGCCTTTTGAATGGATTTTCAAACCGCAATATCTACATCCTCATTTTACTGATACGGAAGCAAATCACAGATAAATGATTTGCTAACAGTAACGGAGACAGAACCAGAGCCGAGATGCTCTATCAGGTCTGAAAACAGTTATGTGTTGCTCTCCACAGTGGGGGCCCACCCAGGCGGGGGCCGCAGAATCCCCGTGACGAGGTCTCTAAATCAACATCTGCAGGGACCGCAGGTGGTTTATGGTCAGGGATGTGGGGAGTTCTGTATTACACTGCTCTGCTGCAGATTTCAACAAAGATAGACTTATTAATAATCACCAAATGTTAAACAAGCACCATGATGTTTGCCTTGGAAGATCTGAGTCGAAAAGTCCCTGAGCTTAAAAAGCCAGGGTTTCAAGTCCCAAACCTCAGAGGCCAATGCCCCTTGGTGCAGGCCATGCTCTACTCGTGCCTCCAGTTATCATCCGGAGAGTCACCGTGTGTGGAATGTTCCTTTCCATTCCTCCTGAGCACTTCCCACTCCTGCTGTACTCCCCGTGGATACTTAGAGATTGGTGTTCGCAAAGGGAAGGAATTCAAAAAGTCCCTAAAACTGGGAGTTCCTGCTGTGGCACAGTGAGTTAAGAATCAGAATGTAGCAGCTCAGGTACCTGCAGAGGCATGGGTTCGATCCCTTGCCTGGCACAGTGGATTAAAGGATACGGGGTTGCTACAGCTACAGCATAGGTCACAGCTGCAGCTTGGATTCAAACCCTGGCCTGGGAACTTCCATATGCCTTGGGTGTGGCCATAAAAAAATATAAAAGTCCCTAACACCAACGATAAAGCTTGAAAGAGTAAGCTTACATGTGAAGAAGTATCATAGGTAATAACCCAACCAACTTTTATGTATTATTATTTTTTGCCTAAGCTCCCTAGCCTGTACCACAGTGTATTTAAATTGTTGTTCTTCCCTTATGCCAATATAAATTTAATACCACACCCGCGGCTCCCCACTATATCCTAAGCCAAGACATAGCTTAGCGCAAGGCTGAAAGATGATCTGCAGCTCATCTTTGGTAAGATCGGTGGGTCTTTCTGCAACCTGAGTCAAATAAATTTCACTCACCATCAGACCTGCGCCGATAATTCCGGGGAGCCACCGCTCAAAGCAAGAGATGGGGTTTTGAAAAACTTCATCTTCATCAACCAAGTTGACCACGAGAGGTATTGCGTTGAGAATTACTCCCAGCAGCAGTAGAACCAGCAGGCTGAATCCATTGCAGGCTGTCCAGCCTTCACAACAGGTCATGGTCACCCCTGGTTCAAGCAGAACCCCTGGCAAAGAGGCTGTTTGTGTGGCACTGTCTTGCCTTTTATCCTGAGCCTTCTAGTTAAAGTTCAGCACTTATTAAAAAAAAATTGCAGAAAGTTCAGAGTCCAAGAGGGCAGGACGTTATTATGAAGAGTATTACAGGAAGTAAGGATGATTTTATATTGTGATGGAGTGAGGGAAGAAGGTGAAAAAAAAAAAAAACAACCCAGAGTTTCTGTTAGATAAATTTATCCTTTAAAGGAGGCAGATAAAACTGTAAAAAGAAAGGCTTAAATAAGTTCTTCTAACATATTTTACATTTTACTTGTATGCCATATAAAAAGTAAAAATGAGAATATTCAATTAATATAAATTAATTTTTTTTTCTTTCTTTTTTTTTTCGGCCATGCCCATGGCATGTGGAAATTCTCAGGTCCAGAACCGTACCCTCGCCACAGCTGTGACTAGAGCGGCTGCAGTGACATCGGATCTTTAACCCTCTGTACCACAAGGGAACGCCCTAAACTATTTTTTCTTGTTGTATTGATATTACCAGCTGTGGAAGTTCCTTCTTTTGAAATTGTTCCACAAGAAAATGAACATATATGAGATTGGGAGAAAAACATATTTTCTCTGCTGTAAATGTTCTTGATTAGTCAAAATGTTAGGGTTCCGCTTCAAGCTGTATCTCATACACACAAAATATTACAATTTTTTTTGAAGTCCTATTATTCCAGTCCTGCAAACTAATCCATTTAGAGGTAGCTGACCTAAGACTTGTGCGAAGTTTGATTAATGTGACCAGACTAAACGTATTCAAGTATGGAAACCAAAATGAAACAGGAGTAGAAAAGAGATTGGAGGGGAGATTATCACGTCATATTTTCTTCGGACCTTAAATGCTTACAGTACATTCCAGACTGAGAGTCCATGCATACTAGTGTCTTCCTACTGGTTTGTGAGCTCCTCAAGAAAAGGTTCTATCAGTTGGGACAGGCTTTAAAATTCACACGTGCTCAGTTATGCTAATTGGCCATCATGGATTGACATGGAAGCTCTGCTCATGATAGTTCCTGAGACACCCAGACGGGCAGAAACACCATCTCTCCCTGCTTCCACCACTGCTGAGACAGAGTCAAAGGATGTGGTGGACCACCACACTCTGTGGACCACCGAGTGTTACTGTTTCTATCCAGAAGCAATCCAGGTCATGTTTATTTGCATTTTATTGGCCAAATGAGTCACTCAGTTGTGCTTGCATTCACGTGTGTGGTGACATACAAAGCCACATGGGTCCAGAAAATAATCAGTTGGTGAGTACCCAACTGATACTTGCCTCCTTCTGTAAAAACATCCCCTGCAACTTACATGACTCAACCTTCTGCGTCTCATTTGCATTACAGAATTATGCTCCTCTGGCCATTGCTAACTGGAATACAGGTAGATACAGAAAGTAGGATTTTCTAATCTCTCCTGGGCGTTTAGAATTGAAAAGTTACTCTCTGTGGAGCATGAAGTGAGAGTATGTGTATCAGTTTGGATTCGGCTCAGTTGCATATAAAAAGAAATACAAAAGAGCAGTGGATCAAATAAAATAGAAATTCAGTTTTTCACAGAAGGGAAGTCTAGAGATAATTACTCAAAAGCCTGAATGGTAGCGCCACCTCCTCAGGGACCCTTCCAGCTCAGGGAGCCACCATCTCGTTGATCTGTTCATTCTCATGACTGAAATACAGTGCCATAGTTCCAAGATTCATGCCTGGTCTCCACTGAGAAGGATAAAGTAATAGAAAGATCCAGCTTCTTCCTTTTAAAGAGCCATCTCATTGGCTAGAATGTAGTCATGTGACCACATGTGGCTGCAAGGGAGTCTGGGGATAACGTAGTGTTTATTTCAAGGGATTTGTGCCCAGGAAAAATGGGCGGGGCAGGTAGGTGACAGAAGATACATACAAATTCATGAGCGATGCCAGGAAAAACAGAAATAAATCTACAAAAATAGAAGGATGAGGAGAAGATGCAGACATGCAAAAATAAGTGAGAGGCCACGTGGCTTTAGAGGGAGGCAGAGAAAGCGTGGCTGCCTGGCTTCTCAAAGGCTATACTTCTTGATCTTTACCCAACCAGCCTGGTCAACTCTACCCAAGACTGACTGCAGGCCTTGTCTTTGTTTTCTGCAAGATACCTCTATATTCTCATAATAAATTTTGCCCTTTTTAGCACTGTAAGTGGTTCTCTATTTTTTTTTTCTGCAAACAAAACTGAAATATACTAAAACCAAGGATAGAAAAGCATATAAATAACTTGTCACATGCCATACTAAAACAGAAAAAGGAGTTCAGAAAAGGAAGTTTTCTATCAAGATAGGCAAAGAGCTAGGATTCCTCTCGGTTTGGGAAGATGGCTAGAATTTGTCACAAAAATACTGTTGAGGAGTTCCTGCCATGCCTCAGCAATAAAGAACCCGGCTAGTATCCATGAGAATGTGGATTCCATCCCTGGCCTTGCTCAGGAGGTTAAGGATCCAGCGTTGCTGTGACATGTGGTGTAGGTCACAGACGTGGCTTGGATCTGGCGTTGCTGTGGCTGTGGCACAGGCCAGCGGCTACAGGTCCGATTCCATGCCTAACCTGGGAACCTCCATGTGCTGCACAGGCAGCCCTAAAAAGACAAAAAGAAAAAAAAAAGGTTGCTGGAAGAGTATCCTGGGTACCAGTGTTCATTGCAGAAAACCAAAACTCTTCTCTATAAATAAAGCAGAAAGAAGTGTAACTGAGAAATTATATCCAAAAATGTGTCGGAAGGGCTGGAGGGGCAGACTCTAGGCTGGCCTCCAGGAACGCCTCCCAGGACGTGAAGGCTGAATGGCCCCAGGGGAGCTCTGCCTCTGCAGGAGTCAGAAAGGCAGGGAATTCAAGAAGCCAGCTCTGGAATGGTCAAAGTCAAGCACACACCAGGCCAGCTTCAATCCAGGAAGCCACTGCCACTATCGCGGCCACTGTCCCTCCACACCCTCGAGGCTAGTGGCAGGACCCTGGGACACCAAAGTTGACTTCTGCTGCCCCTGCAACTGCTTCTTAACTTTCTTGAAAGTCATATCTAAACCCAGGAACAGTGACTTATTGTAAATCAACCATCCTTCAATAAAATATTTTTTAAAAATTAAAAAAATAATAAAAAATAAAAAATAAACCCAGGAACAGGGGCAGCGCAGGAAACTCCACACCCTCGCCCCCAATCTTCCTTCATAGCCACAGACAGAAGCAGCAGGAAGGTGACCTCTGCCTCATCTCTGTCTTCTGTATCACTCAAGGATTGATCTCATGGGTACAATATTCAGACTTTAGATGTAGAGCATTCTGGAAAGGATCGTTTTTAATCATGCCAGCCTCTCCTCTATAGAAAGGCGTACTAGAATGGCCTTGAAATGAGCAAATCAATTCGCCATGCTTGTATGGAAACAAACTTTCTCTAGAGTATCTGGAATTACCATTGCTATGTACCACTTGAAGTGATTTGAATCATGTTTGTGCTTCCTCCATGTTTCAGTTGTTTAGAAGGTCAAGATATACCTAACAGGGCTAGAATGACATGTCGCGTTTTAAAAACAAGTTCAAACTACGTGTGTTTAGTTCAAATGAGACCTCACCTCAAGAGGAGTAGAGAAATTTGTTTCTTCGAGGGATGGAAGAGAATTAATAGGTGAGAGAGAGAGAATGGAGTCACAGCCAAGTCATATTTGTGCCATTGGTGAAAACAAGAAGTAATGCAGAAGCATCTTGTTTTATCCTCTGCCCCCACCATCATTGCTTCCCCTCCTAGCCTCCTGCACACCACAGACCTACGAGCAGAAAGGATTGAGTCAAACACTGCATTGACTGAAATTCTCTAGCTTTTGCTCTCTTCTGCCCGCCCCATGAAATGTTCCTGTGATCTTAATTAGCCCCAACCATGCACTGAGTATGCTTGCAGGTACCCTGGATAACTACCCCAGCAGGAATTCACATGATATGAATGGGTATTAAACATGCACTCTTGTTCTGTCGGGCATCCTCTTCTAAACACCCTGCAGTCACATCAGCTGAGGGTTTTACTAGAACATGGGTTCTATACCCAGATACGGCTACTTGTCCATCAACATTCATGCCCTTATTTTTGATAGGAGAAAGGTTGAGAAGTGTCTGCCCAACTCCCCATGTGTCTAGGCTGGGCCATGTGACTCCTTCTAACCACCCAGAAGCTACTTTCAATCTAAGGAGCTTACAAAGTGATGGATTTATCTATTTTCTTCTTTTCCATCTATAGTTTGGAGACAGTCAAGCTACCTGGGAAGTCATGTGTTTACAATGTCTGCGTTCTTGAATCTAAATCTCTGCCAATTAGAGGCCCCAATCTCTCCACCTTCTGCCCACCTAGAACTGCTCAGGATGGCTGATATCAACAAACAATAAACGTCTATTGTGTTAAATTTTCATATATTTGTTTGTCAATGTTACAAGCAGCTAACGTTATCCCAGTAAGTTCAGAGTGTCCCTTGTCTTTCACCTTGTAACCTTCCTGAGCTTTGCAACGTGTTACTAAACCAACTCCATCCCTCCCACTCTTCCTCAAAAACAACGTCAAAAACTAATCAAAGAGTTCCTGTCATGGCGCAGCAGTAATGAACCTGAGGACATGGGTTCAATCCCTGCCCTTGCTCAGTGGGTTAGGATCCAGCATTGCTGTGGCTGTGACATAGACCGGCAGCTGCAGCTCTGATTTGACCCCTAGCCTGGGAACCTCCACATGCTGAGCATGTGGCCCTAAAAAGACAAAAAAAAAAGTCATGAGGCATTAAAATATTATATTTTCCTAGAGTCTTGTTCAGAAATTAAATTTAGGAAAATTAGAGGACACTGGAAACTGTAATAAACCAATAGAAATAGGAATATCAGAGCAGAAGTTCTAGAAACAGAAAAGTAAATATTTCAAAAGAACAAAATATCTTTAAAAGTATTATTTTGCTGAGCACATTAATGTGAATTTTTGCATCCTCAGAACCAAGGTCTGGTTTGGTGTTTTTTTTTTTTTTTTCCAGTGCAGATTTTGATTGACAGATCAGGTTGGATTGAGAGTTGTTTATACATACATAAACAAATTGTAATGCCCACTCTAGCCAAGGTATATGCAACAGTCTGTGGGGTAGAGAACCTGTGCATTTAATTTTGAGAACTCAGTACTTTCATAAGCTGCTAGAGCTATAGAGGGTCATAGAGATTCTTAGCTCAAATTTATTATTTTATAGATGAGTAAGTAAGACAGTGAGAATCAGGGAAGCTAAAACGACTCATTCATGGTTAGGCTGCTCTGGCAGAACATGAACTTGAATTTGGGACTTCTGATGTCTAATCGGGTATTTTTCTGTTCAATTACAAGCTCAATATTTGGATGAACCCGAAGAAATGAGAGTTCAGAACATCTGAAAAAAATCTAAGCTCAGGAGTGAGCCTGGCCAAGAAGCTGGGTCAGCTGCGTAGGAGCAGCACTGCTTCTGGCAGCACCTCTTCTGCAGGCAGCAGCTGTTCTCGCAGCCGCAGCCCCAGGAGTCACAGCTGCAGGTGCGGTAGCAGCAGCAGACCACAGGGACACTGCAGCAGCCCCCACAGCAGCTGCAGCAGTAGCCCACCCGGTAGCATCTGCAGCTGGTGCAGCTGCCACAGCCACCACTGCTGCAGCCACCAGAGCCACTGCTGCAGCCACCACAACTTCCACAGCCACAGCAGCCCATGGTGTCAGTAGAGAGGACTCTGGCGAGGAGAGGAGGAGACTCAGGAGGTGAGGGAGGTGTGATGCCACCTTCTGCTCAAGGAGGCCCTTGTGTATCCTCTTTGGCTTGCCCTTGACCCAAGCACAAGACTAGCTCCCTGTTGTTTATCTCAATTTCCCTGGGAGAATTTTATAGTGCCTCTGGTTTACTTCCTTGGGGACTCTTGGCCTCATTTTTTTGAAAAAAGCCCATATTTCTGTTCTGAATTTATTTGTTTTAAAGGCATATTTACAACAGGATTATAAGGGTCTGAACTATTTTACTGTCCACTTTATTTTCTGCACAACTAATGCAAGTCTGAGTCTGAAACATTTTTGTTTGTTTTTGGCCATGCCTGCGGCATGCAGAAATTCCTGGGCCAGAGATCCAACTTGCACCACAGCAGTGACTACTCCAGATCCTTAACCACTAGGCCACCAGGGAACGGCGTGCCTCTGAAGTTTTATCTGAATTGTAAGCATGAGTAGAAATGTGACATCTAGTCTTTTCCATTTTTGTTCAGCATCACCACTGACACTTTAAGAGATGATGCAAAGAAATACCTACCAAGGCTGATGTCTCTACCAATTAGACGCCGCAAATATAACATTTCCGAAACCTTCTGTGTCCCACACTCGAGGAGAGGAAGTGTCTGTGGGATTTCCCCGTCCTTTAACAGGCTTCCTGCTGCCCCGGTTAGTGTTCAGATTTTGCAAATAAAAGAAGAGGTTCACTCAAAAGTAGGCCATGGAGTTCCCGTCGTGGCACAGCAGAAACGAATCCAACTAGGCACCATGAGGTTGCGGGTTCGATCCCGGGCCTCACTCAGTGGGTTAAGGATCCAGCATTGCCTCGAGCTGTGGTGTAGGTCACAGACATGGCTTGGATCCTGTGTTGCTGTGATTCTGGCGTAGGCTGGAAACTGTAGCTCTGATTCCACCCATACCCTGGGAACCTCTATATGCCACAGGTGCGGTTCTAAAAAGCATTTAAAAAAAAAAAAGTAAGCAAAAGAGGACTCTTTCAGGACTGCAGGACTTTGAGTCACAGAACTTGAGTGCCATCGCACGGCGTGACTGGGATCCAACAGACAAGCCCACCACCGGGCCCGACAGCCCAGGAACCAGAAGCACCCTCTTTCTGAGATCATGACAGCTCCCGCACGGACACATCAACAGGATGGCAGGAGTAGTTGGAAAAACAGATTCAATACAATTTTGGATTTGGCAAATTAAACATGCACTTCAAGACAAGTGCCTTTTAGATTTAAGCTATACGCCCTCAAGGAGGCTGCACGGGGTAGGAGCTTGTGTACAAACAAGCCATTTCAGTGCCACACACTGAGTCTGGCTCTGGAATCAAGTCTCAGGGATGGACTCTCCTTCCCAGAGGAGGTCTCCACGGGCTGATTTGTTGATAATCACAGGAGTTTTCCATGTACCCAGCAGCACCCTTAGAGCTGGGCAAGAGGAGACCGGACCCTGTACCTTAGGGTCCCACATGCCACAAGCATAAAGAAATGAATCTAGTAAAGAACGGAGAGGGAGTTCCCGTTGTGGCTCAGGGGTAACGCACCCAACTAGTGTCCATGAGGATGCGGGTTCGATCCCTGGCCTTGCTCAGTGAGTTAAGGATCCAGCGTTGCCGTGAGTGGTGGTGTAGGTAGCAGATGTGGCTCGGATCCCACGTTGCTGTGGCTGTGGTGTAGGGTGGCAGCTGCAGCAGCTCCCATTCAGCCCCTAGCCTGGAAACTTCCATGTGTCACAGGGTATGAACCTTAAAAAAAAAGAGAGAACGTTAAGGGCCCCTCTGCCACGAGGGGTCCAGAGCTTGCTCTGTAACCGTAAATACTCTGCTGTGAGATGACTCACCCCGCTCGGCCCTGGGGAAGTGGTGTCCACAGCCCTTGCCCTGTGTCCTGGGAACAGGGACTCCCCGCCCCCGACTACCGTGGAGGTTTGTGGGCTGATGGCTTTGGTGGGTGCGGAGGAAGATGGTGTGATGGAGACACTTGGGCAAGAGAAGAAACAGATTGACTTTCAAATCCTCCTTCAAAATATTCTTGTATAATAAAGTATTTCCATAAGGAGTGGCAAGCATCCATTTTCTGGCTTCTCCTCGTGTTCTAATTCCTTGTTCTGGAGATGCTCACACATTCCTGTGGTCTCCACAACATTTGCATGTGGCAGCTGAGCAGGGTTTGCAATATTAAACAGCACATATTTCTGCTACATTTGTTTCCATGTTGGTCCAGACATAACAGGAGTGAAACGGGCTGTTGATTCTTCATGTTGACGCTAAATGGACATTGGACGCTAGGCTCATGAATACTTTTACTCTGATAATATATTTGCTAAAATTTAATTTTTAAAGTAAATATGTTAGCTTTATTTACATAATTTTAATTCAAAATGTTCATTAGTGGGAGTTTCTGTTTTGGCTCAGTGGGTTGTCACCGGACTGGTTTCCATGGGGATGCGGGTTTGATCCCTGGTCTCACTCAGTGGGTTAAGGATCCAGTGTTGCCATGAGCTGTGGTGTAGGTCACAGATGTGGCTGGGATTCCAAGTTGCTGTGGCTGTCGTGTAGACTGGCAGCTGCAGCTCTGTTTCAAATCCTAGCCTGAGAAATTCCATATGCCACAGGTACAGTACTAAGAAGCAAAAGATTAAAAAA
Source organism: Phacochoerus africanus (assembly GCF_016906955.1). NCBI lineage: Eukaryota > Metazoa > Chordata > Mammalia > Artiodactyla > Suidae > Phacochoerus > Phacochoerus africanus. The sequence continues at coordinate 194,348,773 of NC_062546.1, forward strand.
ATTTTTTTAAATGTTTAAAAAAAATTTTTTTTTCTTTTCTAGGGCCACACCCACAGCATATGGAGGTTCCCAGGCTAGGGGTCTAATTGGAGCTGTAGCTGCTGGCCTACACCAGAGCCACAGCCATGGCAGATCTGAGATGCAATGCCGGATCCTTAGCCCACTGAGGGAGGGCAGGGATTGAACTCACAACCTCATGGTTCCTAGTCAGATTCATCAACCACTGAGCCACGACAGAAACTCCAAATTTTTTTTTAATGTTTTTTAAACTTTATTAGGTATAATTTGATTTTGTCTTTTAATTTTGCAGGTAATTTTGGAGATTTATTTTCTAAGAAGTTAAGTTTTAAGCATGTCAAAAATACTTTAAATTTTTTTACTTTTATACTTTATATATTTATATATTGTGTGTGTGCCATGCCTGAAGCATGCGGAAGTTCCTGAGCCAGGGCTTGAACCTGCCACAGTAGCTACCAGAGTGGCTGTGGTGACAATGCTGAATCCTTAAACCTCTGTGCCACAAGGGAACTCCTATATTTTATTCTTCTGATGAAAATACATTCAAAGGAGTTCCCATTGTGGCGCAGTGGTTAACAAATCCAACTAGGAACCATGAGGTTGTGGGTTCAGTCCCTGGCCTTGCTCAGTGGGTTAAGGATCTGGCATTGCTGTGAGCTGTGGTGTAGGTCGCAGACGCGGCTTGGATCCTGCGTTGCTGTGGCTCTGGCGTAGGCCCAGTGGCTATAGCTCTGATTAGACCCCTAGCCTGGGAACCTCCATATGCCGCGGGAGCGGCCCTAGAAAAGGCAAAAAGACAAAAAAAAGAAAAAGAAAAGAAAATATATTCAAATTTTTTACAGTTTGAGTACTTTTACATTTCATTTTTAATCCTTTAGATTATTACAGTCAATAGGCTACAAATTATTTTTTAAATCGTTGTTGTTACAAATATGTAATAGTTTGCTGAAATCAAGGTAATGGAAAACATTTTGTAATAAACATAAACTATATACTACATTACGGATTATGTGTATCTCTATTTTACTACTCATCCTGATGCATCAACAGAGTACCCAGACATCATACAATAGTGATTACATTCCATTGGCCTTGATATTTTGCCAAAAGGCACAGATGTGTACGTGTTTTTTCCTATGGTTGTTACGATGGTATATTTGACAAGGCAAAGGAATGGAGCACCTTGTAACAGTCTGTTAGCGTGATTTATTACTTTTTAGTATGGAGATGTACAGTCCAAAGTTCCAGTTGTACTCACGTCGCAGCCTTGCAAAAGTTAGGGCTGTGCTGCATGCAAAAGAAAGTGGAGGGACTTCGAGCTGAGGTACAGAACAGGTACATGGAGAGCCGGGCATGGTGGGGACGGCCCGGGTGTGCGAGGCTGGAATGTAGGGAGCTGGGGGGGACCTGGGAAATCAATTAGGATGGCAGGGGACACCGTCCCAAGAAGCCTGAAAGCCAGTCTCAACTGTGTGTTCACCCTGTGGGACTGGCAGCACTGAGAGTTTAGGCGTGGGAAGAGGAAGTCCCAAGAGTCCAGAAAACAGGTGAGCTATCCTTCCTGCAGGACAGTCAGTTATGATGCTCAAAACCACATCCTGGGAGTTCCCACTGTGGCTCCGTGGTTAACTAATCTGACTAAGAACCATGAGGTTTCAGGTTCGATCCCTGGCCTCGCTCAGTGGGTTAAGGATCCAGCGTTGCCATGAGCTATGGTGTAGGTTGCAGATGCGGCTCGGATCCCGTGTTGCTGCGGCTCTGGTGTAGGCCCGTGGCTATGGCTCTGATTCGACCCCTAGCCTGGGTACCTCCATGTGCTGTGGAAGCAGCCCAAGAAATGGCTAAAAGACAAAACAAAAACAGAAAAAACCACATCCCAGAGAGAAACAGGAAGATGCTACTCCCCTTCAGACGAAGGATGGGAGGTAGAGTTTGGGTAGGTCCGTTTCAAATCTTGCTTTCATATGGAGTTGCCCTCTTTTTGGAGAAGTGAGGGCTGGTTATTGTTCTCCCCCAAATCACTCGAGGGAGAAAAATATGGAGCAGAGAGAGCATGTTGTTTAAAATGGAATACCTGATCATTCCTTGTCTGTTCGTGGGATGCTCTGAGACAGAACAACATTCAGGGGACTGTTGTGGAACATGAAAGTGGGAGGAAGTCGTGCATTTAGGGAAATGCACTGGGGTGCACAGTGGCCCCTCCAGACATCTGGACTCTCCAGGTCCCTCGGCATTCCTGTGTCTTTCTCAAAAACAGTTTCTTTGTCATGTCTTATGCGGCTGTGATGCGGTGCCCCTTCCCTGATCCTTTATCACAGCTCACATTTCATTGTCAGAGAACATTCCTCACAGAAAATAAACATTGTTAATTTAAAGGCATATGGAAGTTCCCAGGCTAGAGGGTGAATCAGAGCTGCAGCTTCCAGCCTACACCACAGCCACAGCAATGCAGGATCCGAGCCTCAACTGCAACCTACATACATTACAGCTAGCGGCAATGCCAGATCCTTAACCCACTAAGTGAGGCCAGGGATCGAACCCGCATTCTCAGGTGGAGTCTCTATCTGGTTCTTCACCCACAGAGCCACAACAGGAACTCTTGGGATCTTGATTTTAGTTCCCATTGACCATGAACCTGGCATTCAACTTCCTAAAATGCTCAACTCTGCCCATGGGCTTCTCTTGGAGCAGGAAAAAGGAATTAGCCAAGAGCTTGGTTTCTCTGCCTTCTCATCCCGGAGGAAAGAGCAATATACATCTGGATTAGAGAAGGGGAAACGGGGAATAAACGCTTGTCCCTTCTGGAGTCATGTTCAAAATTAAAAACCTCCAGGAAAAGATCTGAGCAGGAATTCTAATACAGCCATTTATTATGTATCTGCAATAAATCATGAGCAAAATAATAACAAGTTGTCTTGCCCATAGAGATAGTTTTCCCTACAGTTTCTAATCTAGTATAGATCAGATGTAGGGGATTTGACTGTTTGTGGTTTTGTGTATGTAAAAGCACATATGATGTTTCCAGTATTCTTTAGAGTCATGAAAGCTTATAAGTCACTGAAGAATTTGTTGAAGCATATAGCTCATTGATTAATTCAATTCATTCAGCAAGTATTTACTTGAGAATCTACAAGGTGATATGCTCTGTTCTAAGTGTGTGAGATATAACGATGAATAAACCCAACACGAATCCTTGTACCCCTGAAGTTCCCACGCTCATGGGGAGAAACAGAAAATGAGTAGAAGGGGTAAATATTGATTACATTAGAAAGTGCTAAGTGCAATGGCAAAGCAATAGAAAATTAGAAAGATGAGGTGGTTCTGTAATTTCCAGTTAAATCCTATCCATAACATGTGCTATCACACAGCTTTCAGAAGATGAGATAAACAACTATAGTATGCATTGAAGGAGTGCTAAAACTAAGAGGGAAAAAAAACCAAATGATGGATTACCGAACAATAGGAATTCACTGAGACAGGTATGTGTGAGTGTGTTTGAAAAGATCTGAAGAGACACACACCAAAACATGCTTTTGCAAATCTCCTGACTGTCCACCACCCAAGCTGCAGCAGACATGGGAGAGCTCACTCTGTCCTGGGTGGGTTTGTCTCCTCAGCCCTCCTCTCACTGAGGGTGACCCTTGAGGGTCCAGTCCCCGCCCCCTCCCCAATCCCCACCTCTGATTCAATTCCCCTTTGCCTGGCCCAGGGCTGCTGCAAGTCAAATTTGTAGCTCTTTTCTATTCCTTACCCTGAGAGCTGCCTCTAGTCCCTTGAACCAACTCTACACGTAAAGGAAAGCTTGTTATATTTTGTGCAGGACCCCTAAACGTTTTGCAGAGTGGGAAGACTTTTTGGGTTAGTTAGCCTACCATCTTGCCAGAAATGGAAAGGATTCTTAGAACTCTTTAAGAAGCTCCGAAAAGTTAAAATCCACCATGAATCTGTTCATTCCTTAGCTGTTCATTTAAAAATGTCTTTATTTTTTTATTGCAGTGTAGTTGATTTATGATGTGCCAATTTCTGCTGTACAGCAAAGTGACCCATTCATACATACATATCCATTCTTTTTCTCATACTATCTTCCATTATGTTCTGTCCCAAGAGCTTGGGCAGAGTTCCCTATCCTGCAGAGTTGAACCTCATTGCTTATCTGTTCTTGAAAGGATAAACTGACAACAGGATGCCGCGTCATGGGAAGGGAATTCTCTGCCGGAGGGTGGGACCAGCCCATCTCCCCTCTGACTTGCTCCACCTCTGGTTTCTCCATCCTCTTTCCCAGACCTGGGCCTCCTGCTCCATGAGGCCTCAGGACCTGGGGTCCAGTTTTAGGTCTGTTTTCCTGACTTCCGCCTTCAGCGCAGAAACACCTTGTCTCTCCTTTAGCCCAACCCCTCCCAAATCCAGGTGCGAGACCAATAGTCTGGGGGCGGAGGGGGGGAATCTGATTCACATGGGCCAGTCTCCCTTTGGGCCCGGGGCCGACAGACGATGGATGGGTGAGGGGTAGATCTTATGTCCCATGTTCTGTTCTTATGACATCATTGGGACTATCTTGAGCCTGGAACTTTGACCTCAGCTCAGTGCCTGCGTCAGTGGGAGAGCTGGCTGGGTATTGCCAACAGCGGCTGCCCTGCTCCCTTTATCTCTGCCTGCCCATGGATCCCATTACCCCTTTACCTGGGTCCTGCCACAGATCTATCACATGTTCAAGATGCAATGACTGGTGATTTCTTATCATTGTTAACGTCACTTATAATATACTCGCAACAATGAAATATCCAGAATAATTTCCAGAATTTGTTTCCTTTTCATAACATGAAGACCATATATTATGGAAGGCTGGGGGCCAGCCTTTCTGAGCACATGGAGGATAATCAACATACAGTGTTAGAATCAAGCCCCAATTCTTCTGGAGTGGGTATAAACGGGAGACCAAATTATCCACAGTTGTGTGGATCCAATCGCTGGGGACACGCAACCCTGTCTTCATTAGATTTCGTCCAGCTAAAAGCCACTAGGTAATTGTCGGGAGATCCCATCGTGGCTCAGGAGGTTAAGGACCTGACATCATAGTGTCTGTGAGGATGTGGGTTTGATCCCAAGCGTCGCTCAGTGGGTTAAGGATCCCACAAGCTGTAGGGCAGCTCAGCAGCTGCAGCTCTGACTTGACCCCTAGCCCATGAACTCCCATATGCTGCAGGTGCAGCCATAACAAGAAAATAAATAAATAAATAAATAAATTTTAAAAACAAATTTTAAAAATCAAAATCACTAGTTGTCTATCATTATGGATTCTCAAGAAAAGAGGTTATTTAATCTCTCTGCAGTTGGGGATTTTTTTGTGTGTGTGGTGGTTTTTTTTTTTTTTTTGCTTTTTCTAGGGCCGCACTTGTGGCCTATGGAGGTTCCCAGACTAAGGGTCTAATCAGAGCTGTAGCCGCCGGCCTACACCGTAGCCCCGGCAACGTGGGATCCGAGCCACGGCAACCTCATGGTTCCCAGTCGGATTCATTAACCACTGAACCATGACGGGAACTCCCAGTTGCGGGTTTTTAAATGCTGCTATGGCTGCTCTTCCTCCGTCTTCAGAATAGATGGGGAACATCTGGCAAATGTCAGAGATCGAAGAGCGATTTCTCAATCAAATGTAGAGATAGTTACTAAATGACCTTCGAGCCATTTTTTCCTTTTCCAAAACAGGTTATTCTAAGCTTCCTTATTACTATTATCATGACTGTTACGTACTTACGCTTCCTTAGTTCTGTCTGTTTCTTCAGTCCGGTCTTGCCCATTTTCTCCCCTTTCCTATTTGACTCCCTCCCTCCATGCCTTTCCAGAGCTTCCAGAATAAAATCCAGACTTGGCCTTACCAGGCCTCCCAGAGTGGGTGCCAGTTACCCTTGGGGTGGATGGCCCCGTTCCTGTGCCATTTTCTCCTGCTCCAGCCCCGCCAGCCCCTCTCTCTCCCGTACACGTGTTCCCACCTCCGGATGCTGTGCTCACTGGGTACCTCACCCGTAACTGAATCAGGAAAAGAGAAGCCACTCTAGAAATTGGTTTTGAAGGTGAGGAAGATGTCATGCAGAGGGTCCATGCATCCAGCAGGAGGATTGGAAGGGATGCTTGCTCCTAGCCTTGTAGCCCTGCCGAGTGCTGGAGGACCCGGGGAGCAGGGAAGCAATGCTGATGGGCACAACTGCCAAAGGAAGTGACCAGCAGGATTCACATTAGATCCTGCATGCTGTGTAGACCCTGGCCTCGCTGTGTAGACCCCACATTCATGACAGTGCCTGGCAGAGAGCAGAAACTGGATAAACGTTGTGTCCCGCCCCCACCCCTCCCTCACAGCCACATCTAGAAGGATTCGAAAGGCAGAGCTAATAGTCAGGACTGACTTTTCAAAGAAGGAGCCAGCAGGGTAGACCCCCCCACCCCCGCCCCCGCCTCCCAGAAGAGGGAGGACTCTGAGTGCCTCCCGCTGCGTTCTTTGGAGAACTTGGTTTGGACAGGGGCTCACGTGTGGAAGTTTTGCCTCTGTTTGTGGTGGCTGAGGGTCCCACAGGGTCATCTTTTAGCGTCTGCCGCTGGCATCCCCACTGAAGGAGAAGCCTTGTAAGCTATTGGTGGGCTCTGGGATTAAGTTTGACTCTGGATTCTGCCTTTTCTGATTATGGAAATTGGGGGAGTTAATTTACATCTCCAAGCCTCAGCGTCTCCATCTGATGCCTCTTCCCAGGACATCAAAAAAAGGTGATCTGGGGAGTTCTCGTGTGGAGAAGCGGACTAAGGATCTGGTGTTGTTATTAAAGTGGCTCAGGTCGCTGCTATGCCATGGGTTCGATCGATCGCTGGCTCAGGAACTTCCACATGTATGGCCGCAGCACTCCCCACCCCCCACGCAAAAAAAAAAAAAAAAAAAATCGGATACTGTTGTCAACATTTCTCCTTACTCTAAAGAAAGAGACAGCAAACTACTGTCCCTGGCCTGGTTTTGCACTGTCCCCAAGCTCAGAATAGTTTTTACATTGTTAAAGTGTTGTAAAAACAACAAAAAATAAAAATATGCCCCAGAGATGGTAAGTAGCCACAAAACCTAACTGCTTTACCACCTTGACAGCACAAGTTTGTGATACTGCTCCAAGGACCTCAGACTGTTCTGTGGTTTACTTGATTGATCAGGATGAAACTTCTTTCCCAATGAAGAAAACACAGTTATTGCACTGAGAGAATTTCCAAAAACTGATAAGGCAAGGATGCGTAAGCAGGTCGCCTTGAGGAAGCGAGGCCGGATTGATGCCTTGTTCAGCTCCGTCATCGTCCTGGGATTTATTTCTTCTGGGTGTGTCTGGGAACACTGAGATTAGCTATAAATGTACCTTAATAGCACCTCTTTGGGAACACATTGATCTCGGGGAATTTCCGGGGTAATATTCCCAGCTTTTGCTGTTAGCCCCCACCCTCCAACTCCCTAACCGCCCAGGGCCAGCTCATTCTGAAGAAAGAGGAATACAGCGTGGAATCTACCATCCTGCCCCCTCCCCATCCTCTCACGTCCTGTTTTGCCTCCGCTCCCCCACCCCAAGTCTGCAGAGCAGACATGTGCGCGGCCAAGGTGGGGGGGGTCTCCATCCCTCCAGAGTCCCTCTTGATCCTATCCGCTCCTGCAGAGACTTCTCCCTGCCAGAGCTGTCCTTGTTACTTGGCAAAAAATATTCTTTCAGGTTTAATAGGAGTGGAGTTAGCCAGGGAGAAGTCTTTTATAAAGACAGGTGGATCTACTGAGGGAGGGTGGGATAAGTAAAATGTTTTAATAAGATGCTAAATCAGGGAGTTCCCATCATGGCTCAGTGGTTAACGAATCCGACTAGGAACCATGAGGTTGCGGGTTCGATCCCTGGCCTTGCTCTGTAGGTTAAGGATCCGGCGTTGCCGTGAGCTGTGGTGTAGGTCACAGATGCAGCTCGGATCCTGTGTTGCTGTGGCTCTGGTGTAGGCCGGCAGCTACAGCTCCGATTCGACCCCTAGCCTGGGAACCTCCATATGCCACAGGAGCAGCCCAAGAAATAGGGTTATAGTGGCGAGGGCTGCTAGGAAGGGGAGGCTTAAAGCAGAGGGATCTCAACCAAGCTCGTGGGTCATGGAAGGTGCCCCTGGAGGAGCGAGCGGGGGGCTGAAGTCTGAAGAGGAGCTGGCACCAACACATGGGAGTGGAAGCATTCCAGGCGCAGGCGAGAACAGGGTCAGGGGCTGAGCTGGGAATGTCTTGGAGTCAGAGGTCTTGAAAGGAAGCTGGGAGGTTGTGGATTGTGGAGAAAGAAGGGGCAGTGGTAGCAAGGAGCCTGCAAGGCTTGCGGGGCCGTCCCTGCCCAGCGTTGCGGGATGGGTGAGAATCCTGAACTTTCTCCGGGAGCAGCAGGTGTTCTTCCCGGGGCAGCGAGGGGTCCATTTGCAGCTGTGGGAGAATGGGTTGAAAAGGGATGGAGATGGGGAGACAGTGAGGGAGCCATCGTGATGGGCAGGCAGGCAGGTGGGGTGGATGGGGTTTAGGGGCGACAGTGGCAGTGGAAAGAAGTGAATGGATTTAGCCTATGTTTAGGAGGATTCTTAAAGGAGGGTGAGGGAGGAGCATGGTCAAGATGCTCCAGGTTCTAAGTGACCAGGTGTGGGAGGACAGTTTCATTGCTGGGGTTGCGTGGGGTGAGGGCAGGATGGTGATATTTGGGTCTGTCACGTAGAATTGGAAATACTGTGCATCGTCTACATGGAGACGTCAGGTAGGCTGTGGGGAGGACAGACCTGGGACCAGAAAGGTACCCAGGAAGGGGAGCCCTCACAAGAGCCACAGAAGGCACGATGGGGCGGTGGCAGGAAAACCAGGGACTTGGGCTGCAGGGGCCAAGCAAAGAGAACGTTTCAGGAGAGGGTGAGCAATGCCGGGAAGGCAAATGGCATTGAGAACATGGGGTTGGGGATGGCTGGACGTGGCGCGCTGCATCTAGCATCATGGAGATGGGAGACAGCCACTGGATGCTGTGAGGGGCTTGATGAGAGGGGACCGAAGAAAGGAGGCAAGTGTTCCACTGAGATGTCTCTTGGGTTCACTCCACCTCAGAAGAGCCCCTTCTCAGGCACCAGAAAAAGGGAACCTTCTTCGGGAATCTCTGTGAAATGCTAATCAAACTCTCCAGTTAAGCATCCTACACCTTAGGTGCTGGACTGGAGAGGACTGAGAGGTTGTTATTATTATTTTTTTTTTTAATGGATGCACCCATAGCATATAAAGTTCCCAGGCTAGAGATTGCATTCAAGCAGAATCCTCTAACCCCTAGCGCTGCGCCGGGCTGGGGAATCGAACCCTCGCCTCGGCAGCAACCTGAGCCACTCTGGTTGGATTCTTAATCCACTGCACCACAGCAGGAAGTCTTGGTTGTTATGTCTTTAATCTAATCTCTTGTACAGAAGGAAACTATGAACCCTAGAGCCCTGCCCTTTCCCTTTAGCCCCAATTTACTCTAAAGAGAAATCGGGAAGAAAAAAAAAATTACCAGAACAATTTAGCTCAAAGCAAATAACACACCTCCTATGCCAGGTACACAGGTGTGATCACTCCTGCTCATTGGAGTGTCTGGAGGCAAGGGTCAGATTTATTCCTGCAACTGAGCCAATTGTATTATTATTATTATTTTTTTAAGGCTGTACCTGCAGTATATGGAAATTTCCAGGCTAGGGGTCGAATCAGAGCTCTAGCTGCCAGCCTACACCACAGCCACAGCAATGGGGCCAGACTCAAGCCGCGTTCACAACCTACACCACAGCTCATGGCAACACCGGATAACTAACCCACTGCGTGAGGCTAGGGATCAAACCCATATCCTCATGGATCCTAGTCAGGTTCATTACCACTGAGCCACAACAGGAACTCTGCCAGCTGTCCTTTGATCAGTGAGACTGAGATAGGAGAATGGAGAGAGAGAGATGCCTCTTCACAGAGACGATAAAGACAGACGTAGAAAGGGCTGTTGGAAATGCCATGCTGCCCCCAACACCTCCTCTTCCTGCTGGCCACTAGCATGGTCTGTAAGTGTGCCAGGGGAACTTGGCTCATCTGAGGTCAGGCACTGTGCCTGTAAAAGCAGGGAGTACCTTGAAAGGCAAAGGATGGAGAAGGCATGATGGTGGGTGGAGAAGGCAAGTACGGTGGGACAAGAATCCGAAAGGAGAGATAGGAAAGCACAAGCCTGACTGATTTCTCAAATGTGCTGAAGAGTGAGCAAAACCTGGTTTTAAAGCAGAGCCTCAGAGCTCCCTGGTGGCTCAGCAGGTTAAGGACCTGACCTTGTCCACTGGGGTGGTGTGGGTTTGGCCCCTGGCCCAGAAATTTCCGCATGCCATGGGCATGACCAAAAAGAAAAAAAATAATAATCATAAAGACAGAGGCTGAACCTTCATGCTCTTTTGTGAAGAAGGTATTTCATCAAGGCTGCTTCCTAAGGATGTTCAGGTTGTGCACTGCACACCTTTAGGGGCACTGTTTAGTTCACAGCCAGGCCCATCTGCAATTTTCTGAAGGTGAGAGGCACCTGTATAGGGGGGTGTAGTGACAGAATGTATGTTCCGAGGCAAATGGAAGTTCCCAGGCTAGGGGTTGAATCGGCACCACAGCTGCTGGCCTACACCACAGCCACAGTAACACAGGGTCCAAGCCGCGTGTGTGAACCACACCAAAGCTCACAGCAGTGCCGGCTCCTTAACCCACTGAGTGAGGCCAGGGATTGAACCCTTGTCCTCATGGGTGCTAGTTGGGTTCATTACCACTGAGCCACAAGGAGAACTCCAGGAAGATATCTTCATGCTTCTGCTTCATAGACTAGTTCAGCTTATGGATATGCCCAGCTCTGTTAGAAGGTAAGATTTTCTGTCTGTGAGCTCTTGAATTTGGATTTTTATTGTGGCTGATTTTTGTTTTAATTTTCAAAGCTCTGAGTTGAGTGGTTAGTACCATATTCAGGATATTTTGGACTTTTCTAGACATTCGGGGCCACGGGGCATGTTTGTTCTCCCTCGGCCTTAATAGCAAGGCCTTCTGCGTCAGAGCCTCCAAAAGGCTTCCCTGGGCTGCGCCTTAGCGGCTGTTGGAAACTATGCCATTAGACACAAGAGGGCGCTGTGTGCTCAGAAGTCACCCTCTGCGGGACTGTCTGACTAACTCCAGGACCTTAAAGGGACGAATAAAATGGGCTTGGGAGGGGCAAGATTGGCCCCAAAGGTAATCAAAGGGGCTCAGGCATAAAGTCAGCTGTGAGGAGCCGGGAAGAATTTTCATCCTTGTGTTTGAAACCCCAGCGCCGTCTGTGCAGCCATCTAGGCTAGATGACAGTTGTCATCAAGACGTGACCTCTGCGGGATCAGAAAAAAGATTTCACCAGGGCAAGGAATCTGCCGTGGTCTTGATGTATTTCTTTATTTTCTTTATGGCGTTCCCAGGCCAGGGATCCAATACGAGCTGCAGTTTTGACCTATGCTGCAGCTGTGGCGACGCTAGACTCTTAACCCACTGCAGCTGGTCTGGGGAGCCAGTGCTCCAGAGACACCGCTGATCACATTATGCCACAGCGGGAACTCCTCTGCTGCAGAAGGTTCTGATCACAGAAACCTTATTCTGAGAAAGCCTCTCATGCATTTGAGGAAAACGCTGTGAACTTGCCATGTGCCAGGCACAATTTGAGGGGTTCAAATGCAGCCCTGCCTCAGACAGCTGGCTCTGCCCTTCTTCAGCTGACTTTCTGATAGGACCCCAATCAGTAACCTCAGGCACATTCAGGGTTTCCATCTTCTGGTTTCTTTTTTCTCTGGGTCAGTCCCAACCAGCACGATTTACTTTTTTTTTTTTTTTTTTTTTTTGAGGTATAGTTGCCTTACAATATTATGTAAGTTTAAGGTAAGCAACAGAATGATTCGATATTTTTATAGATTCTACTCCATTTATCAAATAATGGCTCTATCCCCTGTGCTGTACAATATATCCCTGTAGCTTCTTTATTTTATAGGATGGAGTTTGGACCTCTTAATTCCCATCCCTATCTTGCTCCGCCCTCTTCCCCCCTGCCCACTGGTAACCAATACTTTGTTCTCAATATGTGGGAGTCTGTTTCTCAGCTGTTATATTCGCCAGTTTGTTGTATAGTTTAGATTCCACATATAGGGAATAACATACAATATTTATCTTCTTCTGACTGATTTCACTGAGCATAATACCCTCTAAGTCCATTCATGTTGTTGCAAATGGCAAAATGTCATCCTTTTCTGGCTGAGTGGTATTCCATTGTGTGTGTGTGTGTGTGTGTGTGTGTGTGTGACATCATCCTTATGCATTTGTCTGTTGATAGACACTTAGATTGCTTCCGTATTTTGGCAATTATAAATAATGCTTCTATGAACATTGGGGTGCGTGTATCTTTTGGAATCTGTTTCCTTTTCTTTGGATATATAGCCAGGAGTGGAATTGCTGGGTCATATGGTAACTCTATTTTCAGTTTTTTGAGGAATCTTCAAACTGTTTTCCATAGTGGCTGCACCAGTTTACATTCTCACCAACGATGGACAAGGGTTCTTTTTTCTCCACATCCTCATCAACGTGTGTTATTTGTGGTCTTTTTTGATGACGGCCATTCTGACAGGTGTGAAGTGATATCTCACTGTGGTTTTGATTTGCATTTTTCTAATAATTAGCGGTGTCAAGCATCTATTCATATGCCCATTGGCCACCTGCATGTCTTCTTGGGAAAACTGTCTCTTCCGGTCCTCTGCCCATTTTTGAATTGAGTAGTTTGTTCTGTTTTGTTGACATGGAGCTGTATGAGGTACTTGTATATTTTTGATATTGACCCCTTATCGGTTGTATCATTTGCAAATATTTTCTCCCATTCAGTAGGTTGTATTTTCACTTTGTCCATGGTTTCCTTGGCTGCACAAAAGCTTCTAATTAGGCTACATTATGTATTCTTATTCTGAGAGGGAATGCGAGTCACACATTCAACTCCCAAGCATGGCTGCAGGCCACATTTTTAGAGATGCCATCTGGCTCCAGTTGATCTGACTGCTTCCTGGAGAGTGGGGACGGCAACGACCTTCCACCAAGTGGAAGGGGATGATGGAAGGGTTTGGTCTTTGCCCTAGAGAAGGTCTCTGGCCTGGCCTGTTCACATTCAACTGATTTTGCAGTTTATTCCACACAGCGAACCGCACCTGCTCGGTCTTATGTGGGGCCATCCCTGATCCTATTTAACCAGAAGCAAAGCATGACTCCTCTAGATCCTGTACAGCCAGGCACTGTTGTGGGAGAATCACGGCTACTTCAGATCCCTGCTGCAACAGCCTGTTTTATCTCATGGGGCTCCTTCACGTCCTAGTCTGCTTGGCTACAATCTCTTGAAAAAAATCAGGATCTGAGGCAATGAGAAGCAGGCGACATCTGTTTTGTAAACCATCCCACTTCCTCTTACACGGATACCACCCTTTAGATGGTAACACCATGAACCCTCCCTGTGAAAATCCCTCTGTCGTACCATGAGCGGTGCCATCACAAAGTCCCCATGAGGCCCCGCCCCTGGCTGCCCCTTCTGAGTCAGGGCTGCATGTTCAAGTTTAGGGTGTGTCATTGGCAGCATGGGGCTCGCCTTCCAAAAAGGATCAAAGGGCGCAGCAAAAACAGTGTGTTGGCCGTGACCTCATACCTAAACCCTGCCCACTTCCAACAAACCATCCGATGAAAGCGCGCCTCTCTCCTCCGTCCACCTGTTACCACGGCTGTTCTGCTGCAGCTCCTTCCCTCTACGTCCTGCCGCATCACTCCAGCTTACAATTTTCTGGGACTGCGGGATTCACAGGTCACCCCGGGGGCACCGGGAACAGGGCAGTGAAAAACGCAGCCTGACAGCACTGGGTTTCCAACCCAAAGTGCACCTCTTGATGTTTTTGTCCATCAGTTGGAAGAAAAGAAAGAAAAAAAAAAAAAGATTTCCACACTCATATGAGGCTGGAGACTGGAGGGGCCACGACTCAAAGGCACATGGATTAGTTGAGTAAATGGCCACTAAGAAGGAAGCGCTCATTCTAAACACGTTTCGCTTTCTCTTCGAGCCCCGCTGTGGTGACTCGTCCAAATCCCGTCAGACGTGCTTTTCTTTGTCTGTCAGCACCACGTCTGTTGCCAGGATTCCTCCTTCTCTCCATCAGGCATAATTTTCAGACTCTGCCTTTCCTGTCAGGAAAAGTTTAATTCATCTTGTTCCTCAGGCCTTGGGAGGATGTCTTTGGAGGAAAAGCGGTGGGGGAGTGACTTCATGACAAAAATAAATATGACAGCTCTTTCTTCATGTGCAGTAA